>NC_081357.1:120972057-121280413 GCF_030684315.1 Stegostoma tigrinum
GTTGTTTTGATAGCCTAACCATTAATGAAATGAATTGTTAATACTACAATCCTCTGTGGGTTGCGCCACCCGTTAATGGATCAGTCAACTCCTCGAGGTAGTGATGTTCACAAACAAAAAGAAGCTAATCACCTAATATCTGCCTTTATAGTAGGTATTCCGCCAGCAGGTCTGAATCCTACAATCTGTGGCAAAGGAGATTTGCAGACACTTGAAATTTATATCTTGTGTGAATTATGCAGCACTGGCATGTTGCAAAGTGAAGGTGGGGTGAAAAGGGCTGACAACCGAGGGGATGAGGACATTTCCATGGAGGTAATTATTTGCTTCCAGTGTATTTGAACAGTTAGCCCTTGCATACAACATTGGCTCACAGCAGTGCCTTGAAAGGCATTTACTACTTGTTTAGCTTCTGGCTTGTGGTGTTGGTGATCAGAAGGTTTGTAGTGAGTTCATCTCCTGTGTTTCCTTCTACTGTTCATCCTCCAATTAAAAAGAGTAAAGCCATCACGGTCATACTGTCTTGTTAGAAAATGGCAATTGGTGGTGACTTTAACCTGGGGGTCACCACATCCCAGGCAAGGGGCAAGGTTGAGAAAGCAGGACCATCATGATAACCTGAGCCTGTACAGGAATTGAACCTGCACTCTTGGAATCATTCTGCTTTTGAATTAGCCATCCAACCAACCCTCTTCCAATTGTCAAAGACAACTAGAATCATAGAATGCCCACAGCAGGGAAGCAGGCCATTCTATCCAGCAAGTTCAAATCAACTCTCTGAAGAACATCACATCCACGCTCACCCTCCCCACCCTATAACCCCACACTTCCCATGCTAACCCACCTATTCTGCTCGTTCCTGAACACTAGGGGCAATTTACCATGGTCAACCCTAACTGCATATCTTTGGACTGTGGGAAGAAACCAGAGTGCCCAGAGAAAACCCACGCAGAAAAGGGGAGAACGTGCAAACAGTTGCCCACAGCTGGAATCAAATCTGGGTCCCTGATGGTATGAGGCAGCAGTGCTAACCACTAAGTCCCCATGCCACCTAAGAACAAGAGCCTCCATGTGGTCTTGTGAAATAATCCTTTCAGCTTCTGAAAGTAGGAAGTAGACTTGTGGTCCAGAAAGTATTCCCTTCAGGTGCATTGTCCAAACTTGGAGAATCAGAAACAAAAGTGAGAGGGCGATTTGCAGACTGCAGGGTATGGGAGGCCACACAGCTTCGGTTGGTTCCGAGTTGTCCTCCTAGCCTCAAAGTCTTTTAGAGACTGTGACTTGAGGTAATTTCAGTCCAGTGGCACCAGTAATTTTTCCACCAAACTGCAGCAGTTTTTTTAGAAAAAGCAGATATAGTTTCTGTGAGCAATTCTGTGTAATATGTCATTGCCTGCTGATCTGACATTGTTCCAGAACATTCCAGAAACCCTGTGGCTTTTGACGCGTTTGCATATGCGATGAGACTACCTCTATTCCCAAAAAAACTCTCCCTAGTTTTATAGCTGCCCCTCCCCTACTCCACTCTCTATCAAGTAATGTCCTCCCACCCCACAAATCATTTGTGAACCAAGTCATGTAGCTTTTACTGATCAACTTCAAACCTTCTCAGGACCGATTTCACATAATTTCTTCCCTCTGCAGTTTGAGTGGCAGTTACTCATGCTGCTTCCTAACCTTGAGCATCAGTGCAGAAGTTCACCTTTATCTTAATGGATGAAAATGTATCCATTTGTGCTCCCATCCCGCTGGTTCCAACTTCATCTGAAACTCCAAAACTGTGCAGTTTGCCTGACTATATATAGAAAAGTCTTTCAGTATCTAGAGCTGGCTATTCATATCAATGACAATAATCATCATTTTCTCTCTGAATCAGTTTATATGATTGTCACAAGAACTGTATGTCCAGAAACTCTAGCAATATTACTCAGGTTGCCAGCATTCAAGGACAAAAACCAGCATGAAATGTACCCTTCCACTGGGCCCTGGCTGTTAGCCCGATTCCTCTAGCCAAGCTGAATGCTGCAGTGACCTCTTTTGCAAACGATGCAGAGCCGGTGTACGTGAACAGGGCGGCACATTGTGGTGTGTGTTAATGCTGGCTAGCAATCAAACTACTCCTGTCTCTGAATTGCACCTGGTAATGTTCGCTTTCCCCAAACCCTCAATGAAAAAAATGCTGCAGTGAGTTATCTTGTAAATGAAGTCCGGATGATTATGAGGCACCGGTTAATCAGATGCGGCAGAAAGGAGACCCTGCAAAACTAAAGTCAATGAGAATCAAGGGGAAAACTTTTGCATTGGTGTCATACAGAGCATAAAAGGAAGATGGTTGGGGCTTTTCAAAGTTAGAGTCATTGAATCCTAGAGTTATAGAGGTCTAGAGCATAGAAACAGGGCCTGTGGCCCAACTTGCCCATGCTGCCCAGTTTTCACAATTAAACTAGCCCCATTTGCTTGCATTTGGTCCATATCTCTCCATATCCATCCCATACAATACCTGTCTAAATGTTTCTTAAATGGCAAAATTGTGCTTGCTTCCACCACTACCTCTGGCCGCCTGTTCCACGCACTCACCACTTTCTGGGCTCTTTTGTATCTCCCTCTCCTCACATTAAATCTATACCCTCTAGTATACCCCCTATTCCCCTATCATGGGAAAATGCTGTTGGCTATCTATTGCCTCTCATGATTTTGTAGACCACTATAAGGTCACCCCTCAATCTTCTATGCTACAGAGAAAGAATTCCCAGCTTATCCAACGTCCCTTTGTAACTCAAACCTCCAATCCATGTTGCATTCAGTAAATCCTTTCTGCACTCTGTCTAGTTTAATAATATCCTTTCTAATCAACTTTTCCCCTGAATATCACTTCAGGAATTCCTCTTGGTATTACCCTAAGCCTAACCATCTTCAATTACTTCATCAATGGTCTTCCCCACCAACACAAGATCAGAACTGGGGATGTCCACTGACAGTTGTACAATGTTCAGCTCCACTCCTGACTTGTTAGGTACAGATACAATCCTGCTGGTCTACAAACAGCAACACAATGTTCAAACTTATAACAACATCAAGATTCAGCAAATGCTGGAAATCTGAAATAAAAACAGGAAGTGCTGGAGAAACCGAGCAACACTGGCAGCATATTTCGAGAGAGAAATACTGTTTCATATTGAGGTCGATCTGAGTCTTCTTCTGAAGAAGACACACATCAAATTAACATTAACTCAAAAACGTTAACTCTCTTTTTCTTTTCATAGATGTTGCCAGACCTGCTGAGTTTCTCCAGTAGTGTTCTTTATATTTGACATCCAAGCTTAGAATGTCGTGTGGCAAGTAACATTCACACCACACAAATGCTAAGTGATGATCATCTCCAAGAACAGTGAATCTAACCACCATATCTTGACATTCAATGGAATACCATTATTGATTCCTCATGCTATCAAAATCCTGGTGTTTGCCATTGGCCAGAAGCTGAACTGGACCAGCCGCAAAAATACTCTGGCTACAGATTTGTCAGAGGCCAGAAATTCTGCTGAAAGTTATCACTTCCTGTCTCCCCAGTGCCTGTGCGCAATCTAAAAGGCAGAGCCAAGAGTGAGATGGGATACTTCCCACTTGCCTGGATGAGTGCACCTCCAACAACACTCAAGAAGGGTAACACCATTCAGGAGAGAGCAGGCCACTTGAGTGGCACCACATCCATCACCTTGAACGTTCACTTCCTTCATCACCAACACTCAGTCACAGCAGGCAGTAACATCTAGAAAGTGGACTGCAACAACTCAGCAAGACTCATTCAGTAGGATTTTCCAAACATGCACAAGCTGTGCAGGGCAGCGATAGGGTTACCAGTGTTTGAATGCTGGCCTTCAAAGATGCTGCCAACAAAAGGCATTTCCTGAAACAACAGTGGAAGAGTGGACAATTGGGATGCTGAATGTTCATTTCAGGTGCCTATAGAGAACAAGAGTATTGGCTAGTGCACCGAGATACCCCAGTGAAACTCCAAAGGTTGTTGTAGTATACTGTTTGAGGTTGTCGACTTGCTCACGAGCTGGTGTGTTTGATTGAAGGTGTTTCATCACCCTGCTGAGTAACATCGTCAATCCGCCTCGGGTGTAGTGATGGCGTTCTATCCCGCTTGTTATTTATATGCCTCAGTTTGCTGGGGTGGTTGGTATCACTTTCAGTTCTGTTCTTCAGCGGTGTGCATATTGGGCCCAGTTCAATGTGTAACTGTTGGAATGCCAGGCCTCCGGGAATTCCACAACATGTCTCTGTTAGGCTTGTGCTGTTATGGATGTGTTGCCCCGGTTGAATTTGTGTCTTTCTTTGTCCGTGTGTATTGAGGCCAGTAAGAATTTTTCGTATCTCTTTCTGGCTAGTTGGTGATCCTGTGTCCTTAGAGTCAGTTTTCTTCCAGTTCGGCCTGTGAAATGTTTGACCCATCTTCTGCGCATCTGACCTCACCTCCTCTCTTCTCTTCCACAACAGTGATCGGGTTCCCCTTGCCCTTACCTACCGGCCCACCAGCATCCACTTTCAGAAGATCATCAGCTACTATTTCAGCTACTTGCAATGACATACCACCACCAGGCACATATTCCCCTCCTCTCCCTCGACCACCTTCCGCAGGGACATTCTCTCCGGGACACCCGGCCCACTCTTCCTTCACCCCCAACACACCCCCCACAGTCCCACAGCAACCTGCCCTGCAACCACCAAATGTTTAATGCCTTCTCCATCCTCAGTATCCAAGAGCCTAAACATACCGTCCAGGTGAAGCAACACTTTACCTGCACCTCCCAGAATTTAGTCTACTGCATTCGCTGCTCACAACGTGGTCTCCTCTACACTGAAGAAACGAAGCATAGACTGGGTGACTGCTTCACAGGATGTCTACATTCTGCCTGCAAAAAAGACCCTGAGCTCCCAGTTGCCTGCCACTTTAACACACCTTGCTGTTCCCCCGCCAACATCTCTGCCTCTGGCTTGTTGCAGTGCTCCAGCGAAGCTCAGTGCAAGCAAGAAGAACAACACCTCATTTTCCACTCGGGGACCCTGCAGCCCTCCTCTCTCAATATGTGTTGAATAATTTTAGAGCCTAAACTCTCCCATGCACTGGCCCCCTACCCCGCACAGCAGGCCTTGACGTATCACATAGTCTGCCATTACACACTATGTACTGTGAGCCACTAACAGTCTCCAATAACAGGTATTTACCCTCCTAGCCAGATCATTATCAACTCCTTTGTGTGTCCAACTCTTTTTCTCTCTCTTTGGGCTCTATCCACATTGATCATTTATTTATTACCCCTCCCCCAACCCTACCTTCTGCATATAAACCAAACTTTCCCCAGCTACCATCAGTTCTGAGGAGGGATCGCTCGAGCCGAAACGTTATCTCAGATTTTTATTTAGAGATGCGACCAGATCTGCTGAGCTTTTCCAAAAACTTCTGTTTTTGTTTCTGATTTTATGACATCTGCAGTCCTTTCGGTTTTTATTTAGCAGGACTGATTATGACATCAGTCTACCAATGTCATTATTGTTGGAGGTAGTCAAGAGGACTAGAACAGGGAATGTTCCATGAAGAGTCAAACATGTCAGAATCCAAAATTATATCTGTTTCTTGAAGCAAATGACGGTGATCTGCTGTCTGCCAACGGATCCTCACTTCATGCCTGTAAATTACCAAAATATCTCACATCCTTTGATTTTGCACAATGATGTCTTGAGTGGGACATTGTCAAAGGCTTTCAGCTTATAGTTAGTGGCTGAAGTCAGCGAGTCCAGATCATGGAATACTGTGGAAAGAGAGTTGGGTATTTGCTGACAATCTGATCAAGGAGCTCAAGCATTTACCATCACAGAATCTGTAATGAAAAAGAAAAATTGAGGACCATATAGCTAAAAAAAACCGAATCAAACAATGCTTTAGAACCCAATCTTGCAGAATAGCTGGGGATCTGAAGAGTTTTAAAGTGAATCCTTATGAGTTGGGACCACATGTGGATTGGCCCCAGAAAATGTCAATGAAGTATCGAAATTCATTAAGTAACTCTTGGGGCAAAATGAAAAATAGAATTGAGTTTAGAGCATATGTTAGAGTGTTAAATTAGTGGTGCTTGCTTTCTTAATTTCTCCTTACAACGGTTGTTTTTATTTAAAAAATGTTAAGCCTTGTGGTGCAGTCCTGTCATTTAATTGCTAGGTGTTTAGATTTCATCTTTAAATATTAATTACCTCCAACGGCACCTTAACAATATTAAAGCTTAGGGAGTGGTGGGAGTTGCACTGTTTACTTCCAATCCTTATTTGTCTTCTTGTTAGCAATTGGAGAAGAAAAGAGATTATTTTTGAACAGTCAGTTCAGTGTCTTCCTGTTGAGGTGGTTTCCTGCCACCCAGTAGTCCCACAGCCAGCATTTTTCCCACCACCAGCAAACCCATAAAATGTGATAATGGGAATTGCAGATGTTGGAGAATCCAAGATAATAAAATGTGAGGCTGGATGAACACAGCAGGCCCAGCAGCATCTCAGGAGCACAAAAGCTGACGTATCTTCTTTTCTCTCCATCTTCGGTCCGCCTCCCCCTCTCTCCCTATTTATTCCAGTTCCCTCTCCCCATCCCCCTCTCTGATGAAGGGTCTAGGCCCGAAACGTCAAATGTAGTGCCTTCTTGTGAGTTCTTCAAAACCAGAGTTGCAACATTAAATGTAATAATCCATGAAAGCTTTATAATTAGATTGCAGCTCACCTATGAATAATGCATGGCTCCATTTTCACCTAACTTTAGACTTAAAACAGTTTTGATGCAGTTATCCTGACATTAAGAGTTTAAAATATGTCAGGTTGCAGGCATGTTTGAAAGTACACAGCTAATGTCACTGCAGCAATGAATTATTCTTAATATTAAAGGTCAGTGTCTGTAATTTCCTCGTCAAAGTGTATTAGTATTGCAACCATGACACTTGTTTTCTTTACCTCAGTAATTTAATGAGCATTTTGAAAACGTTTTTCAGTTAATGTAAATTAGATGAGGGTCTTTTACTGTTTTGTCCATATATTTAACTTTATCCCTGATGAGATCATAAACAACAGATATCATTGTGCAGCTTTCAGGTTGACAGTACTAATGGAAATGTTATTAAATATTATGACAAACTATGAAGTGCATAGGATAAAATATGACAAACACAGACCTGGTCATTTTCAGTTTTGTCACTGGAAGTCGGTAGCTCAGTCTCAAAGACTGTGTGTGCAATTGTTTACATTCTTGTGGAATGTTGTCAACCCAAAGGGAAGGCAATCAAAAACAGAGCTTACACTTCTCCCAGACTCCGCAATGAACTGAGTGTTTCTTATCCCCTGATAACTTGTCATTATTTACCCAAGACGCAAAATGTTCCATTGACGTGCATTTTCAAGGCTAATGGAGAAACAGCCTCTGTCTCTCAGTGAATCAAAGGGTAATGCAGAGAGTTTGAGAAAGTGAAAGTTGAGATGGATCAGTTATGATCATATTGATTGGCAGAGAAAGTTTGAAGGAAGATCCAATCTGTGCCCGATCCTATATTTTTAAAATGTTTCTTCCATCAAATATTAATTTTGAATTAGAATCTGTTGAAATCACAAAGAAAGTTAAAGAGCCAATCATAAGACACAACTGTCATACTTACAACATGCAATTCTAAGAGTAACAGTTCCATTGGCCTGTTGTTCTACTAACAAGCAATTGTATAAAAGTGTACATATTTACCCTTCTCCAGATAACTAAAAAAAGTCTTCACTATAGATCTCAGGAAAACAAATTGGAAAACTGTATTCATTCTCTCTTCCACCGACTTTACAACAGATTTGAACCCCAGATGCCACAGTTTATTGTGGTAAAAATCTTCCAACATAAAATCTGATTGTGTTGACAACTGGAATTCAAATGGGAACTGGAATTGAAATATTTATTTTGGAAGTTATTGAGCCTTATATAGATCACAGCACTGAGCACAGACCAGCGAAATTTCCCTTTCACAGAACACTGCCTGCAAGAACACCATGTCACAATAGTTAATGCTGTGAATCAGATGTTGTGGGCGCAGTCATAATATTTGAGATGCTGCGTGATAACTGACAATCATGTTATTTACTGTGGTCTGTTTAAAAGGTAAGGCTGTGTACCGCCAAAACAAAAGGAGAAACATAAACAAAAGATAAATAATGAAAAATCAGTCATAATCCTTTTAAGAGGTGTGTGTAAGACAATGAATTAAACTCTCAAATAAAATAAATAACTGCAGGTGCTTGAAATCTGAAACAATAACAGAAACTGCAGTTCTGCACAAGAGTAAGTGGGCAAAACACTAACTGTGTTTCTCTCTCCACTGATCCTGCAGGGGCCAATAATTTTCTTCAGCAGTTTCTACTTTCTTGTGTGAGACATTAGTGTATTTCAGCCACTATCCAGCAAGCACCTTTCATTTGAGCAGAATTTCTTCAAGGTAGGCATATCTGGAAGAGGATTGAGACATTTGATATTGTTTCTACCTGGCAAATCCTCAAAGCAGGGCACTTGCTGGACGAATACAGCACTAAGTGTAGAGGGGCCTTCATTTCTCTGTGAAGGCCCTATCTCAGGGTTTGTGTATAAATCATACATTTTTTTATTGCCTCAGGCCAAGAAATGGTAGTATGGCCCATCTCTACTGATTCTGGAACATCACCATGGCTTATGTCAAGTGTTCCTTCTGGCCCCCCAGGACCAGCTGAGAAACTCGCACCATTGAAAATATAGTTGGCAAGTCTGAGGAAGAGAAATGATATGAAACACATTTCAGAACTGTGGCACATTAGAAGGAACATGATACCAGTCAGCCCCTCAAGCCTGGTCTGTCATTCATAAGCTCGTGGTCGACCTGATTATTTTTATTCATTTGTGGGGTGTGGGTGTCTCTGGCTAGACTAGCTTTTATTGCCCAAACCTAATTGCACAGAGAGTCATAGAGTCACAGAGATATACAGCACAGAGACGGACCCTTAGTTGCAACTTGTCCATGCTGGCTAGATGTCCTAAATAAATCTAATCCCATTTGCCAGCATTTGGCCCATATCCCACTAAACCCTCCAATCACATTATCATGGGTATGGAGTCACATGTAGGTCAAACAAGGTAACGATGGCAGGTTCCTTCCTTAAAGGACACAACCTCAAATTCTCATTTCTAATTACCCCAATAAACTTTCACCCATTTGTTTAACAAAGATTTGTCCATCTTTGCCTTAAAGACATTAAAGGACTTTGCTTCCACAACTATAATAGGAAGACAATTCCAATGACTTCAGAAAAACAATTTTGACTGATCTGTTTCAAGTGGACAACTTCTGCTTTTGTGGCCCTTCATTCTAGATTCTCCCACAAGAGGAAATAACCTCTCACATTGACCCAGTTTAGATCCCTCAGGACCTTGTCTTTTAATTAAACGTTTAATTCTTCTGAAGTCCAGCAGTCACAAGTCTAGCTCCGTCCAACTTTCCCACATAAGGCAACAAGCTCATTCTAGGTAAAAGTCTAGTACCTAAGAACAGAAATTGCTGGAAAAGCTCAGCAGGCCTGGCAGCACCTGTGGAGAGAAATGAGTTAACATTTCGGTTCAAGTGACTCTCCCTCAGAACTCTCATCCAGTAATTGTTCTCCAAACCATTCACATCCTCTGTTAAATAAGGAGGCCTGTGCTGTGGACTGCTCCAGATCCAGTCTCACTCTTAACTGGCATAAATTAAGCATGATCGCCCTCCATTTGTATTCAATTCCCCTTGCAATAAATAACTACCTACTAACTTTCTCAATTATTTGCAGCAACTGCATGCTAATTTTTTCTTGATTTAAGAATAAGGACATACAGATTTTTCTGTATGTGAGAGTTTGTAATCATTCATCATTTCTCTTAAGCTTAACATGTATGTTCAGTTGATAGTTAGGAAGGCAAGTGCAATGTTAGCATTCATTTTAAGAAGACTAGATACAAGACCAGGGTGATATACTGTTGAGGCTATATAAGGATCTGGTCAGACCACGCTTGGAATATTATGAGCAGTTTTGGTTCCAATATCTCAGAAGGATGTGCTGCTGTTGGAGGGCTCTAGAGGAGGTTTACAAGAATGATCCTGGGAATAAGAGGTTGACATATGAGGAGCCATTGAGGTCTCTTGATCTGTACTCAATGGAGTTTAAAGAATGAGGGTGATCTGATTGAAACTTAGAAAATACTGAGAGGCCTGGATGGCATGATTGTGGATAAGATGCTTCCACTAATAGGAAAGACTAGAACCTAAGTGCACAGCCTCAGAGTGAAGGGACAACCCTTTAGAACCAAGGTGAGGAGGAATTTCTTCAGTCAGACGGTGTAGAATTTGTGGAACCCACAGAAGGCTATGGAGGCCCAGTCATTGAGTGTATTTAAGAGAGACATAGACATGTTCTTGATGAGTAAGAGGATCAAAGCTAACATAGACCAGATAGGAAAATGAGTTTAAGAAACATATTAGCCATGATTGAATGGTGGAGAAGTCTCAATGGGCTGAGTGGCCTATTTCTGCTCTTACGTCTTACAGTTTTATGTTCTTGTAGTTATTATGCTTTTTTTAATTCATCCTGACAAAAAGAACGATTACATATTTTCCAACATTATACTCCATTTGACACTCACTTAACAAATCCATATCATTTTGTCCTTACTTGTTCACAACAAATAATTCATCCTTTACCTTAATTAGCCAACTCACTTTAGCCTTGCCTGCTCTCATGTACTTGTAATTTGCTGTTAATTATTTTAAAAAAATAATATCAGACCCACTCTCTCCTTCAAACTAAATGTAAAATTTAATTGTTTGTGATCACCACTATCTAGGGTTTTCTTCACCATAAGTTAATTAATTAATCATCTAGATAGCCCATAACTTCTCCCTTCATTACCACTGCATATTTCTGATAAGCTTCCATTAATTTTCCTTTACACCCCATCCTAACACATGATTCTTCTTCTATTTTAACAATTGGCTTCTTGACTTTAACATTTCTCATTTCAACCCAAACCTGTTCCAAATCTTGATTTCATAAACTTATCTCATTCGTACCTGTTAGTGTAAGTATCATCATTAAGTTACAGAGCAACTTCTCCACCTTTCCTAGTTTTCTGTCATTTCTAAATGCACCATGCCCTTCAGGTTTTAGGCTTCAATCCTCAAGCAAAGTCTCTGTAATGGCCACCAGGTTGCACATATCCATTTCTATCTATGCTCCCAGTGTATCTGTTTTGTTTGAAATGCTACCAGCATTCAAAACCTGCACCTTTAGTTTTATGTCTTTATTGTTTTTGAGAGGTTGGGTGCCTGGGATGTAGCTTGAGAATGCTGATTGTGAGTGGTGCTAATGTGGACAGCAGATTGAGTGCATGGAGAAGGCATTATAGGATTGCAAAGTGGAAGCTGTGGAGATCAGATTGTTGGTGGGCAGGGACCTTTAAGGAAAGGTCACAGAGGGGTCAGAAAAGATATCAGTGAGGAAATTCGTGGGCAGTTTGGAAAGACGTCAGATCATGATGGAGGTTTGTCAGGGAAGATAACACATTTGGTGGTGGTGGAGAGGGTTGCGTGTCCCTGGGTGGGAATCAGGCCATTACTACTCAATGAATCTCAAACTCATCTTCTCTTAGAGCAAAAATACTCAACAATGAGTTCACTGACAATGACTGCTAATTGTTTTAAATATAATACAACCATACAGGCCCAATTAGAACTGCCTCAAATTGATTTAGAATGGTCAAGTAGAACACTGGATGATTTGGAAATAGTCCTCAGTCAAACAATGGGTCCAATGTGCCACGATTCAGTGGATAGTCACTGGTCTTTGGTGATCAGTTGGATGTCAACAGATGAATTCTGTTCACGAAGTAGCATACAAAATCAATTTTCAGTACATTCACACTTTTATATTGGTGGCAAAATGGATATTAGCATACTAAAATATTCCTCCATAAATGTTTTTAAAGTGTGATATTACTGTTGCCCATGCATTTATTGTAACACCCTACATGTATGCTAGATGGAAAGTTTTTGATTATCAACACAATCTCCAACTATGTTTAGTTTTGAAATGATCCAATCATGTTATCCAATTATCTTGCACATCATACTTCAGACTTCATTGCCAGGGGATGTGATTGTACAATGGTATTATCACTAGACTGTGCAGAAATACAGCTAATGTTTTTCGGACCCAGGTCTGAATCCTGCCATGGCAGATAATGGATTAAAACAAGTCTGAAATTAGGAATCTAAATCTGAAATTAAGAATAACATGATGACCACGTAATCATTACTGATTGTTGGAAACACCCATTTAGCTCCCGAATGTCTCACCAGCAGACACTGGCACACAGTGGTATACAGTCAGGAGAGAGTTCCACTGGGGTCCTCAACACAGACTCTGTACCCTGTGAAGTCTCATAGCTTTAGTATTAAACATGGGCAAGGAAACCTCAAGCTGTATACTATGTACTGTCTCCCCTCTGCTGATGAATCAGTACTCTTTCCGTGTTTAGCAACACTTGGAGGAAGCATTGAGGGTGACATGGGCACAAAATTGTCTCTGGGTGGGGCATTTCAATGTCCACCAGCAAAAGTGGCTCAGCAGCAGCATTACCAATCAGCTGATCATGTCCTGGAGGACACAGCTGCTAGACTGGGTCAGCGGCAGATGGTGAGGAAAAAACATACTTGACCTCATCCTTACTAATCTACCAGCTGCAGTTGCATCTGTCGATGACAGTATCGGTAACGGTGACCATCACACAGTCCTAGTGAAGACGAAGCCCTGCCTTCACATTGAAAACAACCTCCATTGTGTTGTGCAGCACTATCACTGTGCTCAATGTCACAGGCTTCACACAGATCTAGCAACTCAAGACTGGGCATCCATGAGGCGCTGTATGCCATCAACAGCAGCAGAATAGTACTCCAGCACAATCTGTAGCCTCATGGCCTGAGATATCTCCTATTCACCCATTACCACCAAGCCAGGGGATCAACATTGGTTGAATGGAGAGTGCAGGAGGGAGCAGCATCAGGCATACCAAAAAATCAGATGTCAGCCTTGGTGAATTGCTAAATAGCATAAGTCGCAAGTCTCAGGCAGAGCTAAGCAATCCCATAATCAATGGATCAGATCTAAGCCCTCCAGCCCTGCCACATCCATTTGTGAATGGTCGTGGACAATTAGATAACTTGCTGGTGGAGGATGCTCCACAAGTAGCCTTATCCCCAATGACAGAAGAGCCCAGCACATTAGTGCAAGAGATAATTCTGAACCATTCACAATAATATTCAACCAGAAATGTTGAGTGCATTATCCATCTTGGCCTCCTCCAATGGTCCCCAGCATCACAGATGCCAGTCTTCAGCCAATTTGATTCACTCCACGTGGTATCAAGAAACAGTCAGAGACTCTGGATGCTGCAAAGGCTAAGGCCCCTGACAACATTCTGGCAATAGTGCTGAAGACTTGTGCAACAGAACTTGTCACTACTCTAGCCAAACAATTCCAGTGCATTTACAAAACTGGTATTGATCTAAAAATATGGAAAATTGCCCAGGTTTGTCCTGTACACATATCCAACCCAGCTGATTACTGCCCCATCAGCCCACTTTCAATCATCAGTAAAGTGATAGAAAGTGCCTTCAATGGTGCTATCAAGTAGTACCTGCCCAGCAATTAGCTGCTCATTGATACCCTGTTTGGGTTCTGCCAGAGTGACTTCATTAGAGCCTTGTTTCAAAGATGGGCAAAGGATCTGAATTCCAGAGGGGAGGTGAAAGTGACAACCCTTGATATCAGGGTTATATTCAAATTAATGTGACATCAAGGAGCGCTAGAAAAACTGGAATTGGTGGGTATCAGAGGGCAAACTCTCTGCTGGTTGAAGTCATACCTGGCACACAGGAAGATGGTAGTGATTGTTGGAGGTCAATTATCTCAGCTCCAGGACGTTTCTACAGGAGTTCGTCAGGGTAGTGTACATGGCCCACCCATCTTTAGTTGCTTCATCAATGACCTTCCTCCACCAAAGCCGTGAGAATGTTTACTGATGAGTGTTCAACATTCAGCACCATTCTCCACTCCTCAGATATTGAAGCTGCCCATATTCAACTGCAACAAGATCTGGACAATAATGAAGGCTTGAGCTAACAGATGGTAAGTAACATTTGCACTATACAAATGCCAGCCAATAGCCATCTCCAATAAGAAGGAATCTAACCACTGCTCCTTAATACTTAATGGTGTTACCATCAATGAATCCTCCAGTATCAACATCCTTGGGCTTAGCATTAACCAGAAACTCAACTGGCCTCACTACAAAAAACACAATGGCTACAACAGCAGGTTGGAGGCCAGGGATATTGCTGCAAATAACTGGTCTCCTAACTCCCCAAAGCTATGTCCATCATTGTCAAGGCACAAGTCAGGAATGTGATGGAATACCCGCTGCTTGCCTGGACGGGTACATCTCTAACAACACTAAAGAAGCTTGACACCATCCTGGAAAAAGCAGTCTGCTTCATTGGAACCACCTCTACAAGCATCCATTCCCTCCATCAGTGATGCTCAGCAGCTGCAGTGTGTACTGTCTAAAAGGTACACTGCAGAAATTCACCAAATATCCTTAGACAACACCTTCCAAACCCATGACCGCTTCCAAATGGAAGAACAGGGGCAGCAGATACATGGGAACACCACCACCTTCAATCTTTCCTCCAAGCATTCCCCAATCTGATTGGTGATTTATTGCCATTACTTCACTTTTGCTGGATCAAAATCTTGGAATTTCCTCCCTAAGTGCAGTTTGAGCAGCTACAGCGTGTAGACTGCAGCAGTTCGATGAGGCATCTCAGCATCACCTTCTCAAGGGCAACTAGGGAAGGGCAATAAATGCTGGCCAGCCAGCGACACATGTCCCACAAGCGAATAAAAAGAATAATATGTAAATTATAACGCTTCACGCTTTAGTATGTAGCCATGATATCTCGTTTTCTCCTCCTCTTTTTATCTAACTAAGAGCACAGATTCTATTCCTGTAAATGCTGATTAGTCTGTGGAGACCCGCACATTTAAGATTTGTGACAGCGAAATAGAACAAAACCAATATTTCTTGGCTTATAAAATTGCTTCCTCCGGGTCTGCAGGAAATTAGTCTGTCAATATCAATCCCCTGTGACATGGTCTCAACCGAATATATTGATGTTATCTTGTGTGAATGAGACAGATCCAGCATACCAAAACTGTGCAATCAGCTGCTATCTTGATTTTAAACCGCAAAGAAGAAATGCAACAACAGGAGTCCCAGATTAAAACAATTTCAAAGGGAGCAAATATAGGAGAAAAAAAACATACTCCAAATCTCATCTGACCAATGAGTTGGAGAGGTGTAGCATCACTTCCTTCCTTTGAAACATTGCGCCTCTAATTATAAACCATGCAGCGCATGGCACCCAATTTCTGACCTACCTGCTCCCCCCTCTCTTTGATTAATTTAGATTAGATTCCTTTCAGTGTGGAAACAGGCCCTTCAGCCCAACAAGTCCACATCACCTTTTGGAACATCCCACCCAGACCCATCCCCCTTTAACCCACACACCCCTGAATACTACGGGCAATTTAGCACGGCCGATCCACCAAGCCTGCACATCTTTGGTTTGTGGGAGGAAACCGGAACACCCGGGCGTAACCCACCCAGACACGGGGAGAATACAACTTGCTGCTTGGAGCATGTTTTTTTTCATTCATTCATGAGATGAGGGCATCTCTGACCAGGCCAGTATTTATTGCCTATCCCTAATTGCCCAGAAGACAGATAAGAGTAAACCACATTGCTGTGGGTCTGGGGTCACTTGTAGGCTAGACCAGGTAAGGATGGCAGTTTCCTTCCCTAAAGGACATTAATGAGCCAGATGCTTTTGTTTTCACAATTGACAATGAATTCATGGTCATCATTAAACTCAAAATCTCAGACTTATTTTTGATTGAAGTCAAATTGCACCATTTTCCATGGTGGGATTCAAACCCGAGTTCCCAGAACATTACCTGAGTCTCTGGAGTAACAGTCCAGTGATTAATCCTACTTGGCCATTGTCTCCATCTCTGTTCTGTACTTGCCCAATTCCACTGAGAAGACAATCTCCCATCTCATGGGAACATCAGTTTTATATGTAGTTTTTAACAAGTGGAAAGAGACCCAAATGTGATCCATGTTGAATAAGATAATTGTTCTAAAAGCGTTAATATTTGAGACTGCATTTAACTCCAAACAAACTGATTATGTCATATAAATCTGAGTGAGGAGAAAAGAGACAATATTTCTGGAACTTTAAAGTGATAGAGAATAGAACTGTGGAATTTTACTGCTTTAGAGGAAGGCCATTTGGCCCATCATGTTTAAACTAGCTCCTGAAAGAGCTACCCAACTAGTCCAGTCCTTTGTCCCTATCTCTGCAGATCTCTAACTTCATCATTTTCAAATATGTGTCCAGTTCTCTTTTGAAATCACCTGTGGAATCCAGCTCCACTAATCCCCATGTCAGCTCATTCCAAATCCTCACAACTCTTGGAGTAAAATTGTTTCTCCTCATCTAACTCCTTACTCTCTTGCTGACTATCTTGAAATTGTAATCTATAATTACTGATATGCCAAATGTAGGAAACAGAATATCCTTTCTTACCCTGTCAAAATTGTTGATAATTTTGAACATTCCAGTAAAATAATCTCTTAATTTTCCCTGGTCCAAGAAACATAAGCCCAATTTCTCTAATCTTTCCTTGTATCTAAAATCCCTCTTTCCTGGTTCATTCTGGTAAATCTCCCTTGCGCTCTCTCCAGGGCTTTAACATCCTTCCATAAACAAGATGCCCAGAACTGAACACAATTCTCCAAATCTGGCCTGACCAATGAGCTGTAGAGGCGTAGCATCACTTCTTTGTTTTGGTACTCTATGCCTCTACTTATAAACCCAAGGATCCTACAAGCCTTCTCAACAATTTTTACAACTTACCCTGCCAACTTAAGGTTATTAGGCACATGAACCCCAATCACCCCTGCTCCTGTACAATCCTCAAAGTTGTATTATTGAGCTTGTATTGTCCCTCCATGTTTCTTCTAACAAAATATCGCACATTTTTCTGCTTTGAAATTCATCTGTCAGATGTTTGCCCATTTGGTCAACTTGCCCACATTCCTCTGAAGTCACTCAACAATATCCTCGCAATTAACCATTCTCCCTAGCTTAGAATCACCTGAATATTTAGAGATTTTGTCCAGAACACCAATCTCCAAACTGTTTATTTAAATCAGAAAAGGCAAGGATCCCAACACCGCTTCCTCAGGAATGCCACTTTTAAATCATCTCCAGTTTGAGAAATGCCTATCTATACCTATCCTCCGTTTCCTTAGTTCCAGCCAACTTCTAATCCATGCTTCCAAGGATCCATAAAAGCCAAGCATCTCTAATTTCCTCACCAATCTGCCATGTTCAAATGCTTTCCGAGAGCCCACACTTACATCACCCACAGCACTACCCTCATCCACTGCCTGTGTCACCTCGTCAAAGAACTCAATTAAATTTGTTATAGACATGACCTGCCTTTGACAAAGCCGTGTTGACTGTCTACTATTAACTTACCTTTTCGCTAAGGATATATTTATTTTATTCCATATTAAGACCTCCATCAATTTCTCACGTTGACGCCAAGAAGATAGCTTTATAGTTTCCTGAGTTATGTGTTGCCCTATGTATCATCCGTGTTCTCTGTTGTTCTGAGTAGCAATATGCAATAAGCTAATACAGTTGGACTTAATTATTATTATGTAATTGACTATATTTTGTTAACACTCTTGTTAAGACTCACTGGTGGTTCATTCTCTTCCCTAAGACCCAGTCAAGGGAAGAGAAATAAAGACAGTGCCAACATAAGCAAACTCTACAGCATAGGTTCTGAAACACAGATCTGTAGGGTTGTTGGAGGTGACACTATGTTGCTGCTGTTAGATGCTTCAGTGTGGGCAGTGTGGCATGCCATACTGTGAGTGCACACAGGGTGCTGTTCGTTGTGGTTGATGGAACTAACATGACTAATGCTATTACAACATCTCACACCTCGAATTGTTGGTAAAGTATGTGTTTTTCAAATTTAGACTTTACTCTGACCAACATACATGTTCCTTATCAAAAATGAATGAATGAAGACTCAATCATTCATTTATAAGTGGGGACTAACGCAAGTGCTACTTAAAGGTTTAGGCACACAAGCTGCAAGTGAGGTTATTTTGAAGAACATTTGTCACTACAAATCACCTAAAAGTGATGCAGAGTGTTTCAGCAGGAATTATGAGATTCAGGATTTGATAATGAGTCTTGCTACAACCTTCATCAGATACTTTAGAGACTTTTAAATGACTCCTGGACAGGCACATGGAGGATAGTAAAATGTGGGGTATGCAGGGTAGTTTGATATTAGTAGGATCATAGGCTGGCACAATGTCACATGGGCCTGTACTGTGCTATACAGTCCTCTGTTCTATGTTCTTACAGGAGGCAGAGAATGCGATGACTTGTCCAAAGATTACAATCAATATGAGGGACACAGAGGCTATGGGCCTACAGAATACGGGGAGTTGGGACAATTTCCCATTAATGTAGAAATCCAACTCTCGTGAGTGAATTAATGATAACAATGCAGGAACAGATCTGAGAAAATTGAAAGCCAGACACTTTGCTTTAATCATTAAGTCAGATACTCTATTTCACAGTTTCACAAGTACCCAACCACAAAAATGCCATCCTTACTGCATGATCTATGAATCAACTTGGAAATACATTCACAGTTGACTCGCTGCTGTTGGGAGCACCCCAGCTGTACTTGGGTTATGTCTGTACCGCAAGGACTGCAGTGGTTCAAAAAGACAGCTCACCATCACCTCCTCAAAGCCACTTTGGGATGGAGCAATAAATGCTGGCCCAATCAGGGATACCCACATCTCCCGAATAAAGTTAAAAAATTAAAAAATGGATTATGCCATGCCTTAGTTTTTCAGCACCTTATGATGCCTTTCAAGAGAAGATAGTTCAGTGAAACATTGAGCTACAATGCCACAAGAGAAGATATAGGACAACAAAGGCTGAGATAGCTGGATGACAAAACAGATTGACAGCAAGATTAGGGGAGGCAATGGCCTAGTGGAATTATCTCTGCACTATTAGTCTGGAGACCAAGATAATGTTCTGCGTTCAAATCCTGCCATGGCAGACGGTGGAATTTGACTTAAATCAAAAATAAATCTGGCATAAAGAATCTAGTGGTGACCATGAATCTGTTTTCAAACGGGTAAAAACCCATCTGGTTCACTAATGTCATTTAGGGAAGGAAGCTGCCATCCTGACCTGATCGGGTCTACATGTGACTTCAGACCCGCAGCAACGTGGTTGACTCTCAACTGCTCTCTGGGCAACTAGGGATGGGCAAGAAATACTGCCTAGCCAGCGACACCCTCATCCCATGAGACATGTACTACGATAAATCCAAATGAGAACAGTGCTGAGAATGTCCAGCAGTCAAATAACGAACAAATTAAGAGGAGCAAAGAAGAATAATAAGAGGCTGACAGTTACAATAAAAGGGAACCAAAGTCCTCTGCAAGCACATACATGGGAAAAAAAAGGAAAAATGGGCTTCAAGTCCCATCAGTGCTAGAGCTGTGTAGCTACATCTCTGGACAAACTGATTAGAAAATATCTAAGAATAGGAAAAAAAAGTGGAGTGGATCCAGAAAAAGAGATTTATTCATGCAGATAGACAGCATGGTTGAGGTGTTAAATGAGATCCATGGATCCATTGCTACCCAACGAAAAGATGCTGCAGAAATTAAAGTGAAAGATGTTGTTGAGACACTGGAAACATGGTAAAGGTAAGGTACTAATTCTTGATTATCAAGGGGATCGCAGGTTACGGGGAGAAATCAGGAGAGTGGCGTTAAGGAACTTATCAGCCATAATTGAATGGCAGAGCAGACTCGATGGGTCAAATGGCTTAATTTCTGCTCCTATGTCTTATGGTTTTAATTGGACTGACTGTATTTAAAGCGAATAAGTTACCAGAGCGGATCAGATGCATCTGAGCAAACTGAGACAAGAAAGGTTAGAAATTATGGCATCTACGGGCTATAATATTCCAGAGGCCTGGAGAACTGGAAGTGTTACGTTCTTGTCCAAACCAAAGTAGTAATGACTACCTCTAACCTTGATGAGAGGGAAGCTTTTAGAAGCTGTCTTCCTGGCCAGAATTAATCAACATTTGCCTAAGTGATTGTTAATTCTGAAACCTAGGGTTGATTTATGAAAGGCAAATCATGTTTAACTAATTTGCTTGAGTTTTGATTTGGTGGGTAGCAGAAAGTGTTGATGATGGCAGAATAAAATAAACATTTGTTAAAGCGTCTCATAATAGGCTGTCCAAGAAGAGCAAAATAAGGTGAATGTCCCAACCATAAAAATGACAAGTGATATGAGGAAAAACATTCTCCCAACTGATTAGCTGTGATGTGGAATGCACCGTTTGAGAGAGTTTTAAAGGCAAATTCACAAGGGAATTGGATAATTATCAGAAACCAATGGTGGGGAAAGGTGGGAGAGTAAGACCAATTGAAGCTGCTTTTGCAGAGGGGTGACAGTGACATGGTGGATTGAATGGCCTCCTTCTGAAATGTAACCAATCATCTACGATTCCAACATGGCAGGAGTGTGCATTTATCTTTTCTGCATTAGGGGAGTGATATCCACCACATCAGATCAGACTTGAAGACAACAACTCCTTGAGCTGCAATTTAAGAATATTATAACATTAAATCTGGGCTCTGTCTTTGCTCTTGAATGATTCTAATCAATAGGTGTGCCCCAGCATTTGTCTTTGCATATCACAATGTGTGCAGCAAATGGTGATAGTAGGCATATTTAGGCTGAACATCTTCAACTCTGCTTATGCCCAGTGTTTGCTATGTGCTTTGAGGCATCAATTTCAGCTCCCGTTCTCCAGCAGAAGCTAGCAGTGACCTATTAAAATGAAACAAAGGACTAACTTTCCTGCTTCCAATCCAAGCCTGACCAACTGCAACAGTTCGCCGAATATCTGTTCAAACAAGTTTCAGACCTTGCTCCAAGACTTCTCTGTAGTTTTCAACAATTTGTTTGTGATTTTGTGATTGAATTTGAATTGATGTGTTAATTCACATGGAGAATTCTTATTTCCGTCATATGTATTTTTCTTGGATTTGTATTCATTGCACGATTACATTCCAATGCATTTCTCAGCAGCAGAATTTTGTTTTAGCTTTTTATTCATGCTTTTGAAATTTGTTCTGTAAGAGGGTGAGTTTTAACAGACTTTGAGATGACGAGTCTCATGCAATGAAAGTGTAGCTGAAAGAATCTGATGAGGGGGGTGGGTTTACAATTCAGTGCACACAATTGGTGTCATTTCAGTTTTCCTGCAGAAGTGATGATCACTGCTACATATCTGTTAATATTCATTTTCTGTAATAACTTCCCGTAAATTTGGAACATATGGATTGGGTACAATAGTCTCTGTGCATGATTCTCTGATCTGCATTCCCATTGAATGCGGAACTTTGTAGAATTTCTCCTTCCTGAATAAAAGCCGGATTGTGTGGCCGTGCTGTGGGCAGATTGACTGCCATATAGCCTGCATTAAAACATAGTCACACAGCTTGTACCAAAGAATCATGCCATCTAACTTACTGCTGCAACTGCTGGAGGTGGATGATGAGACAGCTGGTTTGCAATGCAGAGTGGTGCCGACAGCCTAGGTTCAGTTTCTGCTCTGGATGAGGTTACTATGAAGAGCCTGACTCCTCAGTCTCATCCCTTACCTGACGTGTGATGACTCTCTGGTTAAACTCACCACCAGTCCCCTCTCTTTCTAAAGTATGAGCAGTCCTATGGCCTGCTTCCTAATCTTTGTTGAATCCCATTAACATACCTTTATATTTCTATCTCTTTCACATGTTTATTTAATTTCCCTTTAAAGGCATAGACACTTCGACTGTTCGTTGTGGTAATAAGTTCCATGTTCTAACAAAACTCTGGGTAAAGAAGATTCTCTTCAATTTCTTGTCTTTACTATCTTATGCTTATGACACCAAATTCTGTTTTCTCCATAAGTGTAAATATCTTCCTTACAACTACTCTATCAAGTTGTTTGATATCTTATGTATTTTTACCAAGGCATCCATCAGTCTTCTCTTGTAAAGGGGAAAGAGTCTGGGTTGATCAATCTGGTAAGTGTAGCCTTGCAGTTTTGGCACAATTCTCATAAATCTTTATTGCAATTCCTCCAGTGTGTCTGCATATCCACTTTATAATATGGAGATCATCGCCGGTTACAGTACTCCATGTTTATGTTGTTCACCTTAAGACCATAAGACATAGGAGCAGAAATTAGGCCACTCGGCCTATCGAGCCTGCTCAGCTGTTCAATCACTTGTCATTGGCTGCCATCCTAAGACCCCTTTATCCTCACTCTTTGCTTTCTGCCAGACAACCAATCTTCTATCCATGCTAGCGCCTTGCCTCTAACACTATGGGCCCTTATCTTACTCAGCAGCCTCCTGTGCGGCACCTTGTCAAAGGCCTTCTGGAAGCCCAGGTAGATAACATCCATTGGCTCTCCTTGGTCTACCCTGCTCATTAATTCCTCAAAGAATTCTAGCAGGTTTGTCAGGCATGACCTCCCCTTTATGAACCAATGCTGACTTTTCCCCGTTTTACCATATACTACCAAATATTCAGAAATTTCATCTTTTACGATAGACTCTAAAATCTTACCCATGACTGTGGTTAGGCTAATTGACCTGTAATTTTACATCTTTTGCCTTACTCCCTCTTTAAACAGGGGTGTCACGTTAGCGATTTCCCAGTCCTCTGGGACCCTCCCTGGCTCTAATGATTCCTGAAAGATCACCACTAATGCTTTCACTATCTCTTCAGCTATCTCCTTTAGAGCTTTGGGGTGTAGTCTCTGATCCTGGTGATGTGCCCACCTTCAGACCAATTAGCTTTACTAGCACCTTTTCCTTGGTGATGGCCATCATACTCAGCTCTGCCCCCGATTCTCGTGAATTTTTGGGATATTACTCGTGTCTTCCACCGTGAAGACTGACACGAAGTAATTATTCAGTTCCTCAGCCATTTCCTTGTTCCCCACTACCATCTCTCCAGCATCATTTTCCAGTGGCCCAATGTCCACTTTTGCCTCTCTTTTGCCCTGTATATACCTAAAGAAACTCTGATAGCCTGCATTTATATTACTGGCTAGCTTATTCTCATATTTAATCTTCTCCTTCCTTATTTCTTTTTTTGTTCCCCCTTATTTTTTTGTTGCCCTCTGTTGGTTTTTGTAAGCTTCCCAGTTCTCTGGTTTCCCGCTGCCCTTCACCACATTATATGCTTTCTCTTTTGCTTTTATGCTATCCCTAGCTTCCTTAGTCAGTCATGCTTTCGCATCCTCTCTGTAGCATGCTTCTTTTTCCTAGAAATGAATTTTTGCTGTGTCTCCTGAATTACTCCCAGAAACCCCTGCCATTGCTGTTCCACTGTCTTTCCTGTGAGGCTCCTCTCCCAGTCAATTCTGCTCAGCTCCTCCTTCATACCTCTGTAGCCACCTTTATTCAGCTGTAATACCGTTATCTCTGATTCTATCTTCTCCCTCTCAAATTGCAGGGTAAATTCTATCATCTTATGATCACTGCCTCGTAAGGGTTCCTTTACCTTAAGCTCCCTTATCAAGTCTGCCTTGTTGCACAACACTAAAACAGTATTACCTGTTCCCTAGTGGGCTCCACCATGCTCTGCTCCAAAAAGCCATCTCGTCGACATTCCACTAACTCCTTTTCTTGCAATCCACTACCAGTCTGATTTTCCCAGTCCACCTGCATATTGAAATTCCCCCAATGTCACAGTGACTTTGCCTTTCTTACACACCTTTTCCATCTCCTGGTGTGTCTTGTGCGCCAGCTCCTGATTACTGTTTGGAGGCCTGTACACAACTCCAACTATGTTTTATTTTACCTTTGCAGTTCATCAATTCAACCCGCACAGATTCGACACCATCTGACCCTACTTCATTTCTTCCTACGGATTTAATTTCATTTCTCACTAATAAGGCAACCCTATCCCCTCGGCCCACCTGCCTACCTTTTCAGTAGGATGTATATCGTTGGATATTCAGTCCCCAATCCTGATCCCCTTGCAGCCATGTTTCTGTAATGCCTACTATGTCATACCTGCCAGTTTCGATCTGTGCCACGAGCTCATTTACCTTATTCCTTGTACTGCATGCATCCAGATATAACACCTTCAGTCCTGTATTAACCCTCCCTCTTCTCATTTTCATTTGTCTTTCCAGTGTTTGATTGCTAGCCCTTTCCAAACACTCTATCCTATTTGTGTCTGTGCTGGAGACTTTAACCACCTCTCCTGAATATTCTTTCCCTGTCAATTTTTTCATATTTTTCAACTTCGTTGAATCCACCGCTACAGATGTTAACCTGCTACTCTGTTTCCCACTGGAACAAGTTTCACCATTCCCTCCCCACCTCAAACCCCCACTCCCACTTTCTAGTTTAAAGTTCTGTTGACCAGCCTATTACCGTATTTGCTAGAACATTGATCCCAGCTCGATTCAGGTGGAGGACGTCTCAGTGGTACAAATCCCTCCTGTTCTAATACTGATGCCAGTGCCCCATGAAGAAGAACCCCTCTTTCCCACTCCACACTTTTAGCTACGTGTTTACTTCCCTTATTCTCATGCCCCTGTGCCAATTAACACGTGGCTTGGGCAGTAATCCAGAGATTGTAACCCTTGAAGACCTGTTCTTTAATTTGGTTCCTGGCACCTGTTAATCTCTGAACAAGTTCTCTTTCCTAATCTTGCTTATGTTGTTTGTTCCGACATGGGCCACAACAACTGGGTCCTCCCCCTCCCCTCCAATATCCTTTCCAGCTGGTCAGAGATATCCCTTACCCTGGCACTGGGCAGGCAACACATCATGTGAGGCTTTTGATCCGGCTGACAAAGGATACTGCCTATCGCCCTAATTATAGAAGCCCCTACAACAACCACCTGTCTTTCTGCTCCCCCCTCTTGAATGGCTTCCTGTGCCACAGTGCAGTGGTCAGTTGGCTCATCCTCCCTGCAGCCCTTTTCCTCATCCACACAGTGAGCAAGTACCTCTTATCTATTGGACAAGACCAAGAGCTGAGGCTCCTCTGTTCCTGGCTGCAGGACCCCCCTACCTGCCTTGCTTACAGTCACACCTTGCTATCCCTGGCCAAATTTGAATTATTCAATCTACCAGGTGTGACTGCCTCCTGAAACATAGCGTCCAGGTACTTCTCCCCCTCCTGGATGTGCCACCGTGTTTGAAGCTCAGATTCCAGCTCATCAACTCTGAGCCGAAGTTCCTCGAGCGACTAACACTTGCTGCGGATGTGGCCACTGCAGTTCGCAATGGGATCAGCCAGCTCCCACATCATACAGCTACAGCACATCACCCATCCAGCCATTTCTACTGAGTTAATTACTTTAAAAATTTATTATAATTAATTAATTAAATTTATTGATACTTTCCTCCCTGTGACAGCTTCCCTCTACTCTAGATTTCCAAAAGAATTAAAAAAAATAAAAAATTTACCTTACCAACCCTCCACACAGTCTTTGATTTGGCTATAGGAGGAGGATGGGTGGGAGACATATAGTGTTTCGGGTTTAGACTATGCCTGAATATATTAGTTGACTTCCCGGTTCGTGCTCTCATCGCTCCCATCGCTCAAATCAAGTAGGCCGCAGACTCACTGTGAAATAAAGTGCTTTATTTCGGCTCTGAAGAAAGGTCACTACACCTGAAACATTAACTCTACTTTGTCTTCACAGATGCTGCCAGAGCTGCAGAGTATTTCCAGCATTTTCTGATTTTGTTTCTGATTTCCAGAATCTTTTTGTTTGGTAAAGTATTTTGTTAGCTGTAATGTACATTGAGATATTCTGAGCTTGTGACGGGCACTATTTAAATTCAAACTGTTTGCTTTTTTTTAACGTGTACTTTTCATCTTTCCAATAGTCTGATCTGGATCACTGAGGTGGACTGTAATTTGTCCTTCCTCTGTGGGGAAATGCCGATATATCCTGACTTAAAGCAAATAATAACCTGATTTTCGTCCAGTACTCACTGATGCTGATTTCCAGATAAACACATTGGGGTCTCAATTTCCTAAGTGTTTCAGTTCTCAGGGGAGCAGTGCGAATTCTTAGCAGTTGACTGGAATAGATGTAGTGTTAGGCAGTTTGTAATAGTTATTGCTTTCCAAACTGCATCCATTATGTTTCCTTTAGCTTCACTTTTGTTAAAATCCAGAGTGCCAAAACTAAATTTGAGTTGGAATCTGATGTAATTCAGGATTCTGACATAAAACTCACCATGTACTAAGTTTTAATGTTCCACGTAACCCATCCACTCTTAACTGTGATCATTACTTATGTCTCCTAATACCTCAAGAGGAAGTGACTAGCGAAACAACAGCATGATTCATGCAATACAGATGAGCCACTTGGGGAAAGCACAAGTGAATTGCACGGTGAAGTAGTATAAAATAGAAAAATTAAAGAAGAGACAATACAGCTATATGCGTGCTAAGTATCAGCACATTTGGCAACACAGGGCAAAACTAAAGTGTGACAGGATACACGTGCTGAGTGATGCCATTCCATATTTTCGAATTTTCTTTTGAATAAGGCATGGGTATCCTCATATCCTTCACATCAGTCAGAACGTTGCACAATGGTATCATGAGCAGCAACCCCCATTACCCATCTCAAACACACCAAATACACAAGAGTGCTCCATGATATAGGACTCCTGGCACCTGCCTGGCCATATACCTCCAGGAAGTGGTAACAGAGATCGCAGATGGCCTGTACATTAACGGAATGGGGCCGCCTTCCTGTTGCTGAGTTCCACGGCACTGTAATCCCAGCCATCTTCGGTGCTATGGATCTGAAGGAATGAGCTACATTCCTGGGTCCTACAGCCTGGGGAACGGTGCTGACTGCATCATGGGGGAATCAAAATAAGCTGGTTTGATCATCCACTAAAAGCATCGATCACTTTCTTTATACTTGTGGGGTGCACAACTGATAGATCCCACACAGGACACCCATTACCTGCCCCCCGAAGGAGCCAGTCATATCAATGTTCAGTGCAGCAGTCACCTTCGCTGCCCCTGCAAGTAGATGGACTCCCTTTCCTAGCATCCAGCACTGTTTCATCATACTGTCCCAGGATTGAACGAATCTGCGATGACACTAGGCCTCAGTCAACCCCATGAAATGGACTCAGAGCTTTAAAACCAATCCTCCTGCAGATGCCACACACCTGGGGGGGCCCAGTTGCTGCGACCTCTCCCTGAGCTGAATGCCCCACATCCTGTGCACTCACCTACTCCTGGGCTTGCTGTTAGCCTGGGTCCTCCTACACCCACCTCCCTAGGATGACAGCCACAGTGCCCAGTATCCTACCAGCGGCTGGGGGCAGGACTCTCTGTGCAAGTGAATGATGGTGGGAACGCAGGGAGCAAAGGATGTCCTTAGGTCTCAACTAAGTCATTGGTGGCGTACACTTATGACTGAGAGCTGCACACACGCGTCCTCACAGCGAGACATGCTGCACCCCAATAACATGCCTCCATCATTCATTCAGCCCCAGCCTGTGCACGTGCAGCAACTTGGTGAAGGTGCCATGCCAGCGGCGTAACCAGCACATTCTAACAAAAGGGAGCACCATTAATAGTCTGACCCCCTTCCCCTCACTGCCCCTCATCAATCAATCAACATTTCAGTGCATTCAGTATAGATCATTGCCAAAACATGAATGGTGATGGTGATAATGATGATGAGGCCTGCATCCTCTGCCCTGCCCTTGAAAGTTGAACTCTAATAATTCACCTTTGGCCAGCACTGGCCTTTTTTTTAGATTATCCTTTATAAGATCAGCATGATTGAGATCTCAAGGTTCAATTTTGAAAGATTATTGGCATGTTCCAAATCATTTTCGACCAGCATGTGTTCCATAAGCACATTCAATTTGTATGCATATCAATGAAGTTATTACAACTTAAATATAGTTGGCAGTTGCAAGCGCCTGTTTCATATATTTTCCCCTTTATTGTCCTAACGTCCTACAGATGTGAATCCCATTCTTCTCCTCACCAAACTGACTCTGACTCTGCCCACCCTCCATATTGTCCCAGACATTTTACAGTTGCAGTTCGCCTCTACAGAATGGCAGTGATGGCATGGAATGCATCTTAACAGTGGGAACCATCAATACCGGGTTCCATCTGGCTGCCACATTCCCTGCCCCACCCCACAGATTGTCCATGCCCCTTTCACCTTCTACTTTCCTGACAGCCCATTTCTACCCAGCATTCCCATGCGGAGAGCAATTCAACCAAACTTTGTCCTGGATGTGAGTTTGCTCGCTGAGCTGGAAGGTTAGTTTTCAGATGTTTCGTCACCATTCTAGGTAACATCATCAGTGAGCCTCTGACGAAGCGCTGGTGTTATGTCCCACTTTCTATTTATCTGGTTAGGTTTCCTTGGGTTGGTGATGTCATTTCCTGCGTTGGCGATGTCATTTCCTGTTCTTTTTCTCAGGGGATGGTAGATTGGCTCCAAATCAATGTGTTTGTTGATGGAGTTCTGGTTGGAATGCTGTGCTTCTAGGAATTCTCGTGCATGTCTCTGTTTGGCTTGTCCTAGGATGGATGTGTTGCCCTAATCAAAGTGGTGCCCTTCCTTATCTGTGTGTAAGGATACGAGTGATAGTGGGTCATGTCGTTTTGTGGCTAGTTGATGTTCATGTATCCTGGTGGCTAGCTTCCTGCCAGTTTGTCCAACGTAGTGTTTGTCACAGTTCTTGCAAGGTATTTTGTAGATGATGTTCGTTTTATTTGTTGTCTGAATAGTGCCTTTTAACAACAGACAACAAATAAAACGAACATCATCTACAAAATACCTTGCAAGAACTGTGACAAACACTACATATGACAAACTGGCAGGAAGCTAGCCACCAGGATGCAGGAACATCAACTAGCCACAAAACGACATGACCCACTATCACTCGTATCCTTACATACAGATAAGGAAGTTCACCACTTTGATTGGGGCAACACATCCATCCTAGAACAAGCCAAACAGAGACATGCACGAGAATTCCTAGAAGCATGGCATTCCAACCGGAACTCCATCAACAAACACATTGATTTGGAGCCAATCTACCATGCCCTGAGAAAAAGAACAGGAAATGACATCACCAAATGCAGGAAATGACATCACCAACCCAAGGAAACCTAACCAGATAAGTAGAAAGCTGGACATAACACCAGCGCTTTGTCAGAGGCTCTTTGATGATGTTACCTAGAATGGTGACGAAACGTCTGAAAACTAACCTTCCAGTTCAGCGAGCAAACTCACATCCAGAACCTCAACCTGAGCTACAAATCTTCTCAAAACTCGCTAAACTTTGTCCTTTTTGCTCTAAGCTTCACATTGCACCTTAATGATGCCTACACTGTTCTCTAATATGGAGCCTGTGGTGAGGTTTGCGGCAGAATAGGACAGAAGATCCAGCAAATCCATTTTCAATGCTAGGAGCATCTTGCTGTATCTTTTATCCATTTGGCAAACAAAAAGGCAAGACTCTTACTAGGCAGCGACAATTGCCAGTTAAGGGGGAAAGTAACTTGTTCAATGCCATTTCAATGCCTCCACTCACCTCATACATATTCAGCTTCCTATTGTGCTAAACACAGAGAAATCTCAACATGGAAGAGTGGGGTATATGGTAGTTTCAGCTCACACCTAATTGTGTTCAGCCTTCACATTGCTCAGCACCAACAGCATCTCAGGGTGTGATCCAGGAGCATGAGCGTCTGTCATTTCACAAACTCAATGCCATCATGGCCCTTCTCCGATCCACTGCCAGGCCACTTAAGAAGCACAGGCTTGTATTGCCAGGAGCGTCGGCAGCTAACATTGAAAAGTTGCTACTAGGATGCTCAGGAATAGGCACCTGATAGGTTGGACCAGGCTACATCTCTGGTCTGCTTGGTCTGCTGTGTTCATCCAGCTCCACACTGTACATCTCTGGGCTGCTTGCTTCCTGTGGTAATACTCGCTCAGGCGTGGGGGACTGGGGAGGAATTGTGGAGGAGGGATGTGGGAGGGAGATGTTTTCCATCTGAGGATCCTGGTGCTTCAGTCATACACACTCAGTCCAGGGCCTTGGTTTTGATCAGTCATCCTCTTGAATCTACATAAATGCAAAGGCTAATGGGGCAGTCAGAAATGGGGAATTGTACAGTGATTAGTATGTTCCGTAATTCACAAAACCCTCCACACCACATCCAAGGCTCAGGTCAAGATTATGATGGAATACATTTCACTCGCCTGGATGAAGTTTGACAACAAACATAGAGAAAGCAATGGGTCTGGGTCCGAAACGTCAGCTTTTGTGCTCCTTAGATGCTGCTTGGCCTGCTGTGTTCATCCAGCTCCACACTTTGTTATCTTGGAGAAAACAATGTGATTGTTTGACATCCAAATCCATACTTAAACATTTATCCACCTCTAATCAATGCATTCTTGTTAAAGTATATACCATCTACTGGATGCCTTGTAGCCAGTTCTTTGATAGCACCTCCCACAGTCACGAAATCTGTACTTAGATGAACAAAAGCACCGGTGGCAAGGGAACACCATTAACTCTAAAATCCCTTCAGAGTCACAGAGTTTTGACTTGAAGATATGTTGCAGCCCCTTTAACATGCTGAAGTAATATCCTGAAAATTCTGCAACTGGCAGCATTCTGAGAATATTTTTTAACTGCAGTGACTCAGAGGTTAGCGCTAATGCCTCACAGTGTCAGGGAATCAGGTTTGATTCCAGCCTCGGGTGACTGTCTGTGTGGATGTTGCACATTCTTCCCATGTCTGCATGGGCTTCCTCCGGGTGCTCTGGTTTCCTCCTGCAGCCCAAAGATGTGTGGCTTAGGTGGGTTATCCATGGGAAATGCAAGGTTACAGGGATAGGGTACAGGGGTGTGTCTGGGTAAGATGCGGTTCAGAGGGTCAGCATGGACTCGATGGGCTAAATGGCCTGCATCCGCACTGCAGTGATTCTATGATTCACGCAGACAGTAGGTTTTCAGGAGGATGTCTCATCAACTCCCCAAGAACGACCAAGAATCGGCAATAAATTGCCCGCCTTGCCAAAGAATAAATTTTAAGGGTATAGTGGACAAAGTTATGAGAAATCTTTTTTTTCTTTAACCAGACATTAAGCACTTTGGAGAACTTCTCTGGAGGTTTGAGTGACATTCTCAGTTTAATTTGGTAATCAGTGCCCCAAGAGTCTTCTCTGAACTGTCAATGTGACAAAAAATTAACTTTTCTCTGACACAGACTGAAATCCTTTTTACTTCTATTTGCACTAGAGATTGCTACTCTGCTGCAAGATTTCAAAAGAAAGCAATTACAAAACTTGTTTATAAACGCCTCTAACAGTTTTGGAACCAGGCAGAAGATGGAGCAGGTCTAAGCACATAAGGGACAATTAGCATCTTATCAGCGAAAGTGCATTGGACCAGAGTGCGCATTTTTTAAAAATTTCAATCAATGAGCAGTGCAGGAATAAAGAGTATTATTTGAGTATATTCACAATTTATATATATATGTATATAATATATGGTTTGTTCCTACAATTGTCCTATTGATGTTACTGTCTTGCCTGAATATATAATTGTCCAATAATTACAATTTATTCTTTACTCTGTTGATGATTTGAATTCAAGGGCTCTCCTGCACATTTCCCTTTCCAGGAATTGTGCAAACTCTAAAAGGACAACAGGTACAGCAACATCCTCTCTGAAGAATGGTTTCGTGTGTTCTGTTTTTTTCTGCAATGCAGTAAAATACAATGCTGTGAAGATAGCAATGAGATAGGCATATGGAGAAAATGTGCTGTGCTTACTTGCTATGCACCATTGCACAGAAGAATGTGATGGGAATAACTGATTACTATTTGTATAAATGATACTATCTGAATGAGCACAGAATCTATGTTTAATAAATGTCAAGTGATCTATCCTTGATTTACAACATAGCTTAAAGTCACAAATGAAATTAAACTGAACGTAATTTACTATCTTATTGCACGAAGAATTCACTTAAAATACTTAATACTATGAAGGCAGGGAGAAGAGTGAGGGAAAGGCTGAGGGATGTAATTGCTGCATTTAGACGTGATTGGAGAATAATCAAGCAGTCTTCCTACTTTACTAACTCTGGAAGAGTGATTGAACCTCTGTCAGGATTGCAGCTACACTTCAAGAGCTCAGCTCTAACGCTGGCCTCCTCAGTTACCTGCAGTCATTTGCAGTGGAGAGAGTTTCTGGAGGAAACTGCCAAAACAGCATCTGAGAACCAAGGTGTTCAAGTCAGCTGCTTTTGGCCATTTGCTTCAATCTGTGCCTGCAATTAGAGAATATGTCTGTTAACGAAATGCTGGCTGCCTTTATATGGGCCAAAGACACATGATTTCCTGAAACCTCCGAAACAAGCAGCAGCCAAATTAGTATTGTAGCTGGTGCTGACTGCAAACAATGACAAATTTCAATGAAGCTCAGCATAAATTTGGGGTGATCCCTGGGGCCATGTGAACAGGCTTTAGTACACAACCCACCCGCTCATTTACCCACACCATCTGAAACCACTTTCAGGCATGATCGAGTTTCTAGGCCCTGATAAATCAATTGTTTCTCCCTTGCATGCTATGCTTTCCTTGTGTTATTTGTCAGGTTACTTGCACAGAAACGTTGAAAATAGGATCAGCAGTAGGCCATTTAGCACTTTGAGCCTGCTCCACCATTCGATATGGTCATGGCTGATCATCCAATCCAGTCACCCATTCCAACTTTCTTCTTTGATTTGATTCCTTTAGCCCTGAAAACTATATCTATCTCCTTGAAAACATTCAATGTTTTGACTTCAACCACTTTCTGTGGCAGAGAATCCAATAAGCTCACCATTCTCAGGGTGAAGACGTTTCCCCTTATATCAGTCTTAAATGGCCCACCCTGCATCATTAGACTTGGGCCTCTCTTTCTGGACTCCCTGGTCATCAGGAACACCCTCTTGAATGTACCCTTATCTTGCTGTGATTGGGTTTTACCAGTTTCTACCTCCCCCTCACTTACAAACTCTGACCCCAGGTATTATTGGCTGAAAGAAACCTCTTCAATTTTCTCCTCGTGATGCCTATTCCATAGATTGTGACCAGGCTCACTAAAATAAAAATTAAAGCGAGTGGCAACGTTGATGGGTTTGGTTTTGGGTTTGGAAGAAAAATCCAGGAAGTCGATGGATATCTTCACCTGGCCCTCGGAGATATAAATTATTTAGCTTCTGTCAGAACCCAGCATGTTCAAACTCAAAGTGGGTAGTAGGAAGCCGTGTCAAAACCCCACAGAATTGCTGAGACAACATGGTGTGAAGCCGGATGAAAACAGCGGGCCAAGCAGCATCAGAGGAGCAGGACAACTTAACATTTCGGGTCAGGAGACTTCTTCTGAAATTTCAGGATTGCTGTTTGGTTTTGTAAGTTCCATATAAACCTGATATTGGGATCCTAACGTACACCAGAATATTTAGTCTCATCTTGGAGCTGAATATTATTGGCCACGTTGACTTCAGAAGAAGATTGGAGGGAGCCATGGAAACAGGCAGGTGATAATGCAGTCTAGGTAGAACATCACCCTTGGCTCTCTGGAACTTTATACCAGATGTTTTTGAAATTGTTAGGCACCCCAGTGCACAGCCCCCACATCTCCTCACCTCTCCACCATTCCCCACAGCATACTCCTCAGCCACTTCTTTGGCCACTCATCTCTTTTGCATCATGGGCTGATCTCAGGAATCATGTGAAGGTGAAAAAAGAAACAGATACATAACAATGTAATACAGCTCTCAGTCATAGACTCTCAGTAATGTGCAAGAATCCCGTTCATGGAACCCATTCAAAACTTTTAAACCTCAGCAAGTCATTAAACTGTTCTTTAAACTCGTGCACAATTCTATTCAGCCACATAGCCAAAACTGCAAATCTTTTAATACCTTTTTTACACTGTCAGACTGTGAACACTGAACCTTGTGTGCAGAAAATGTTTTTCTGTTTTTAAAAGTTAGCCAAACATTCATAATGACCTAATCGAACATTTGAAATTTGATAACAGAGATCTCCAATCTATAAATCTTCACAAGATGGCCTATCAAGCAAAGCAGTTCAATGGGTTTTTTCTGAACAAAACTCTGTTGACAGCTTAAGCTTGTTGTTTCCGAGTTTGGAGAGAATATAGAATCTTTTGGGACTTGGACATATGTTATCCACAGTTCAAGAGCGTTTGTATCTGCTCCAACAATTTATGAGTCCCACACTGTGACTTTAGGTGTTTCTAACAGCCAAAATAAAGTCTATTTCAACTCATCACTAAGTTTAAATGGCCCTGTTCAGTGAGAGAAACATTTCCCCTTATGTTTAAATCACAACTTGCTGTTTTTCTCTTTACACAAAGTGTGTTCTGTCAGAAACGGAGCTGGGACTTCTGCATCCATCTCCTGATCACCATTTTTAAAAGCCTGTGGAATCTCCCTGACTCCACAAAAACCTGCCCTATATCCCTATTGTATGGAACATGATCTCTGCATATTATATCAGTCATGCAGTTGGAACAAGTGTCCCTCCCTGAAAAAAAAATTAGCTGCCAGCGACTGGTACAGTTACAACATTTAAAAGGCATCTGGATGGGTATATGAATGGGAAGGGTTTAGAGGGATATGGGCCAAATGCTGGCAATGGGATTAGATTAATTTAGAACATTTAGTTGGCAAGGATGAGTTCAACTGAAGGATCTGTTTCATACTGTATACCTCTCTCTCTCTAGCACCAGTTAAAAGAAAAGACCAGGACTGTTTAGTCTTATCATTTCTTGCTTATGGCATCTTGATCTGTGCAAATTGACTGCTGCATTTATCAGCAAAAGAATGACTGTATTTTAAAATTAATTCATTGGCTGTGATGATGCTGTCACACTGCTGGCATTATTTAAAATAGTTTACCATCAGTTTTCTGAAAAAGCCATCTTCCTTCAATTTTAAAGGGAGGATCTCTCAACTTGCCCTGTTTACTTGCCTTCAGAATCTATGAACTGCCATGCATTATTTATTTAGCTGCATTACTCATTGCATAAACAATGCATTGCCAAAATTAACGTCTACTTCACTATAATGTTGTAATGACAATGAAAATGACCAGAACATTGCGGTACTTTCATTAGAAAGTCATTACTTCCAATTAATCTATTGAACACAGCTGTAATATCAGTACCAATGTATATTCATGTGAGTTCAGATTGGCTTTAACATAAAGGGAAGTAATCATTCTTACCATAGTCAATAGTTATCCATATAACAGTGATAGATGTTTTTTTTAAATGTTATTGATAGACTCTATGCAACAGGATGTGAATTCCAAGGGAAACATCAGAGACAATTTGAAGTGATGTAGTATTATAGGTAATAAAATGATTAGGAATGCTGAGCATGAAACTGTAATTCTGCAAATCCAAACTGATTATAGCTGCCTGGTATTAATCTGGTGCACTTTGGATAAATTGGATTCACACTAGCTGCTTGAATTGGTCAATTCATAGTCAGGACAATGTCATTGCTGTCAAAGTCAAATTAAACATTTATCATGTTTTCACTTGACTTTGTAAGTAATCAATTCTATTGCTATTAGATAGACTTAATACTCCAATTTGCTGATAATATGGAAAACCATTGAAAATGTTCAATACAGGATTAAAAACTTTACATGTCCTTATAAAGCCGCGTAAGAACATCATTACGGAGCAGGTTTCAGACCAATTTTCATGTTATATTGTAAAAATATAGGTCTCAATTAACAATTGATGGAGAAAGCTTTCTTTTTCTGCTATCTGTCGATATATTTTCATGCAGAAACATCATAATTTGTCCAATCATTGTATACTTGGTAATAAACATGTACATTTCAACAGATTTATTTACAATTTCTAGCTGCTTCATCAATGGCCTTCTTTCCAGCGTAATGACAGAATTGGAGATATTTGCTAGTGATTGAACAATGTTCAACACCATTCATGACTCTCAGATATTAAAGCAAATGCAGCAGGCACCGTCCTGACTTGAACTGATAAATGGCAACTATCATTTGTGCCACATTAGTGCTAAGCCATTCCCACTCTCCTGTCCCTTTTCCTGTGGCGTCATTTCACCGGTCTGCCTTGAAATCGCCTGAAAATGCTGTTCTGGGACCCTGGGACTGAAAGTCTGGGAGCTGCTTCTTTAGTTCTTGTCCTGGCCACTACTGCCACTAGCACTGATTGAACAATAGAGCTGCTGGCCAATCTGATTATGACAGGGATGCAGCTCCAAGTAGACGGGCCAAGAGCAGGAAGGTACAACATGATAAGTGGAGTCACTGAGAACGCGGTTACTGGTTGTGGGAACAGATTGATGATGAAGGTATTGGTATACATAATCTCCTTCTCCTCTTCCCATTTCTCCCTCATCTCATATTTCTGCTAATAATGTAAGCATTCACATCTCTGATATTTTTCTTTCTTCATCATAGTCTAACAGGAATGGAGAAAGTGGAATTCCTTCTGTAAAATAGCTGAGTGCACATTCGGAGTATACAAAACAGTGTTAGTAGTCAATAATAGCTTGTATCTGTCATGCTCATTCCACCAGCTTATCCTAATTAAAGAGAATGAGAAGAAAGCATTCTTATTTGTATAGAAAGCTTCTGTGCCCTTTCTTATATAGTCCTGCATTGCAAATTATTCAATGCACTTTGTATCTCTGGCAACATCCGGAAGGAGACAGATGCATAAAAAAAAAGCAAATTGCCTTTGAAAGCTACAGGCAGTCCAGTCCACACTCTGCTCTGAAGTTGCAGTTGTACTCAAAGATTCAATAGGCATTTATTACAGCTCCTGGCATCCATACACGTTACAATGACAGGCACTGCTGTGTCTGGGCTCGTGCTGAGCAATTTGGGAACAAATTGTAGCAGAGGTTTTTGCTACAAGTGGCACCAGTAAGTGGAGACTGATAGCTTTATATCTTGAGGTCATACGTTGATGATATTATGAGAGTGTCTCTTCGAAGTATATTACAAAGCAGCTGTGAGACATAACACAATGACACACACGGAGAGGGACTTCGGGTATTGCAACTGAATGACAATGAAGGAACAGTGATACACTTGCAACTGAGGAGAATGTATATTTTGAAGGGCAAGATGCAAGTGAAGGCATTCCATGCATCTGCTACTTTAGTCGTTCTAAGTGGTAGAGACTGTGGTTTAAAATGTGCCATTGAAGGGCCCTTGTTGAGTTACTGCAGTGTACGTTATAAATGGTACACATTGCTACCACTGTGCATCAGAATGTTAAATGTAGTGGATAGAGTGACAGACAATTGGGATTCTCTGGCCTGGTGGTATTCAGCTTTGCGAGTGTTGTGGGAGCTGCACTAATGCAGACATGTACAGAGTAGTCTCCTCCACTCCTGACCTGAGCCTTAGAGATAGTGGCCAGATATGAGGCTGACAGGAATTGAGTTACTGTCTGCAAATCTCCCAGCCTCTGACCTGTTCATGTAGCCACAGTAATTATATGTTTATATAATAAATATAGTTCAGCTTCTAGTCAGTGGTAGCCTCCAGGATGTTGATAGTGGGAGATTCAGCGATAATAGTGCCATTAGATAAGTAATGGTTAAATTCTCTGTCGTTGGAGAATTGCCTGGTGCGAAGTGTGACGCAAACATTACTTGTCACTCATCAGCCTCAGCCTGGAGATTGTTCAGGTCTTACTGCATTTGGATATGGACTGCTTCAGTGTCTGAGGAGTGTGAATGATACTGAACATTGTGCAACTATCAGCCAACACCCCAACTTCTGACGTTATGAAAGAGAGTACGTAGCAGTACAAGATGATTGGCCACAGCTGAAAAGGTACTTCAATAAGATACCAAAGAATAGGCCGCAATTCATTGAGAAACAGCACAACATTTTGTTTGGAAGCCAAACAATAAACCGAATCCATGAATTTGTTACACCAGACTTCAATGACTAAACTAGTTATTAGAAGTATGCTGTAACAACAGTATATATTGAACTTCACAAGTCTCCTGACAACATGCAGCACCGCAGATGTGTGTGTGTGTGTGTGTCCATGATATTTTTAATTAAAAATGTTCAATTAAAATGAATGGATTATACAGTTAAAATAACAGATGTTTCCCTGCTCATTCAGCAACAAAAGGTGCCAGAATGGAAAATTTATGCATATTTTTGCCTCAGACACTGTTTGTTTCACTTCAGTTCTTTCATTGCAGAAATATCTTATTGCAATAGCACACATGAGAGTGTCTTAATCTTCAATTCTGCACCAGTCTTATCAAATTATCTGTTTCTATCAGAGATCGAACCGATAAACACAATCATTTCTAACTTGTACAAAAAGTTATAGGTCATGATATAGTGACCAGTGGATATAAAATTGGCTGACGGGCAGGAAACAGATAGTATTGGTTGATAGAAATTTTAGGGCTTGAACAAGGTTTGGAATGGAATTCTCCAAGGTCAGGCTCTTGATTTTCATAATATATAACTGAGCTAGGTGTTGGCCTGCAGGAGGCAGTTTCTGGGTTTGTGGATGCTACAAAACTTCGAAGATTTGTTAACTTTGAGGTGAACAATGCTAAACTATAAAGATATTGACAAGTTTATATATTGAGCAGATAGGTGGCCATAAAGTCCAATGTGGAGATGTAGAAAGTGTTTCTGGTTCAAATTAACATGATGATACAGTTTAAATTAAGGGCTACCCTAAAGGGTGAACAGCTGAAAACAAACCTGAGATAATAGGAGCTGCAGATGCTGGAGAATCTGAGATAACAAGGCATGGAGCTGGACGAACACAATAAGCCAAGCAGCATCTTAGGAGCAGGAAAGCTGATGTTTTGGGACCCTTCATCAGAAAAGGGGGAGGGGAATAGGGTTCTGAAATAAAAAGGGAGAGGGGGGAGGCAGATCGAAGATGGATACAAAAGAGTTGCAGTAGGAGAGAGATCCCCTGAGGTTTGCCAGAGGGAGGAGGGTAATTTCTTCAGGTTAGGCATCCCTAGCAGAGGCTTCACAATGGGGTTAAAATTGTATTAGAGATAATAGAAACTGCAGATGCTGGAGAATCTGAGATAATAAGGTGTGGAGCTTGATGAACATAGCAGGCCAAGCAGCATCTTAGGTGCAGGAAAGCTGATGTTTCAGGCCTAGACCCTTCATCAGAAATGGGGGAGGGGAAGGGGTTCTGAAATAAATAGGGAGAGGGGGGAGGCAGATCGCAGATGGATACAGGCTATCCTTAGAAGATACAATTTTAACCCACTGCGAAGCCTCTTCTAAGGACGCCTAACCTGAATAAGTTACCCTCCTCCTTCCGGACAAACCTCAGGGAATCTCTCTCCCACTGCAACTCTCTTGTCTCCATCTTCGATCTGCCTCTCCCTCTCTCCCTATTTATTTCAGAACCCTCTTCCCCTCCCCCATTTCTGATGAAGGGTCTAGGCCCAAAACGTCAGCTTTCCTGCTCCTAATATGCTGCTTGGTCTGCTGTGTTCGTCCAGCTCCACACCTTGTTACCTCTGAAGACAAACCTGCTCTGGATCAGAAACTTCCAGGGGAGATATGATCACTAAGTGTGTTCAAAGCTGAACTGGGGTCTTGATTGACAGGAAAATTTGAGCTTAGGGAGACCAAGCAGTAAATTAAGTTGAGGCCATAATTGGATTAAACAGTTGCTAAAGAAGATAAACCAGAAGCATAGTGCTGGCGTTTTGAAGCACTATGAATGAAGCCTGTTACTAGTTTGAGTCATTATCCCTGCACAGTTCAAGATTATAAAACATATAACACTACTCTCAGTTGTGAGTCTCCACAGATTCTCTTGCCTAGGTCTTCAAATAAAAGCCAGCAGAAGACAACATTCCATATAAAATGTAGAATAAAAAAGTGCAATATTATATAAAACTCACCTAAATGCCCTTATGTAATTCCTTGGAAACTGCCTTGACCCACCATTCTATTCCAGTAGTTATCTGGTAGAAGGAGGTAGATGGTCTTATAGGACAACCCTACAGTGTGGAAGCAGGCAATTCAGCCCTTCGAGTCCACACCAACTGTCTGAAGAGCATCCTTCCCATACTCACATCCCTTACCCTACCTCCGTAACCCTGCATTTCCCATGGCTAATCCAGTTAGGAGTGTAGGCGGAAACTGGAGCACCCAGACAAAACTCATGTGGGCACAGGGAGAGTGTGCAAACTCTCTCACTGTTGCCCAAGGGTGGATCTGAAACTGGATCTCCAGCACTGTGAGGCAGCTGTGCTAGCCACTGAGCCACCATGTACCCGAACTGCTCTTGGTCAGGAAGGCTTGGCATTGAACAGTACAATAGGAGACAAAAGTCTAACCTGACTCGAACAGGAACTGCAAGGTTGGAGTATGAATGCAGAGGCAAGACAAGTGAGCCAGGACAGTGCCTTAGCAATTAGATTGTTTTGCCGAGGGCAGATTAGTGCATGTTTCCAAAAAGCCTTTGGAAGCCACAGCTGCAATCTGTACGTGTGACAACAAATTGAGATTTCGTAACTTTAATCTGAACCCGTACTGCTGATGGGGATGTTGAGGTACAGCAAGTGAAGTTGTCATTGGCCATTAGAGGTGGCTGAGTCTATAGGTTTGCACAGAGCTGGCCATTTCTGTGAAAGTAGTATCCTCCATTTTGCTTGTCAATAGCACTTGGCTTTCTGTCAGATCTGTTTATATAGCAAACTTGTGTAGTTACACCCACCGATTTATTCCTATCAACTGCTTCAACAAAGTTGTCCTCTGCAGTAAAACATCTGTAAATGGAGTGGCCCAGGCACAACAATTTCCCCTCCCCTGGCTGCAGCCTTATGTTTATCACCTTTCCCAAAGTGTACAAAACAAGTAAAGATATGGAAATACAAGTTAATTCTCATTAGTTATTTAAACAACAAATGATCTGTTGCCACCAAATCTAACACAAGGCTCTGAGATGAGGCTGCTATCTATATTAATGAAACAAAGAGAATTTTAATCCGAACAAAAGCTAATGAGCCTTCATTAAGTGGAATGTAAACATTATAACAATCTCCAAAGTGACGCCCATCCCGCTGCAAAACTGCTCACTTCCAGTTTAATGGATATAAGGAAGGCTGTTGCTAAGCACCCAATTGCTCCCAGGAGGCTGGTTAACCACTTAAATATTTTAATGAGGGCACCCCTTAATTTAATCCATATTTTGTGCCTGGTGGTGGGAAACCTGACCATTTTAATGAAGGAAAAGTAGCTGTACGGAATAGCCATCTCAATGGCTGCTACTGGGCCAAGGGAAAATTAAATGAGGTTTCTTCCTCAAAGATTGTAATCACCATCCACATGTGATTGCAACCGGCCACTACAACAGGGGATTTGTTGCAATAGAATAGCATTCTTAAGATCACTGGAACGTTAGTCAGCTCTTCAGATATATTGAACAAATTCTACCATTCTAACGAGCTGTTAACTCTATCCTTTCATACTTTTGGCTACAAAAATCCCTTTCCCAGTTTTAGAATCTATCACCAAATGCCATCTATGGAACAATTCCAAGCTTTTAGTACCCTGTATAGGAAACTGTTTCTCAATCTCAATCAGATCAAGTTCAAATGCTCAGACTTGGCTTCACTATTCGTGCACTGACAAACAAATAGTTTCCATTTCTGCCCATTTGTTTTAGATTGAACCAAAACAGAAGTTGCTGGAAAAGCTCAGCAGATCTGGCAGCATCCGTGAAGGAAAAAGCAGAGTTAATGTTTCGGTTCTGGTGACCTTTGCCCAGAACAGTTCTGAGGAAGGGTCACCAGACCTGAAACATTAACTCTGATTTTTCTTTTCTTCATGAATGCTGCCAGGCCTACTGAGCTTTTCCAGCAACTTCTGTTTTTGCTCCTGATTTACAGCATCCGCAGTTCTTTCAGTTTTGCTTTCAGATTGAACTTTGATCAAATCGTTCAACCTTCCAAATCTCTAAGAATTTCACCCATTTTATGTGATCTTCCTCAAAATTTTATCTTTTGAATAATCTATGCTGGTCACCTAAAGTCAGTATATCCTTCCTACGATCTATAGCCCAAAATTGTTCCCTGTATAAAAGGTCATCAGTCCTCTTGGACAGTTCTAGAAATTTGACCCAGCAAGTGAATTAGGCAAAATATAGTTTCAAGTCAGGATGGTGTGAGGCTTGGGAGGAAATTTGCACGTGGTACCCTGGGTTTCTGCTAAAATTCTTCCTCCAGGTGGTAAAGGTTTGGGTGTTTTTGTCAAAGGAGCCTATGTGTTGCTACATTGTATTTTGTAGATGGCAAGTGTTCTGTGCACAGGTGAAACAAGTGATGCCTGAAGGTGGTGAATGGACTGCCAATGAAGCAGACAGATTTCACCCAGAGTGTGAGTGTTGTTGGAGCTGTACTCATCCAGGCAAGTGGGGGGTATTCCATCGCACTCCTGATTTCTGCTGTGTAGGTTAGTGGGCAGGAATAAAACAAAGAACTCGGGACACTGGAGAACCGAAACATAAAAACAATGCGCTGGAGAAACTCGGCAGGTCTAACAGCATCTGTAGGGAGAAGACCAATTAACAGGTTGAGTCCAGGAACCCTTCATCAGAACTGAAAGAACTGGGAAATAGTGTCAATGTAAACATCACCATTGCCACAAGGATCTGAGTTATTCACGATGCCTTGCTTCCGACACGCTCTCGCAACCACAGTGTTGGCTGATTTGATTCATTTCTACTGTTGAACTTACAGAATTGCTGACAAATTGAATTGGCAGCCCCAAAGAGACACTGTAAACAAATCAAATGATTAAACTCTTTACAACTGAACTATCACGTTCATTATGAATTGTTTCCATCCCTAGTCAATCATATCTTGAGATGTCAGTGGGTGATTCAGCAAAGTTGGTGTCAGTGAACACAAGGAGGTATATAGTTTGCTTCTCTCTTTTTGGAAACTGGCATTTGAGGCGCCAATATGACTATCACTTACAAGCCTGAATATTGCCAAGGTTTATGAGGCCCTGCTGTCCACTCCCATAGACATAGGCTGCTTCTGTATCTGAATGGCAGATGGTGCTAAGCGCTATGCTATCATCAGCAAATGTCCCCAGTTCTGACTTTTATGAAGGAAGGATAGTGGTTGATGAACCTGCTGGGCCTATCGCACCAACCTGAGGAATACTTACAGTAATGGCATAGGCTGAGATTAACTCTATCCATAATCATTATTCTTTTTATGCTAAGCATGACTTCATTGCTAAGCAATCAGCAGTTTCCCCTTTGGTTCCTATTGACTCCAGTTTTGCAAGGGTTCTTTCTGACCCATTCATTCTAATGCCATTTTGATGTGACGGGAAGCCACCTTCACTTTCTCCAGGTTTATGAATCCAATAGTAATGGACTTGCTGAGGTGGTCAAGTGCAGATCCTTGCAGGATACCATTGCATCCTGCCAATTAGAGTATCTACAAACTACCTCCACTAGCTCCAGTCACTCAGCCAGTTTCCGAATTAAGTCAATTTGGCTTCATTCCATGAACTACAACTTGAGCTAAAAATCTTGATGGGAAAATGCTTTCTAAACATCCATCTCAAGAAATAGTAGGGATTCCTGTATCTATAACTTCAATCATTTCTCCAAAAGATTTGATCAGATGAATTTACAAACAAATGGCTGGCTCTTTCTGAGCTGAAGTTGTAAGATGCTTAGTCACTGTACTAATTATAGATAGGCAATCTTCTAACAACTGATCTTCAGCTAATTGGTTTATAATTCCCTTGTTTCTTACTTGAAATGTGGGAAGGCTCTTGCAGTGCAGCGGTAGTGCCCCTGCTTCTGAGCCAGGTGGCCCAGATTTAACTTTAACCCAGTCTAAAAGTGTGCAATAGCATTTCAGGACAAGTCAACTTGAAAATATTTGTTTGACATGTGCAGTGACTTGTGCAAATTTCCAACCTAGAGGAATAAGTGCTGAAACGAGAGAAATTTGAAAAAGTGTCATGGTCTCTGCAATCTTTTCACTGACTTCCTTTCAAGGCCCTGCAAAAGAAATCATCTGACTTTGGGATTTGCTTCTTTAAAAAGGAGAAAATAATCCCATTGCTGTCTGTGTCAATTTTGGTACCGTGTGCCGGAATCAATGTCATGCTTACCTCTTACTGTAAATAGAGATACAAAGTAATTCTGTGAAATGTCCACCATTTCCTTGTTTTGCCAACATCACTGCCACCAATTACTCCTGACCACTTTTGTTAATTAAAATTGCAAGCATTTGTTTTAATTCTGATAACGATTGAAACATTATTGCCTTTAATGTGGCAATTGCAGCATATAAGGGAGGTTCAGTTTTTCAGAATTATGAAGGATATTGATAACATGATTAGGAAATTTGGTGCCAGTGACAGGAGAATAACCCAATAGCCAATTGCCAAAGAATAGAACCGAAAGAATTGGTAAGGGGAGCTGAAAAAAATTTCATAGGATGACACTGTGTGGAGCTGAACGAATACAACAGGCCAGGCAGCATCAGAAGAGCAGGAAAGCTGACGTTTCAGATCGGGGGCCTTCTTCAGAAAGAAGGGCCCCAACCCAAAAGGTCAACTTTTCTTCTCCTCTGATGCTGCCTGGCCTGTTGTGCCCCTCTAGCTCCACGCTGTGTTATCTCTGACTCCAGCATTTGCAGTTCTTACTATTTCCAAAAAGTTTTCATTGTAGCATTATTTTGATCCAGAATGCTTTTGAGTTTTGAGAAGATTTGTAGCTCAGGTTGAGGTTCTGGATGTGAGTTTGCTCGCTGAGCTGGAAGGTGAGTTTTCAGACGTTTCATCACCTTTTTTTATTTGAAAAAATTTACTTTATTCATAAGATGTACAAAAAATAAAACATATTTACACACCTACCCAGTCATGCAAACCGCTCCGGGTTACCCAGGGGGTACATACACCAACTAAAGGAAAAAAACAAACAAAGAAGAAAATAAACAAAGCAAAGAAAATACCCCGGCAGTCATCTCCCCGCACAGTCCCTGTTGGCCCCCTGACCGGTTGGGGAAGGCGCCAGCTGGGCCCAGTTACCAGATAGGGCCCTTTTTTATATTCTGGACGAGGGGTTTCATACCGTGGTCTTTCCCCACCGCGCCTTGGCGGCGGCTGCCCCAAGCTTTAGCGCGTCCCTCAGCACGTAATCCTGGACCTAGGAGTGCGCCAGTCTGCAACACTCAGTCGGGGTCAGTTCTTTCAGCTGGCAGACCAGCAAGTTGCGGGCAGACCAAAGAGCGTCTTTCACCGCATTGATGGTCCTCCAGGCGCAGTTGATGTTGGCCTCGGTGTGCGTCCCGGGAAACAGCCCGTAGAGCACGGAGTCCCGCGTCACGGAGCTGCTCAGGACGAACCTCGACAAATACCACTGCATCCCTCTCCAGACCTCCTGCGCATAGGCACACTCCAGAAGGAGGCGATCAACAGTCCTGTTCCCCCCAGCAGCCACCTCGAGGGAAGCGTGCGGTGGCGCAGAGATTCCGGGCATGCATAAAGGATCTCACTGGCAGAGCCCCTCTCACCGCCAGCCAAGCAACGTCCTTGTGCTTGTTTGAAAGTTCTGGTGATGAGGCATTCTGCCAAATGACTTTGGCAGTCTGCGTGGGGAACCACATGACGGGATCCACCCTCTCCTTTTCCTGAAGGGTCTTGAGGATACTACGTGATGACCACTGCCTTACCGGTCGAGCTGTATTCCGCTCTGTGGGACCTGGTCGGCCAGGACATGCTGGAGGTGTACGATAGTGCGCTTCGGGCAGGGGAAATGTGCAAGTCCATGAGGAAGGGCATCATCACCCTCATTTACAAGAGGAAGGAGGAGAGGGAAGAAATTAAGAATTGGCGTCCCATTTCACTATTGAACGTGGACTACAAAATCCTGGCCAAGGTCATAGCCAACTGGGCCAGGTCTGTCCTGGAGTCGGTGATTCACCCTGACCAAACCTGTGCTGTGCCGGGCAGGAAGATCGCTGAGAGCCTCGCGCTTATCAGGGATACGATCGCCTATGTGCAGGACAGGCGGGTGGACACCTGCCTCGTCAGCCTGGACCAGGAGAAGGCCTTCGACAGGGTCTCTCATGCTTACATGAGGGACGTCCTGTCCAAATTGGGGTTCGGGGAGGGCATCCGCAATTGGATCCGGCTGCTTTACACCAACATTGTTAGCGCAGTCTCGAACAACGGGTGGGAATCGGACAGTTTCCCTGTCAGATCTGGAGTCAGGCAGGACTGCCCGCTCTCTCCTGCCTTGTTCATGTGCTGTGTGGAGTCCTTCACTGCATCCATCAGGAAGGATGTGAGCCTGAAGAGCGTGACTATCCCAGGCAGCGGAGGCCTTCAGGACAAAACCTCCCTGTACATGGACGATGTTGCCGTCTTCTGCACCGATCGGTGGTCGGTGAGTAGGCTGTTGGACATCTGCGGCCAGTTTGAACTGGCCTCGGGTGCCAAAGTCAATAGGGGTAAGAGCGAGGCCATGTTCTTCGGGAACTGGAACGACTGCTCCTTCATCCCCTTCACCGTCAGGACAGACTACCTAAAGGTGCTGGGTGTTTGGTTTGGTGGAGCTGGGGCGTGCACTAAGACTTGGGAGGAGTGTATCGCCAAACTGAAGCAGAAGCTGGGCAGGTGGACGCTCCGGTCCCCCTCCATCGCGGGTAAGAGCCTGGTTGTAAGGTGCGAGGGGCTTTCGGTACTGTTGTATGTGGCGCAGGCCTGGCCTATTCCCTAGACCTGCGCCACTGCAGTCACCCGGGCCATCTTCAACTTCATTTGGGGGTCGAGGATGGACCGGGTCCGCAGGGACACCATGTACAAAGACCTGGAAAATGAGGGAAAGGGCGTACCGAACGCCACCCTCGCCCTGATGGCTACCTTTGTGTGTGGCTGCATCAAGCTGTGCGTAGATCCTCAGTATGCAAACACCAAGTGTCACTACTTACTGAGGTTCTACCTGTCCCTGGTGTTGCGAAGGATGGGTCTGGCCTTCTTGCCGCGGAACGCTCCGAGTAGTTGGACCGTCCTGTACCACCTGTCCTTCGTGGAGAAATTTTTGAAGGGAAACACCTTTGACCACAAGGCCGTCAGGCAGTGGTCAGCACGTAGTATCCTCGAGACCCTTTGGGAAAAGTAGAGGGCGGATCCCGTCGTGTGGTTCACCACGCAGGCTGCCAAAGTCGTTTGGCAGAATGCCTCATCACCAGAACTTTCAAACAAGCACAAGCACATTGCTTAGCTGGTGGTGAGAGGGGTTCTGCCAGTGAGATCCTTTATCCATGCCCGGAATCTCTGCACCACCGCACGCTGCCCTCGAGGCAGCTGCCCGGGAGACGAGACTGTCGATCACCTCCTCCTGGAGTGTGCCTATGTGCAGGAGGTCTGGAGGGGGATGCAGTGGTATTTGTCGAGGTTCGTCCCGAGCAGCTCCGTGACACGGGATTCCATGCTCCAAGGGCTGTTCCCCGGACACACACCGAGACCAACATCAACAGCGCCTGGAGGACCATCAATGCGGTGAAAGACGTTCTTTGGTCTGCCCGCAACTTGCTGGTCTGCCAGCTGAAAGAACTGACCCCGACCGAATGTTGCAGACTGGCGCACTCCAAGGTCCAGGACTACGTGCTGAGGGACGCGCTAAAGCTTGGGGCAGCCGCCGCCAAGGCGCGGTGGGGAAAGACCACGGTATGAAACCCCTCGTCCAGAATAGAAAAAAGGGCCCTATCTGGTAACTGGGCCCAGCTGGCGCCTTCCCCAACTGGTCAGGGGGCCAATGGGGTCTGTGCGGGGCGACGACTGCCGGGGTATTTTCTTTGCTTTGTTTTTTTCTTCTTTGTTTGTTTTTTTCCTTTAGTTGGTGTACATACCCCCTGGGTAACCCATAGCGGCTTGCATGACTGGGTAGGTGTATAAATGTTTTATTTTTTGTACATTCTATGAATAAAGTATATTTTTTCAAATAAAAAAAGTGACAAAACGTCTGAAAACTAACCTCCCAGCTCAGCGAGCAAACTCACATCCAGAACCAGAATGCTTTGCTGTGAAAAGTGGTAGAAACAGCTACAATAGCTTTCACAGAAAATTGATAGTATCCTTGAAAGGAACTTTTAGAGCTTAGAGAAAGGATATGTTGGTAAAACTACACAGATAGGTTTTCCAAACACCTTCGTAGCCAAATCGCTTCCTTCTGCATCATAATTCAACAATTCAACCGACTGGGCTCTATCATCAATTCAGTACCCATTCATCTTCATGTTCACACTTCGTAAATAACAAATGTTAAAATGTGAGGTTCTGGTAGCATAATAAGATGTACAGTCAAGAATTAAATTCTGTAGCAGTGTACTAAAGTGGAAATGATTGTCCTAAATCTGTGCTGCACTGTTTTCCAATTGAATTGATGTCTGCGAAGGCTTGAAAATGAGCTCGGCTGCAATTAGCTTTGCTTGCCAGCCTAAGGTGATAATGAACTGTTCGTGCATTTGCAGTAAATGACTTATACTTTCAGGTAAACTACAATGTCTTTCCGACTTATTCAAGCTTCATTTGAGTTATTTTGCAAAAAGATAATTACCTAAATTTTCAACCTGGTGGGGATACTTCTCTGCATCAGAAAAGACAAACTCTTCTTAAAAATTCCCTTGCCGCTTGAAATAAATGCTTCCCGTTTTTTAATCTTTCATCCAAGGAATCAAATTGCAAATTGTACTTCAAAGCATCATCCATGGAGCATAAAATTTTAATATACTGAGATTTAGTTAAGGACAAACCATCAACTTACAAGGATAATAAATCATTCCAAGCTTGGATCCTAGAAAAAATAGTGCTTCAATTTCCTCCAGCAATTCAAAATCAGAGTTCCAAAACTAAATGTTTTGCTGAAAGTCAAATTATAGCAGCAGTCTTGGGCTGCATTGAAAATAAAGATTGAACATTGCACTAAGTATTTGTTTTGTTTTTCAATTTTTTTGATTAAATAGTTGCCGTGTTTGAATAAATCCTGAAGCTTTTTCAATGACTCAGAAATTTGCAGTGGCCTTGCCTAATCAGTTGCCCATTATGCTTCCTTGAGGCAAAGCTGAGCAACATAACTACGAGGAGACCATGTCATTGAATCATAGTATGATGTGTTGCCCCTCTAGCCTGTTCTGCCGTACAATCAGGTTGACCTGTGACCTGACTCCTCAAATTCATCTTCCACCAAACTCTTATCAGATTACATAGCTTGTAATATTAAAATTCTAACCTGCTCTATCTACTTCTATTTGCAAAAGAGTTTCCATCTGCCATGTTGCCCATTCATTAATCCTATCCAAATTCTCAACAAGCTGCCTTATATCTTCACTGCACACCATTCCTGCTTAGCTTTATATCAACAAACAAAGAAACATTACAGCTGGTCCCCGCATCCCAATCAGTATTTTGTGAAGGTTTGGGGTACACTGATCCTTATCTTGAGTGGCGATTTATTCCTACTGCTTTCTGCCCTAATCTATATCACTAAATCACTCCCAATCCCATGTGCTTCAATTTTACCAAACAACCTCCTGTAAGGGAATATTGTTAAATGTTTTCTGAAAATTTAAGTAAAACCGTGTCAATCTCCCTATATCAAAATGAAATCCTCAACTCCAAGTTTGACAGCCATTATTTCCCACTCACAAACTAATACTGACTATGCCCAATTGGATCATTATCATTAAAGTTTATGTACAAAATTCCTATTAACCCATTTTGGTATATATTAACTATTCAATGGCTCAGGAGAGGAGGTTTTACTGGCCTCTCAGACAACAGACCCTTCAACCATCCTTACTAAACATTTTTTAGTGATTTAAGTAGTCTGACCGAGCTCTGCTCGTCTCACTTATCAGCAATTATGGCATTCCAAAAGCAACTCATGGCTATGAAATGGTTGGCATTTCATGTGAAGGGTGCTTTCAATGCAAATTAATAGTTGCATTTGTCATCAAACGAGAAACTCAGGGCCATGTTCAATAAAAGCAGTTCGAGATAGCAGTCATAATGAAAAACTCTCTCTTCAATTTTTATTTTAATTCTAAATGTTAAAGGCAACAAAACAGCAAAGTGCATTCAATCACTTTAATTTTGCTGAATTGTAAATAGCGCATTTAGTCATTTCCAGTGTTCTATCTATGTGTAATTTGCTTATCTATAGAAGACATCATATTTTGTTTTACTATGCAAATCATTGTTAATGTTAATATTATTCAACAGCATAGTAAAGATCACTGACATTATATTTACAATTCTTCCACTCTATCCTTGTAGAAAGATTTTAATTTCTTTTTACTGCGTTCTTAGAAGCTGTTGTTTTTATGACCTTTGTACACTTTGTGCATATTTTCATTTTGAGTCTGTGTTCCTGCCATTTATTTCTTTTGATGGGAACAAAGTCCCTGATTGAAAGACTCCATCTTGACGTTTATGTCATTTATGGTAAAATTACAATAGTAACCATAGCAGCATCCTCGCTCCCGGCTGCTGCCAGCCTCATGTTTACTAACACAATCAAACCTCTCTCGAAAATGACTTTCGCTAACAAATTTGTGGCAGATTTTCACTTGTTAGCTTTGTGCTAACAGGGCACTCCAGTCGAAAATGGGCAAAAATGCAATTTCTATCAAAAGGTTGAGGCAATTGATCTGTAAAGGAGCTGTTCGAAACAGTGGGTGCTGGATAAGTTGAACTGGGGCAGTTTAAAAATAAGCACTCACTGTAATTTTCTGCATTAGCTACATCTCATAAAGCATTGAAAATAACTTTTTTTTTGTTTCTAATAAGAACACCTGCTACCTTTTAAACTTAGGTGAAGGGCAAAGATGGAACAACATGGAGGCTGCTGGATGTTGACATGAACGTCAGAAATCACATCAAGCGAACTCTCCAAGAACTTGGAAAATGTTCAGCTTCCATCATCACCAACTTCTTATCAGCTGTAGTCCGAGCCAGAGATACCAGAGGTGGCCATGCCCAACAGTTCGCTTTTGGCTTTGCAGGGAGCAGGAGATTCCTGCATGGTCAGACCTCCTCCAAAGATTTCTAAGCATAGGACAATGGTGAAGCCCCCCCCAGGAATATTGATTGAATGTAACCATATTTCTGCAATGACTTCCCTGAGCCTATTCATAATTGTTTTGATTGCAACTCCACTCTTGAGCCCACCACTTCTGTTTGCCCACTTACTCTTCCTGCCGTTTTCTCTAATCCCTAGGTCCATCTGTCCTGTCATCCTGCTTCGTGGGAACTTTTGGGTACTTTTGTTCCTCAAAATCCCAATCCTTCAACACTGTCCAACCTTGATGAAGTCTTGCTATCAGTTATGGCTTGAATTCCTCTTAGATAAATTTACTGCTTCAGTCCATAGCTCCTTAATACCTAAAAGTTAATAAAGACACTTCCACACTTCTTTTTGAACAGCCTTCTCTTTCTCTTGCTGACTCTCCCAACCAAGGACTAAACATTTTCCATTATTCATGGGACCTGCTTGCTGGCTTAGCTAGCAATTATTGCCCAACAGAATACAGTTAGACATTAACTACATTGCTGTGGATCTGGAGTCACATTGCACCAGACCGGATAAGGACAGCAGACACCCTTTTCTGAAAGATATTAATGAATCAGATTTTTTTTTAATACCACTCAACCATTGGACTAGCTTTTAGCTAGATTCTTGATTCTGAAATTGCCCACCTGTTAATTCAAACAAACATTCCCAGAACATTAGCCTGGATTCTGAATTACAAGCTCATTGCTAACAGGCCACCATTATACCAGGGCCTTCACTCTCCTTTTTCATTGACCTCCTTTTCTTTCTCTCACTGCTGTCAGGAATGACCCTTGCTCTTGTAGACAAAGACCATTGATATTTGAAGAGGTATTTGAACAAGCAGTGTTTGACCAAAATAAATTTAAATCGTGAGATTCCACAACTTAACTGTAATGAATTTTGCTGTACAAGAAATAAATATTATTACTGTGTCTAATACTTATCCCTTGCATTGAAGCACCAAAGAAAATAACCCCACACTTCTCTTTTGACTTCCCCTCCCCAGAAAGTGTTAATTTATTTTTTGAGTCAAAATGTTACAGCTCTCAGGTACTGGCTTCAATTTCTCCAGTTTTCCAGGTATTCTGAGGAATGTAATATCATGTAGATCCCTCGATTAACTTTTGCCTAAGTCATCGTGCAACACTTTTTGTATCCTCAAATGAATTTCTCAACTAAAGTGTGGGCTGCACTGCTTTTGCTTGAGGCTTTAACCTCCAATCTCACTCCTACTTTCTGATAGTCCTTTCTGCGCTACAGCTGCTTTCCCACTTGTCTCAGGCTTTTGTTTCCTGAACTCTGAGTTAAACTTTCTTTAAAAGGATAAAATAATCCAACTGTTGCTTGTGCTAATTTTCGTACCCTGTACCTGAGTCAATGTCTCTTTCCCTAGAATGTTGAGCATTCTTACCTCTTACTGTAAATAGAGATACAAAGCAATTATGTGAAAAGTATGAATGATGCATGTACACTAATCTGACTCAAATGCTAGAGACAGTGACAAACGCTGGCTAACCAATGAACCTCATGGCCCACAAGTGAATAAAAAAAACACTTTCCTCCCTGGTATGATCACTACATTTCTAGAAATTACTGGCACTTCGGGGTTCTCCAGCTCAGAAGGTCTTCAGAACAAATCCCATCAGTAACTTCCAAGCATTCCAACCAAGACTGCACTATGAACAATTCACATCTGTGTCAACAGGTTAGTTGAGATGTCTGTGTTTTCAGATTAATTAACTTTGCTCTTCAAAATCAAGTCCCTCGTGTTCCTCCAACGCATTTACATTCAGAATGTCCTTCTGTTCATTTGTTAACAAACCTTCAGCCACTTGAGTGATTATTTGGATGATTGTATTTGGTATCATGGCCAAGGCAGAATTCTGTCCTACCCATAAATCATGTTCCTGTCCCAGCTCTTGCAGCCACCACCTAAACAGCCATGATAAAAAATATAGCTTACAGTAACACATCAATTCCCTAACTCCATTCCTCTGGTTCTTATGCTGTTCAGAGTTCCTCACCTTGTTTGTATTGCCTCTCACTTTAAAAGCCTTGTTTCCAATAAACTGCCTAAATAACACAGCAAGTTTCTCACATGAATGTTGCTGTTTTCTGTTTCTTCCCCTGAATTCATTGCCCTCCCATTCTTTCTAAATCTCTTAATGAACTCTCATGCCTGCATTCGTAACCATACTTCTTTGGCCTCACTAACAATTAGAGCACTGTCCTAGTGCTAGATGACAGTACTTATGGCCATGAACAAGATATGTCAACATTGAGATCATCTCACCTCATCTTTTAGACATGTTCCATTCATTCTGTTCAGACATGCCATGCAACAACTATGGAAGAGATAGGAATCTTTTGACTCACAAATTGGGTCGCTACCATTGCTTCAGAAGAGCCTTCACCCATCTTTTACACTTTTCACAAGTAACATGGCAAGATTCCCGTCAGGGAATTTCCAATTCACAAGGATTAGTGTTATTAAGAATTTTGGCTCAACTTGCCTCATTAAACTTACAAAGCTGGCTATCAGGACATGAAACCAGGAGCAGATGTTTGGTAGAAGGCAAGAATCCTGAATCTGGTGACTCACCTCCGGACTCACAAAAGCCTGTCCACCATCTACAAGGTACAAGTCAGTAGTGTGATAGAAGACTCCCCACATACATGATATTGGTATCAAATCCACAAATATCCGTGCTGTTAATGGTACCAGTAAGGTACTATCCATAAGATGCCCTGCAGAAATTCACTGGGCTTCCTTAATCAACACCTTTCAAACCCCGTACTACCTGTAAGTTCTCCAGCAAGCCACTTGCCATCCTGATTTAAACATATGTTACCATTCCCATAATGTTGTTTGGCCAAATTCCTGCAATTGAGTCCCCAACAACATATGTGGGTGGACCTATGCTAAATGGACTGCCGTATTGAAATGTACAATTCTTAGGGAGCTTGAAAGATCGATGCGAAGAAGTTGTTCTCCATTATAGGGAAGTCTGCGATCAAAGGGCATAATCTCAGACAAGGGGTTGCACATTTTAGACAGATGAGGAAGGATTTCATCTCTAAGGATAGTGAAGCTGTGAAATTCTCCAAGCTTCCAAGCCTCTGCTTGGTTTTCCCGATGTAGAGGAGACCACAATGGGAACAGCAGAAACTATATACCACTTTAGCAGATGCCCAGGTGAACATCTGTTTAATGTGGAAGGTTTTCTTGGGGCCTGGGATGGGGGTGATGGGAGGAGGTGTAGGGGCAGGTGTAGCACTTCCTGTGGTTGCAGCGAAAAGCTCCAGGGTGGTAGGGCAAATGGGGAGTGTGGAGCGGACATGGGAGTCAGGGGTAGAGCAGTCTCTCTGGAAAGCAGAAAAGAGTGGGGAGGGAAAAATGTCCTTGTTAGCAGGGTCAATTTGCAGGTGGCAGAAGTGTATTTCCTCAACATACCATCCCACCAACCTCCGGATTCAACGCATTATCCTCCTGCACTTCTGCCAGCTGCAATCTGCCTCCAATACCCAGGACATATTTTCTCCCCACTCTTATCTGCCTCTGTTGTTCCCAGTATGGCTCCCTCTACATCAGGGAAACCAAGTGGAGGCGTGGAGACCGCTTTATGGAACACCTATGCTCGGTTCGTGACAAACGACTGCACCTCCTAGTCGCGAACGACTTCGACTCCCCCTCCCACTCCTTGGACGACATGTCCATCCTGGCCCTCCTCCTGTGCCACAACGATGCCACCCCAAAGGCTGGAGGAACAGCACCTCATATTTCGCTTGGGAACCCTGTAGCCCAATGGTCTCAATGTGGACTTTACAATCTTCAAAATCTCCCTACTCCCGACCTCATCCCAAAACCAGCCCAGCTCATCCCCGCTTCCTTGACCTGTCTGTCTTCCCTCAACTGACCAACCCCCATCCCAACTCACCACCTACACTCACCTTTACTGGATCCATCCCTGCTTCCTTGATCTGCTCCTTTATCCACCTTCTATCATTGCCTTCCCCCCTCTCTCAATTTATTTCAGAGTCTAGCTGACCCTCCCCTGTTTCTGAAGAAGGGTCCAGACTCAAAACACCAGCTTTCTGCTCCTCTGATGCTGAATGGCCTGCTGTGTTTATCCATGTCTGCACCTTGTTATCTCAGATTCTCCAGCATCGGCAGTTCCTATTATCTCTATGTCAACATTGAGATCATTTCACCTCATCTTTTGGATATGTTTCAAGCAATCTGTTCAGAGATGCCCACAACAGCTTGAGGCTAAGAATTGAACCCAGATTGGGACACTGCCACTGCAGGAGTAGAGCCCTCACTCATCTTGAATCAATGAATATTTAAATCATTGTTGAAAATGTCGCAGGGTTTACAATTTGCTTTCTAGGGCACATAGCAGTCGAAAGTTGTTGCACAAAAGGCAGTGTCAGACCCAATATGCTTGCCTCTACTGGGGGCAATGACAATGGGGAACGGAAATGGGCACATTTTAGAGACCCTTTAAACGTGTCTCATCTTATTAATGGATAATTTCCCAAGTAACCCGGCGTGCAAGTGGAAGAAGGATGAGGAGAGAATCTAAAGTTGTGGCCGAGTTTGCAGGCATAGAAAGCAACAGCCCTACATCTGACAACTGGTGGGAAATGCTGAGAGTGGAAATGCAGCTGCTGCTCTAGGTGGATGCAGATAACTCACTTAACATGGCACTGGGCAATCTTCCTCACTCCGTTAACTCAAATATCAATCAGAATTACAGAGGGTCTGCACTTGCAACAGAACTTGCTGGGTCAGTGGCAGAACCAAGAAGCGACAAAGGCATCCTGCTGTGAGTTTCAGTGATCTGTTTCTGTTAGCCAATTGATGGCCAACAGGCAAGGTCACTGATGATACTGCACACAAGGGGCAGGACTTCATGATAATTGATGATGACACCAGGACTGAGGGGCCACCAGCACAAGACCTGAATGTGTAGCCATGTCCAGCAGGAAGCCTGTAATGAATAAGCAGCCCTCAGAAGGCTGACATAACCCACCGTCTCCAGCTGAGACTACCTCACTCTTCAGCCAACCTTTACCAACCTCAGACCAAGTGAATCCCTTCTGCCTGAGACTGCATCTTACTAGTCACAGATACCATCGATCTGACCAACCAGCCCACACTGAAGCTGCTTGTGAGCATGGAGAGAGAAGCAGAGGAGGATGGGAGTCCTAGTTAGGTAGAGGTAGAGTAGTTATGACTTAGAGCCTGGGCAGAAAGGAATCGTCTATGTTAATAAATAAAGTAACGGAAACTAGGTAAGACCCTATTCGCAATCTTTGCCCTTCTGCCCATCACATTGTCCTTATTCTGACAGCACAAATAAAAGCCAGCAGAAATTTATAAACTTCATCATGTCATATTTTATTAAACCACCTTCTGCATTCTCTAATGTTTTTCCAAGTTGCCATCTGCAATGTAGCATTTCTGGAGGAAGACCCTAGAAGAAGACTGGATGTTGAAGGATGACTTTGAGCTGTCCTAGGCATAAAAGGCTTGCTTCAAACTGCCCAAGTTTCAGCTTGTGTTGGCAGACTGATAGCACTGGTTGTAATCAACAATCACATGAAGTAGCACGAACTTATTTTACTGCTCACAACATAGCGAACAGCCATGGGTTAATTACATACTATGTTCCTGCAGCCTCTTTTAAGCCTAAAGCAAATTTATCTTGTCTATTCCCCTTTTCGCAATTTGCCTACCACCGACTCCCTTCAGATGCATTTATGATCCAACAATAGGAAACTGAATTTCTGGAAAGTTTATAGCTTGTGAATTATTGTTGATGATGCTATCAATGCTTAAAGTGGCTCAGTGGTTAGCATTGCATCCTCATAGTGCCAGGGACCCAAGTTCAATTCCAGCCTCGGGCAACTGTCTGTGTGGAGTTTGCACATTGTCCCCGTGTCTGTGTGGGTTTGCTCCGGTTTCCTCCCACAGTCTAAAGATGTGCAGGCGTGCTAAATTGCCCGTAGTATTCAGCAGTGTGTGGGTTATAGGGGGATGGGTCTGGGTGGGATGCTTCAAGGTGCGGTGTGGACATGTTAAAGATTTGTTAATTCTTTTGTGAAATCTTCTGTTTAGTTATGCATAAGTCTAATCAGCAGTAACATATTAAATAAAAAACAAATCATGTGCAATCAGGTTGCTGGGACAACTAAAGAGATTCAGAATGAAGTACGTTTCTCAACAAAATGGCACAATATGAATAGCATAGTAACTTTTGTCAAAGTGCATGGGGATTTTGGAGACAATCTATATGAAGTACTATGAGTTCTTAGAGGTAACTGATTTAAAACTCTGCATGCACAGGTGTCCATGATTCAAACACTTTCTAATCGGGGTCTATGCAAGTCTCATTTCTTGCACTGCCTGAATACTAATCAGAGTAGATTGTAATTGTTTTGGGTCACAGTCTGCTTTGGCTCCTGCTATCTGCTGCAGATTTTCTATTATCTTATTTAATGAATCTTTTGTTTTGTGTGAAGTATCGCAGACCTTTTAACATGAAAGCAGCACTGCAGATTTTCAATTTATTCAGAAGGTAGCGCGCATTGATGAAATTACCATAGATCACTGAAAAATTAGGAGATTACCATTTCAGTTCGGCTGAATAAATATTGAATACTGCAGGAATAAGTAATAAATGCCTTTGTAACACGAAAGCTAATCTTTGCAATCCACTTACAACATTTTATTTTATGGCCTTCTTGGGGAGCTCCATTTTGCTGCTCAGTGCAAATGACATTACTCAAGCAATGAGGAATCATAGATTCAGAAAGAAATATTTACTTCTCAACAAACGTATCCTAGATCATTGTTATATTATAAACGTGGCATAATTTGTAAGATTTATTAAATCTAATAAATGATAAATGCGAACTAGAGTTTCTGAAGTACCATTCGCACTAAGCGTAAACACTTTCCATGGGCCTACATACAGATATCTCTCAGGTCTTAGTCATGTGTTCCTTTCAGGGAGTGGTATGGAGGCTTTCCGTTCATGGGCTACAGGGAATTTTCCTCTTCCATTTGCATCCAGACTCCGTCGCACATTTCTCGTTGAATCATGCAGTTGTAAAGGGGGGAATTGCTTGCCGCTGCCAGCACCTACTGGCCCTGGTGCCATGGTTAAACCTCAGCAGTGCTCCAGTTCAAGTGCTACAATCAGGAGCACTGCCATTCAAATTCTGCTGGTCATTATAGAGGAGACGGCTGAGAAAGGGAAGTGACATGCTGGGAAGTCATGGACAGGATATGGAGGTGCTGTTGGCCGGGACTGGGAGAGAAGACAGCTGTCTTCATTCCTCTGGATGACTAAAGGAGGCCATGGGAACAGATACTGTGAGTTTGGATTGAGATTGTCAGTAATTTGTCCCTGATGGGAAGAAGCACACATCAAAGTCCAAAGAAGGTTGATGGCCATGTGTAATCTGCAAAGGACAGTATTACCATCTTGTCTCTGCTACTTTGTTCACTGTAACTCCAGCCTTGGTGGGAGTGTGTGCAAAGGCATTGGTATAGTCTCTCATTATTGCATGCAATGTCTCCACTCAGCAGCTTTCGTCTATCTCATCCTCACAAGCTAACAAGTCTTCTGGCCGCCCACACTTCCTACTCACTCACACAGGAAGCCTGAACACCCTTCTTGCTCTCACATTGCCACTAAAAGCCCTTCCAGCCACATTCATCTCACTCTGTTCCTTTATTTCTGCGAGTGCTGTTGTAACTTGTAAAAGATCTCTGAAACAATACCCAATTAGATCCCACCCATGTATTTAGAATTGCTCCCTTCACGGTCATTATCCACTCCACTTCTCAGTGTGATGGTCAAAATCCCCACACTTGATTTTCTCACTTTCCCTGATACAACTATGACCTCTTCCAACGCTTCACCAACTCGTCCTTGGCATCTACTGCAGAAACCTCCAGGGCTCACAATGGGCAAAACCCAGGCCTGAGATCCTACCATGGCCTTGATTGAATGTGGTAGCATCTACTGACTGACCAAAAGCTCTTTTGACTAGGGCAAGGATTCGTCTCCTTTGGCTTCAGCCAACTGGTCCTGACCCATTCAGTCTGTTCACTGTAGATGCTGCTGATCGATAATGTAGATGACACATTGGTATAGCGCAGTGTCATAAAGCAACATGTCCAACCCTTGATGTAAACCATGGCAAGCTGCCTGGCCTTCTGCCTGCAATAAGAAGCAAGGTAAGCCCCAGAGATGCTGTGAGTTCCCTAGCAGGTGCCAAGTGAGTGAGCACTAAGAAACCAAACTAAGACATGTGAACTGCATCCTGTGTTGCTGCTTGAAATGGGTGTGTCACTGCACATGTGCGAAGTAGCAGGAGTACTGCAGTGAACTGTGTGGTGAACCCCAGTGATGAGTCATTCCAACTTCACCTGACAAAGGAGCAGCGGTTTGAAAGCTTGCGTTTTTGTATAAACCTGTTGGACTATGACCTGATGTCATGTGACTTCTGACTTTGTCCACCTCAGTCCAAAACCAGCACCTCTACATCAGATTTGAAGTTCAAAATTGTGGAATGAGAGGATCAGGGTTGGCTGTTAGGATCCCATTTTCAATACTTCAGGCCCATTGGTAGCCCCAATCCCAGTAATGGCTCTTCTCATAAATGCAAATACAGTCTTTCCCATTGGTGGTTGGATCAGGCCGGTAGACCTCTCTTTCCTTCTGCTCCATTCCTATTGTTTCCCAGTGTGCGCTAACCTCTCCTGTAAGACAGGGAATTGTGTCACTGAGGGCTGTACCATCTCCATGATGCCACTGAATAGCTGGTAGTTTGTGCCAACTGCCAGCTGTGAGTGTTTTGTTTTTAGGTAAGCAATGTTGATTTTTGTTCCATGCATTCATGGATTCTGGGAGACACTGGCTATATAAAAATGGAGTTAAAATGCACACAGAAAACAGATAGGGAGTGTAAGGTAGGCACAGTTCATCTACTTCAATTAAATGCAGATTAAACATGCATCACAATACTAATGTATATTTTTAGGGAATATCCAAATAATCTCTGTATATCTATTCAATGTCCTCAGTATCATGTTTCTCGTGAATTCTAGGCTCAAAGGGACATATATTCCTCTTCCATTAAACTGGAGAAGGTTGGATTTGAAAAGCTCAGCCCTTCATTTCACCTAAGAATCTTGATACCAGAAAGAAACATGTTCTCAAGGTATGATGGGTTATTTGTGTAGAGTTAGTTTGTCGTTGAATTCAAGTTGAGCATTTAGGTTCTGAGCATGATATGAAGTCTAAGCCTGTGAACCTCCTACAGTGCAGAAGCAGGCCATTTAGCCCATCATGTCCACACTGACCTTCCTAAGGGCATCCCACCCAGACCCATTCCCCTACCCTATCCCTGTAACTTTGCAATGCCCATGTCTAGTCTACCTGGCCTGTACATCCCTGGAGACGATGGTATTTTGCATCAGTGTTTACTGTGGAGAAGGATGCGCAAGATAGAGTATATGGGGAAATAAATAGCGACATGTTGAAAAAGATCCATATTACAAAGGAGGGGTGCTGGAGATCTTAAAAAACATAAACGTGGATATATCCCTGTGTCCTGAACAGGTGTACACTAGAACTCTGTGGGAAGCTGGGCAAGTGCTGACTGGACCACTTGCTGAGATACTTGTATTATTGATAATCATAGGTGAGGTGCCAGAAGCTTGGAGATTGGCTAACTTGGTGCCAATATTTAAGAAAGGTAGTGAAGAAAAGCCAGGGAACTATAGACCGGTGAGCCTGGCATCAGTGGTGGGCAAGTTGTTGGATGGGATAGCGAGGGACAGGACTTATATGTATTTGAAAGCCAAGGACCGATTTGGGATAGTCAACGTGGCTTTGGGCGTAGGAAATTGTGTCTCACTGAAATGATTGAGTTTTTTGAAGAAGTAATGAAGAGGATTTATGAAGGCAATGCAGTGATCTATGTGGACTTCAGTAAAGTGTTTGACAAGGTTCCTCATAGTTGACCAGTTAGCAAGGTTAGATCACATAGAATATAGGGAGAACTAACCATTGGGATACAGAACTGGCCCAAAGGTGGAAGATAGAGGGTGATGGTGGAGGATTGCTTTTCACACTGGAGGCCTGTGACCAATGGTGTGCCACAAGGATCCCTGCTGGGCCCACTGCTTTTCATCATTTATAGAAATGACTTGGATGTGAACATAGGAGGTATGGTTAGTACATATGCAGATGACACCAAAATTGAAGGTGGAATGGACAGCAAAGAAGGTTACCTCAGAGTAAAACAGATTTGATGAGATGGACCAATGAGCCGTGGTGTGGCAGGTGGAGCTTAATTTAGATAAATGTGAGGTGCTGCATCTTGGAAAAGCAAATCAGGGCAGGACTTGTACACTTAATGGTAAGGTCCTGGGGTGTGTTGCTGATTAAAGAGACATGATGTGCAACTTCATTTTTCCTTGAAAGTGCAGTCACAGGTAGATAGGTTAGTGAAGAAGGTGTTTGGTATGCTTGCCTTTATTGGTCAGAACATTGAGTATAGGAGTTGGGGGGTCATATTGCAGTGCTGCAAGATTTTGGTTAGGTCCTGTTTGGAACACTGCATAAAATCTGGTCTCCCTGCTGTAGGAAAGATGTTGTGAAACTTGAAATGGTTCAGAAAAGATTTACAAGGATGCTGCCAGGGTTGGAGGGTTTGAGTTGTATGGAGGGGCTGAATAGGCTGGGGATATTTTCCCTGGTGTTTCAGAGGCTGAGGAGAGGTCTTATAGATGTTTATATAATCATGAGGAACATGGATAGGGTGAATAGACAAGGTCTTTTCCCTGGAATGGAACAGTTTAAAACCAGAGGGCATCCGTTTAATGTGAGAGGGAAAAGATATAAAAGGGACCTAAGGGGCAACTTTTTTTCATGCAGGAGGTGGGGTGTATATGGAATGAGCTGCCAGAGGAAGTGGCAAAGGCTGGTACAATTATTATATTTAAAAGGCATCTGGATGGGGTTATGAATAGGAAGGATTTAGAAGGATATGGGCCGAATGCTGGCCAACTGGGACTAGATTAATATTGGATATCTGGTCAGCATGGATAAGTTGAACTGAAGGGATTGTTTCTATGCTGTACATCTCTATGTCTCTATGACTCTAAATCAAGGCATAGAATGCCATTTGACTCATTGCATCTGTGCTTGCTCATTTGAAAGACAATTTGCGCTTGGCCCCACATCCCTACATTTTTGTTTGTAACTCTGTAAACTCCACTACTTATCCAATTCCCTTTCAAAATTTATTTTTGAATCAATATTCAGGATCTTGACAACATTCTCAGTGGGAAAAATAATCTTCTCCCTGACTGTGGTTTCTTCTTTAGAACATTACACACTGAATAGAGGACCAGCTACTTCCTGATGGGGCCTAAAAATGACATGGAGTGACAGAAGTTCATTGGGATTTCTGGTGATAAGAAAAATTAATTTTAACCTTCTGGTAAGCTGTAAAGTATGACCTATTTCCTCCTATTCTCTGCCTGTTCATCTGTCAGTCTAAGTTCCCTTATTAATGTTATCCTTCCTACTTCTACCATCTGTCCTGGCGGCATTTTCCAGGCACCTACCACCTTCTGTGTAACAAAGCCTTCCTCACACATTTCCTTTAAACTTTCCCCCTCTCATCTTAAGCATATGCTCCCGAGTATTTGACATTTCCACCCTGGGAAAAAAGCTCAGACTATCCTCCATATCCACACCTCTCAATTTTATATGCTTCTCTGAGATTGGCCCTTGGCCTCGAGTGCTCTAACAGAAACAATTCAAGTTTGTTGGGCATCTCCTTTTAGCTAATATACTTCAATCCAGGCAACATCCTGATAAAGCTCTTTTGTACCCACTCCAAAGCCTTCAAATCCTTCTAAGCATGTTGTGTTGGATGTGTCTACAACACTCTATCTAAGGTCTAACCAAAGATTTATGAATTTCAAACATAATCTATTTGTTTTTATATTCTATTCTTAATTTGTATATCTATAATTCCGAGAGGCCTTTTAAATATTGTCTCCTGTCACTTTCTAGGAATTTTTGAATACAAACAAGAGGTTTCCTCATCTCATCCAAGCTTTTCAAAATTCAATCATGACAGCATGCTCTCTCGGAAATGCAACTCTTCAATTTTATCTGCATTATTTCCCACGTTGACATTTATCTGTCTCCCATCGTCTTGAAGTCCACAAGTATGCTTATCACCCCTTCTTTGCCAAGTTTTGTATTGTTGCAAATTTCATCATGTTTAGATTAAAAGATTAGACAATGCATTTTCAAAGTTGCTGCTTCATACTTTTTATCATAAACGATTTTATTTGCATTTCCACCTCATGCTTTTAAACTATTTTCACTTTACAAATTCTGTTGTGGAGAAATGATATTATAAGGAGGTAATGGTGAAAATCCTCCAGGTTGTTGAAATTCAGGCATATAGAGGAAGGAAGACCTGAGTCAGATCCCTGCAAGAATAGTAAGAATTGCTAGTGAGTATAAACTTCCCCTGAGTAACTGCCCCTGCTGCCTGGGTCATGTGTGTGAAATTCTTCATCCTGGAACTCAAGTTAATGTTGGGGCTAGATATGTGCAAGCAACCTCAACAGGTGGCCAGAAATTGCTTAAACAGGTCAACAGCTCTTGTAGAATAACAGCTCCAAAACTAACTTCAACAATGAATGCTCCCTAAACTGGCCCACTGTTACTGACCTCCTTCCCCTAACCCATATCAACCATGCACTAACCCACACCTTTCCTTTCTCATGATCAGAAGAAATGGGCAACTGTGTTGGGTCAGGAAATTCTTTGCTGGAGTGTTTGCAGCTGGCCAGAAGGTTGAGGTTAATTTTTCTTAGCAACAGAACTCCCAATGAACTTTTGTCTCTCAATGTGATTTTTAGGCCTCATCAGGAAGTAGCAGCTGGTCACCTATCTGAGTGTAATGTACTAAAGGGGGTCGAAGAAACCACGTTATCGATTCCCCAAATATTTCAACCTCACCCTGAGTTTCTATTACACTCTTCCCTTCATTTTGTACCCCAGTCTCATTTCTGCATGACAATCATTCCACAACAGTCCCTCTTCCGCACCTACACAGGCCCCAAACCCCACCTCTTCCTCCGGTACATTGATGACTGTATCGGCGCCGCCTCTTGCTCCCCAGAGGAGCTCGAACAGTTCATCCACTTCACCAACACCTTCCACCCCAACCTTCAGTTCACCTGGGCCATCTCCAGCACATCCCTCACCTTCCTGGACCTCTCAGTCTCCATCTCAGGCAACCAGCTTGTAACTGATGTCCATTTCAAGCCCACCGACTCCCACAGCTACCTAGAATACACCTCCTCCCACCAACCCTCCTGCAAAAATTCCATCCCCTATTCCCAATTCCTCCGCCTCCGCCGCATCTGCTCCCACGATAAGACATTCCACTCCCGCACATCCCAGATGTCCAAGTTCTTTAAGGACCGCAACTTTCCCCCCACGGTGATCGAAAACGCCCTTGACCGCGTCTCCCGCATTTCCCGCGACACATCCCTCACACCCTGCCCCCGCCACAACCGCCCCAAGAGGATCCCCCTCGTTCTCACACCCCACCCCACCAACCTCCGGATACAACGCATTATCCTCCGACACTTCCGCCATTTACAATCCGACCCCACCACCCAAGACATTTTTCCATCCCCTCCCCTGTCAGCTTTCCGGAGAGACCACTCTCTCCGTGACTCCCTTGTTCGCTCCACACTGCCCTCCAACCCCACCACACCCGGCACCTTCCCCTGCAACAGCAGGAAATGCTACACTTGTTCCCACACCTCCTCCCTCACCCCCATCCCAGGCCCCAAGATGACATTCCACATTAAGCAGAGGTTCACCTGCACATCTGCCAATGTGGTATACTGCATCCACTGTACCCGGTGTGGCTTCCTCTACATTGGGGAAACCAAGCGGAGGCTTGGGGACCGCTTTGCAGAACACCTCCGCTCAGTTCGCAAAAAACAACTGCACCTCCCAGTCGCAAACCATTTCCACTCCCCCTCCCATTCTCTAGATGACATGTCCATCATGGGCCTCCTGCAGTGCCACAATGATGCCACCCGAAGGTTGCAGGAACAGCAACTCATATTCCGCCTGGGAACCCTGCAGCCATATGGTATCAATGTGGACTTCACCAGTTTCAAAATCTCCCCCTCCCCTACTGCATCCCTAAACCAGCCCAGTTCATCCCCTCCCCCCACTGCACCACACATCCAGCCCAGCTCTTCCCCCCGACCCACTGCATCCCAAAACCAGTCCAACCTGTCTCTGCCTCCCTAACCGGTTCTTCCTCTCACCCATCCCTTCCTCCCACACCAAGCCGCACCCCCAGCTACCTACTAACCTCATCCCACCTCCTTGACCTGTCCGTCTTCCCTGGACTGACCTATCCCCTCCCTACCTCCCCACCTACACTCTCTCCACCTATCTTCTTTACTCTCCATCTTCGGTCCGCCTCCCCCTCTCTCCCTATTTATTCCAGTTCCCTCCCCACATCCCCCTCTCTCATGAAGGGTCTAGGCCCGAAACGTCAGCTTTTGTGCTCCTGAGATGCTGCGTGGCCTGCTGTGTTCATCCAGCCTCACATTTTATTATCTTGGAATCTCCAGCATCTGCAGTTCCCATTATCTCTGAATCATTCCACTGCCATTGCATGGTCAACAAAGCGTGATTCATTGAAAATGATTTGACCCTCCCAACAGGGGCATCAGCCAGACACCAAACACTGAATGGATTTTCATCATGGGTAAATATTGTGTTTTCCCCACCAACACACTCCTCACTCGTGATTAATTCATTAATCCCTTAGCAACTGTTTGGTAAAATTCTTCATTTCAGTTTTTCCACCTGACTGAGCAGCAGAATTGTAAAGTCATGAACAGACATTAGCTCCATCATATGTGCTTCACTCTGACTGACAATCTCTTTGTCTTGTTTACACAGTGACACTTTCGGAAGCAGGGTTTGAGGGTCTTTCAGCTGGTAAATATAAACACAGTTGCTGGTGCTCTGCCAGCATTATTTATCTGGTTCCAGGCTTTGAATGATGAATCTACTCAGAAAGAGCAGCTATGCAATTATCAGCTCATTACTATGTATCCCATGGATAGAAAATAAATTCCGAAATCAAACCTTCAACATAAATCTCTTTATTTATTTTTCAGTCGACCTTTAGTTTCAAAAGACCGGATGATGCATTTTGCAAGGGTCAGAAGGTGAATAATTTATTGAAACGTATCCTGCATTGTTTTTGTTATTAAGTGCTCAAAAGAGTAATGCTTACCTCTGTTAGGTAGGTAATTAGTTGCATTAAGAGATTGCTATGGAAGCCCAGTAGAGATGGCATTGTGAATTTAATGAGGTCAGCCAAGTGGACCTCATAGAATCTGAGTTCCCTGATTGGGACTGTTAATCTGGTCCAATCTGGGAGCTCTGGCTGACAGGTAAGAACAGAAGTGCCCAGATATTCTGTTCACTCTGGGACCTGGCTCTGAGGGAGCTGGATCAGTGTCCAGGACTCTCCACCTGCAAATAAAGGGTGACTAGGTGATGGGATATTGGCCTCTGTGGAGTTATTTCAGATGGAGCTAATGTCCTGCATTGCTGTTGACACCAGAGGAGTACTAATGACAAGTAGCAGATCTGTGAGTTTCCAGTGCCTTGGAGCTCCTGGAAGTATGACTATAAGAGGGCCAAACTATCACTCTCTCCAAGTCAGTAACATTGTCAAACAAACTTGGGAGAAACTTCTATGAATAGTAGGGTATTCATTGGGGGCTGAGGGGACAGAACTTTGACTCCAGCTGTCCAGTGGACACAGTTTTGAGGCAGACATAGGAATTGCTGGGAATCGAGGGAAACTTTTAAAATTCTCTCCCTGTGCTCTAGGGCTTTGGCCTAGTTGTGTAATTTAAACATTTCCACTTGCCTTTTCTCACCCACCACAAAACTTCCCATTACCGTTCTGTGTCACTTCCTGATATCTCAAGCCCCACTGCACACTCCCAAAGACTGTTCATGGCCTCCATGCCAACTTAGAGATGAAAGGTGCCTACCCTATGCCTGCACACATTACCCTTAGCCAATTCATCCAACAGCCACCATGCTCTGGCTTTAAAATCCATGCTGAGCTGTAATAGCAAATTTAAATGTCTCTTATAAGCTTCTCTACTTCAAGTAAAATTCTAACTCAGAAAAAAAATAAACCCAGTCGAATACCCACAAGTGTTTATTTGAAAACGTAAATATCCATATTCAGAGCTCACATCAAAGACAGAAATTAAGTTAGAGTTGTCAATCAAACTGAACCTAAACCACCACTATCACCCCACTGTGATAAAGATGGGTTATGGAAGCACTCAGTATTAATCCTGTCATGATAATCTCGTTGAATAAACATGTATTAACATTGCAAGCACTGATGTTTTTCCAACTGGCTCACAGCAGGACTTTTTCAAAGTTTATAGGATAGTGTCCTTAAACGATTAACAGTATCACAGACCTTATCCACTGCTTTAAAGCATTCAAGTCTGTCAGCAGTAAAACTATGTGATTCTGTCTGAAGAACATCAGCAGGTTTTTCTCAAAGTTGTCCTGCCTGCAACATACTCTTTCCACGTAACCAATCCATGCTGCAAACTTAGAATAGCTTTTATTGTCAAATGCGCTCAAATAGGCACAGTGAAATGTTTGTAATGTCACCTTTCAGTTACATCTTAGGTAGAGACATCTTAGGTACACATACTTTTAAGTGTAATTACAGGGTGAGAAAAGACATTGTGCTGTTACAGAGTTAAAAAAAAAGCAGTATGGGAAGAGTTGATAAAGTCCAGAATGATAATAAGTGACAATGAGTCAATGCCCGCTGGCACCAGAACGTGAGGCCAGGCTGCCCATAGGTGCTGGCCTACATGCAGGGCTTGCTCTGTTCCTCTCCAGAATTGGCCTGTTCACTCTGCTGCTGCCGTCAGTCTCAGCTTGTGCTCACTCCACTGGGAGACTCAGCCCGCGCTCGCTCCACTATAGGATTCAGCCTGTGCTCACTCCACTGGGGGACTCGGCCCGCGCTCACACCACTGGGGGACTTGGCCCGCACTTGCTCCACTGGGGGATTCGGCCCGCGATCGCTCCACTGGGAGACTCAGCCCGCGCGCGCTCCACTGGGGTATTTGGCCTGTGCTTACTCCACTGGGGGACTTGACCTGCACTCACTCCACTGGGAGACTCGGCCCACGCTTGCTCTACTAGGAGACTTGGCCCGTGCTCGGTCCACTGGAAGACTTGGCCCGTGCTTGGTCCACCGTGAGACTCGGCCCGCGCTCGCTCCACTTTGAGACTCAGCCCGCGCTTGCTCCACTGAGAGACTCGACCTGTGCTCACTTCCTTCCTTTAACAGGGCGACAAGAATTGCACATGCTATCCAGAAGTGTGCAGAGTAGGAAAGATACAAAGACGAGCAAAGGATCCCAAAGCAGCTTAAATGAGATCCTAAAGGAGATTATGAATGGAAACTTGCAAGAGGCTTCAAAATCTGTAAGAAAGAACGGGAAGCAGGTGGTCAAGGACATTGTTGGCCAACTGAAGACTGAATGTGGCAATCAACGTGGGGAAATGGCAGGCATGCTGAATAAATACTTTACCTCAGTACTTCCACGCGGAGAGCAGGATAGCTTACCAGGAGTCTTGAGGAAGTTAATATTGTATCAGGGATTGGGACTGAATAAGTTTGATGTATGTTAGTAATGAGGAAATAAATGGAATTATAGAGTGACAAAATCCTAAGACCAGACAGTTTCCCTCTGAGGGTGTTAAAGGAAGTAGGGGAGAACATTGTAGATGTTATAAATGTAACTTTTCAGAGTTCCCTAGATATAGGGTTAAACCCCCTGGATTGGAAATTCATTCTTCTTTTTAAGAAGGGCAAAAGAGGAAAACCAGGGAATTATCAATAGTTAGCCAAACATCTGTAATGGGAAAATTGTTGGAATCAATAATCACGGTTGGGGTAACTTACTACCACAAAACATTTCAGTTAATCAGGGACAGCCAGCATGAATTCATTACAGGTAGGTCATCCCTTATGAGTCTGATTGAATTCTTTGGATAGATGATTCATTTAGTTGACAAGGGAATGTCTATGGATGTTGTTTATATGGGTTTCCATAAGGCATTTGATAAAATCTCACACAAGAGATAAAAGCCCAAGGAACTGAGGACAATTACTGACATGGCTGGTTGAGTGGTGGCAACAGAAAGTAGGGATAATGGGTAGGTACTTAAATTGGCAGGGTACAGCCAATGGAGTCCCACAAGGATCTATGTTAGGACCTCAAGTATTCACATTATTTATTGGTGGCTTGGATAATGGTACAGGGAGTCATATCTCCAAACTGGCTTCTGACACAAAGTTGGCCAGCAGCGCAGACACCGTAGAGATAGAATAAAATTACGAAGGGATATTGATAGATGAAGTGAATGGACAGTGTAGCAGATGGAGTTCAATGTAAGCAGACATGAGGTTATCAATTTTTGGATCGAAAAGAGATAGATCATGCTTTGTAGATAGCATGAAGTTAAATACAGTGGATGCCCAAAGAGAGTTGACGGTTCAGGTGCACAGGTCATTAACATGTCACAATCTGTTGCAGAAAATAATCAAGAAAGCTAATGCAATGTGGGTCTTTATATCAAAAGACCTGGAGCACAAGGATGCAGAATTTATGTTGCAATTATACAAAACCCTGGTTAGACTCCACATGGAACACTCTGAGCAGAAATCGTAGCGCCAAATCGTAGGAAGAATATATTGGCCTTGGAGGGAATGCAACAAAAGTTTACACGAATGATACCTGGACTTCAGGGCCTAAATAATGAAGCAAGATTATACAAATTAGGCCTGTGTTCTCTTGAATTTGGAAGGTTAGGAGGTGATCTCATCAAAGTCTTTGTGATTTTAACATGAAAAGACAGGGTAGTTTATTGTTATGATAAACTATTTCCATTGGTTGGAGGCTACAGAACTAGGGACATAGTCTGAGAATTCAGACCACACTGTGCAGGAGAGATGTTAGGAAGCGTGTCTATACACAAAGGGTGCAAGGCATTTGGAACTCCCTTCCACAAAAGACACTAGATGCTGGATCAGCTGTTAATTTTAAATCTGAAACAGTATTTTTTTTGTGAAGCAAAGATGTCAAGAGCTATGGACCAAAGGCAGGTATACAGAGTTCGACAAAAGATGAGCAATGATTGGATGGTAGAACAGTCTTGAGAGGCTGAATGACCTACTCCTGTTCCTGTGTTCCAATATGGCACCATTTTCATTACAGAAATAACACATAGCAAACTTATTTCAGTTTTTGTAATCAATGAAAACAGTCCTGTCAATCTTAATGCTCAACTCCTGTTAATTTGCATAATAACGTGAACAATGAGAGTAATGGTAAGTGGGAAATGTAGATCTCCTCTGTTACTTCAAAAAATCCTAACAAGGATCATCAGTCATCCTCTCTATACACTGGAAATTAATATTTCAGCTAGTCTGTGTTAAAAACGTGCAATATTCATACATCAGGCATAACTGATATTTGTAAATATTTCTCAGTCACTAATGCAATTTTGGAAACCAGATAAACTTTCTTATGAAAGCAGGATTTATTTCTGACTGTTTATTGCCAAATTTGACTTTTTTCATTTGAGATGCACACACTATCAAGATCATTAATCTTCATTTTCTTTGTTTACTAGATTTAACATCTGCGCTGATTACTATCTTTGTATTAGCCTAGCCCTTTCATAGTCGACCCAAAGTTGAGGCAAGCCAACCCATTATTACGGGTCAAGGAGGCTGTATCATTTGACATGAAATTTGGATTCTGGACAGGGTCCCAGCTTCTAAAAAGAAAGTTACCTCCACAGCTAAAAAAAATTCCCAGCAATCACTGTTATACCAGGCTAGGAAAGACAAACCATTCAATTTTGAAGGCTCGGTTAGAGACCAAGTTTAGTGGACAGGGGGCTTCAATAAAGCCTGCCCCTCATTCAGAACACCTGAAGGTATCAATTCGTCTTGGACAATGACACAAAGCTAGTAGACGTAATATCTGTTTATAAGCAGCAATCGATTTTTAATCGTAGCGACTAAGGTAGAGGTTAACTTTAACAATAAAGGCTGAATTTAGCACTAAAGTAATGTGAGCAATAGTGAATTTGTATTCCCTGAAGATAGTACATTTAACAGTGGTTGCACGCTTTGATCACACCAATGAGCAGCAATACCAGAGCAGTAGCATTTCAACATCACATCCAATTGGTGCAGGTTAATTTCACTTTCTGATTCCCTCAATCCAATTTACTCCTGCCCTACCCCAGACTTTAAAGTAAAGCAGGAGACACAATATATCTCAGTTAGGCAAGTGACATTTTAAGATTTTATTTATTCAATTTCCAATAAGACATTTTTAACTGCTACTGAATGCTAATAATATGTTTCAGACTTTGATTAATCATTGCTGAACAGTTTCAACACCTTTGGAGATTCCACCCTTAGAAGCGACATGTTTGATCATCATCATATTCGTTGCAGGAACTTTACAATGAGTTGGCCTTCTCTGCAGTATAGAGAACAGTGTTCAAGATATAGACACAACTCCTAGCAAAGATTGGCCTTTTTTCATTTTTAAGAGATGGTGCGTTTTCTCACTTTCTGCTACAGAGAAAGAGACGATTCTGAAGTGAACTTTCAATTTGAAATGTGCTAAGCCTCTGCAAGCTTTGAAGTAACACGTTGGATTTCCCGGCTGCTAATAATGAGGCACATGATCTCAGGGTGACCACGTAGACCACCCTAACACTAAAATAGACACTTGATCCTTGCTAAAATTCCAGTTCCTGGCTAATTTTTACGTCGGAGGTGGATATTCAGTTTCCGTTCATTTGGGTAATGCTGAAACTGAACTGGAAAATTCCAGTGACAGAGCTCAGTGGATTCTGAGTTGCTGATATAACGGTTCAAAAATGTTAAATACTATTAACAAGATCTCAAGAAAAGCGGAACAAGTTGAGCTCAGGGAATTCTGCCCATCATTGTTCTTTCAATCACCAGCTAGCGATGGAGGGTGCAGAAAGAGGTGACAAGGTGGCTCAATGGTTAACATGCTGCCTGACGGTGCTGGGTTCTGTGTTTGATGCCAACATTGTGGGTCTGTCTGTGTGAGCTTGCACATTCTCTCCGTATCTCTGGGTGCTCCGATCTCCTCCTGCAGCCTAACGACGTGCAAGTGAGGAGAATTGGCCAAGACAAATTGCCCATGGTGTCCACAGATCTGTATGCTAGGTGGATCAGTGATAATAAATGTGAGGTTACAGGATATGGTACGGTGGTGGATCTGCGTGGAATGCTTTTCAGAAGTCAATGTGGACTCAATGGGCCAAATGCCCTCCTGCTGCACTATAGGAATTTTGTGACTGAAAAAATATTGAAAATGCGGTGTATGTGAGACTTCCTTAGTTCATTCCACCGAAAGTGATGCTCATTCTTTGTCTCTGAAAGGGAAATTTTTTAAAAATTGAACCAAGGATTTCACTTCCATTTTCTTGCTTTGCTTTTTTATTCTGAAACAGAACTCTTCAGTATCAGCTCACAAATTACCTGTATTACTAAATCGAACTGAACTACTTCAGCTGTTTGATTAACTGGATAGAAAAATGACATTTTATTCTCAAATTTCTGTAAGGTCACATTATAGATCTGTGATTTGTTTCTGGCTTATGCAATTTGTAGATATGAATCTGGAAAATGGATGTATGATGCAGCTCAAGCTCTACATTATAAATGTTTGTGCTTCAGCTTTAAAAGCTACTGCTACATGAACCACCTACAGAAACCTACATGACAAAGTTCAGAGCAACATTTCTACCTTTCTCAAGATGAATTTTTCATTGGATAATGCAGTACTGAAAGAGAAACATCGACTCCCTTTCTCTATCCTCATGACCCGGCAACTTTTTTTTCAACAACATTTTCAATGGCCTTGAGAAGGTCATTATTAAATCTGTCTCCACCACCCTTTCACGCACAACATTCCAGATCAGAATTTGAAAATAAGTAAAAAAAAAATGCTAATCATATAAAATGTACCAGTTTTATACTTCACACATTTCCAGAAGCTCAAATGAGCAGCTTTAGTTCATCATCTGAGTACAAGTGGAATAAATATTTGTACAGATTTTGTTTGGACGCATCTCATTAAAATCCAGGCAGAAAAATAAACATATCTTGTCCATTGGCATGAGTCATTGCAAGTGTTTTATTTCCATAATAATGCAAGCTCAAACCAGCTCTCTGAACATGTATTTTAATCTTTTAGAGATTTAAACTGTTTGGATCAACTGGTCCAAGACTGTAATGAGGTCAGGAACTGTGTCAGCCTGGCAGAGCCCAAATTGTATAGCAGTGAGCTTATGGTTGAATAACTAATGCTTGATAACACTTTCAACACCTTTCACCACTTGCTGGTGATTGAAAATGCAGTGATGGGGTGGTAATTGGCTGTGTTCAATGTGTTCCCTTTTTTTAGGTAGGAGACATATTTGGGCAATTTTCCAATTGGATAGTGAAGTACTGAAAGAGAAACATCGACTCCCTTTCTCTATCCTCATGATCTGGCATTTTTTTTTCAACAACATTTTCAATGGCCTTGGGAAGGTCATTACTAAATCTGTCTCCACCACCCTTTCACGCACAACATTCCAGCAGTGGATGCCAGTATTATAGCTGTATTGTAAATACTTGGCTGGGGATGGAGCAAACTCTGGAGTGCAAGTCCTAAACAGTGCCATGAGAATATTGTCAGGGTTCAATGCCTTTACAGTATCCACTGCCTTCAGCTGCTTGTTAAGATAATTTGGAGTATTTGTCTGAAGGTGCTGGAAAATGTTTGCAGAGCTGGGGATATTTACCTTCCTGGTCCAGTAAGATGTTTAATTGCCCATCATCATTTGTAACTGCATGTGGCAAGACTGCGGCTCTTCAATAGAATCCTTCGATTATTAGGCTACTAGACTCTATCTATCACATGAAACTTGGACTGTTTAGCGTGTAGATAGTCCTGTGTAGTAGCTTCACCACTATGACACCTCATTTTTAGGTAGGTCTGCATCTGATATGTTATTGAAGCAGGGTTAATGTGCTGCCTTGATATTAATGGCAGGGTGAGAGATATATCATGCCATGAGGTTACAGAGTGACAGGGTACTGAGTTAAATGATGAGCCGTGATAAAATTGGAAGGTGGATGAAACAACTGCACAGAGGCTGCTATTCCATCACCAAGTCACTCTTTATTTGCTTGTGTTCAGTTCACTGGCTGTGACCAGCGAGCTTGGAGTCAGGCCCCTGACCTTGAGGGGATTCTAAATCCCATGTTTAAATTGGTCAGCCAGGGCTTCCTGATTGGCCTGGGTTAACAACCTCAATCAAAAATCTCGTAGTCAACGAGATCCACGTGGTTTCGATCAGAACTGGAAATCTGGAAATAAGAGTATGACGATGGCCGTGAATCTATTGTCGATTTTTTGGAAAAACCCATTTGCTTCACTAATATCCTTTGGGGAAAGAAACTGCCATCCTTACCTGGTCTGACCTACATGTGACTCCAGACCCACAGCAATGTGATTGACTCTTAACTGCCCTCTGGGCAATTAGGAAGGGGCAATAAATGCTGCTTGGCCAGCGATGCCCTCATCCTGTGAATGAATAAAAAACTACAGAGGAGAGGTTCAAAGGGAAGAATGGTCCACTTCAGCTCTTAGCTTCCATGTTTCTATTCATGAATCAGATGGACTTTAAGACACTGCTTACATGGTCGCCATTAATTCCAGATTTATTAATTGAATTCAAAGTTCACCATATGCTGTGGTTGGATTCATGCTGAGTACATTAGCCTGGATCTCTGGAATACTGGTGACAATACCATTGCATCACCGCCTTCTGCAACTGTCATAAAGTTCTAAATTTTTCCATGCATGACACCCACAGGATTAGAAGTTTTTTTTTAATGGAATTTGCTAGCTCTCGATTCTGTTAACATGCTTCCGAATCTGTTTTGTCATTTCCAAGGAGCTGTTGGAAACAATCAGTTATCCCTCATAGTAAATGAAGAAACATAACCTGGCAGCCCTGTGGCTCAGCTTTCATGATATGGCGCGGTGATAATTGAGTGCAGATTTGCGCTTGTGATCCACTGGAGAGATGCGCTAAGTGGAACAACAGGCCTTACATTATTGAAGAAAGGAAAAATATGTTTAATTCACAATTGCTGTTTGGGCCCGCATTCAATGTTTGAAATTCAACAGCAGTCAGTCCATGCAGGATTATCTCCATATTTACATGCAAATATAATGGGATACATTATAATGGACAAAATAAAGACTTGTGGAGGGTGTGAGCCAGATATAGAACAAGGGTTTAGGGCTGACTATGGGATATGCTAATAATGAAGTATATGTTATCACAGGAAGTGATGCAATGTCACATGATCTTGCATTCTCAGACAGACTAATATAATTGTTGGAAGAAAGTAAAAGTTAATGTAGTCCTAAACTCAGCAAGATGTAAATATTATTTAGCAGCAAGACAAAGAATATTAAGCTACAGGGATAGAGGAATGTGGAAAGAAATCAAATTTGACATAAAATTTCCTTCCTTCAATCTTCCTGAAAAGGGAGACATGTGAACAAAATTTTGACTGTGCAGAAAAGTTTTGGCAATAGATCTTAATAAGTAGGAAAATCATGGGCCATGGAGAAATCACAGAAAAGTGTATATGAGGAATGTCAGATCCAACTATAATCCTTTTGCATGGTGGACCAGGCTCAGAGGCTGAACGGCCTACTTATGCTTCTCTTTCTTAAGACATTTTCTCTCTCTTTACAGCAATATTTACCACAGAATTAATTTCATTGCCCTGACTGTTCGATTTTCAGGTTCAATATAACGTTTAATTCCTGAAACCGTTCAACAACAAAAAAATGTATTAATATTAACATTGGTTTGTATTAATATTAAGATTGGTTTACATCAATCTACATCAATTAAAAAAGGCTTTAGCATGTTTACCATCATTGCTCAGACCTTTGAGTATAGGAGGTTGGACATTATGTTCAGGTTGTACAGAATATTGGTGAGATCCCTTCTGGAATACGATGTCCAGTTCTGGCCTTCCTGTTATAGGAAGGATATTATCAAACTGGAGAGGATTCAGAAGCGATTTACCAGGATGTTGCCCGGAATGGAGGATTTGAGTTATATGTATAGGCTGAATAGACTGGGATGTTTTTCACTGGAGTGTTGGAGGTTCTGGGGTGGCCTTATAGACGTTTATAAAATATTGAGGGGTATAGATAAGGTGAATGGCAGGGGTCTTTTCCCGAGAGTGGAGGATTTTAAGACTAGGGAGCACTAATGCACAGAACTCTTGAGTAAATTGTTGTGTAATCAATAATTTACAACTTAATTGCCATCCAGTGAAGAAAGGTCACTGGACTTCAAACATTAACTCTGTTTTCCCTCCATAGTTTCTGCCAGACCTGCTGAGTTCCTCCAGCAATTTTTGTTTAAAATTTAATTTGCCTGGTCCTAGCCGCATCTGAATTTACCTGATTCAAAATAGGATCTGTTTTACTGTTAATTCTGTTCACTAACATAATTTGGGGCAGGCCTATCCAGCCAAGAGTTTTCAGGTTTAAACCAAGTATTAGTGAAAATGGAATTATTTTATCATATACTCAATGTCATCCACAACCAGCATGCACCACATGGAATGTTTAACTTGACAAGAAGTTTTTAGCATTTTAGTTCTTTCTTATTTGGTGGTTCATCTATCACTGGGGATATGAGTGATGTATTCTAGACAGGTTGAGTCATCTCACCCCTATTATTCGATCAGTCTGATTAAAGTATTATTCCTTTAATACCTCTTTGATTTATGGTTTCTATACACAGAAGATGACAGACGTTTGACAAATGACAAATACAAATCTTCCTTCTGAAATAAAACTCTATTAAAGTTCCCCAGTTAAGTGACTGTTCATTAAAATAGTGCCGTTGCCATTTCTTGCATACAGTAGCTCCTGAACTTGTGTAGTCTCAAGCTAGAGATGCTACGTTTGTTTGAAAGGAGATCATTGCCTCGATGCCTTCACATTTTCCAGGCTCTCAGCTAGGTGAGCATTCTCCATTGGAGAAATTCACTTTCCCTCACAACCTCTCTCAGCACCACGAGGCCTTTCTTCTCTCCATCAACTGCTACCCCTTCCTCGCTGCCTTACCCACAGCCCACAACTTGTCACCTCTCCACCAGTGCAGTTTCTCCCATAGTTCTTTATCCTTTCTACCACATCCCGTTCCTTGCCACTTGTCCAACACTGCAGTAGGCTACACTCCACCCACTTGTAGTCTTTGCCAGCTCTCTTTCTTGTTACCACTTATCTTCTCATTGCTCCTCCATCAGCAGCATCTCTCCTGCATTCAGTGACAGTAGCCTCATCAATGAGCTTAACAGCACAAAACGCTGGCGAGAAATGGCCTGTGATTAGAAGAACAATTCTTACTCAATTTATCATTTACATGCTCACGGAATAATTACTTTTCTACTGGTATCAGAAAAAATCACCTGATTGAACTTTCCAAGCATTTTAAGGGTTTTCACGGGCATATTTCACTCTCCACCACTTCCCTCATATTTTGGAGACTGCATTGATCAAACGAATCCTCAATTGTAAAATCTCAGGCTTGTTTTTAAATATTCGATAGCCTTGTGGCTCACCATCAGCATTGTCATTTCCAGCCTCTCAAACTCTCATATAGATCTGGCATCTGGAGCATCCTGTTTTAATTGCTGCGCCATTGGTAGCCATTCCTTCAGCTGCTTTGGCCAGAGTTCTGGGAGGTCCCTCCCAAAAAGTCTTCAGCTCTGCATCCATTTCCTCCTTGTGGATGCTACTTAAAATCTACCACTTTGAAGAAACTTCCTTCACATCCCATGCCCTGCATTTCAGGTTGAATTTTGCTTTGCAGCGTAGTTGTGGAGATCTTGTGAGTTTGTTTTTATTAAAGTGACAGCTTGACGCAGCTTGGTTTTATTATAGCCGTTAGTTTGTCCAAATGTGTAGCTGATTCAAACAGCATGAGTCTAACTAACTCTTTTGTCATGACATGACAGCTCCCTTTAGTTTGATGTCGAAAGAAAATTTAACAAGCTTATCTCTGTCTTCTACATTCGGTTCACTTTATAGATGGGAATAAACAATTGCCCAAACACTGATGGTTGCAATTAAATTGACTGAAGTGCATTGGGTTTTTAATAGCATTATTTTGTAGTTTGACCTTCTCCTGTGCAGTTTCAAAGAAGACAATGCACTGTATTAAATTTCATAAATACTGCTAACTTCATACAATTTAGAAGCCAGGGCAAGCAATGAGCCTGAATCCTGCTTCTGTTTACAGGTAGGTGATTTACTTCTGCCTTTGTTGTTCTGGAATCACAGCCCATCATCTAGATTCCAACGACATCTGTCATTAACTGCTGAGAGGGTCCTGATCATGAACTTTTAAATGGAAATAATCTGAAGATGAGTCTTGAAGATTTCGAGTGATAGAGCTCTGACTGTTTATTTGGCAGTTTGTTTCTATCCCACATTCGTCTTGAGAAGAAGGATTATTGGTACAATTGTCTCAGCAATCAATGATCTTGCAACAGAAAGCAAAATAAATCAAACAGGGATAATTACCAGTATTAGACTATTTGCAATCATCATCAAAGTGTTGTCAATAGAGCTTTCAAACTGTGTTGTTACAGCAAACTGCTCACTGACACTCAGTGTGTGTTGCACTGCAACTTGGCTCTTGACTTCATTACTGGCCTGGACCTTACATTGATAAGAAAAGATAACAAAGTGTGGGGCTGGATGAACACAGCAGGCCAAGCAGCATCTTCGGGGCACAGAAGTTGACGTTTCAGGCCTAGACCCTTCATCAGAAAAGGGGGATGGGGAGAGGATTCTGAAATAAATAGGGAGAGAGGGGGAGGCGGACTGAAGATGGATAGAGGAGAAGATAGGTGGAGGGGAGAGTGTGGGTGGGGAGGTCCTCCCCGGGCTGACCTATCCCCTCCCTACCTCGCCACCTATACTCTCCCCTCCACCTATCTTCTCCTCTATCCATCTTCAGTCCGCCTCCCCTCTCTCCCTATTTATTCCAGAACCCTCTCCCCATCCGCCTCTCTGATGAAGGCTCTAGGCCCGAAACGTCAGCTTTTGTGCTCCTGAGATGCTGCTGGGCCTACTGTGTTCATCCAGCTCCACACTTTGTTATCTTGAATTCTCCAGCATCTGCAGTTCCCATTATTTCTGATAGACAAGAAAAGAGCTGAGCTGCAGAGGGAAGGTGCTACAGGAGTTTCTCAGGACAATGTCTTAGACCTAACCATCTTCAGTGATTTTATCAATAATTGTGCCTACATCATAAGGTCAGAAAATAGCGTTATTTGCTGATGATTGCACAATGTTCAATACAATTTGTGAATCTTCATTCACTGAACCAGTCCATATCCAAATGCAGCAAGACTTGGATTAATTTCACATTCAATGACTTTATCATTACCAAATCTTCCTCTATCAACATCCTGGATGTCACCATTAACTAGAAGCTGAACTAAACTAGCCATATAAAGAATGCAACGACAAGAAGTGGGACTGATACTGTAAAACCATGAGACACAGGAATAGGATGAAGCCTATTATGTCTGTTGTAGCATTTGATCATGGCTGATATGATTCGCAACCCCATTCTCTTGCCTCCTCCTGTAACCCTTGATCCACGTATCAAGACAGAAATAATCTACATCTGTCTTAAATACCCTCACTGACTTAATCTCCACAGCTGTCTTTGGCAAAGGGTTCCACAGATTAGCTAGCTTCTGGCTGAATAAATTTGTCCTCACCTCAGTTCTAAAATGTTGACCCTCGACCCTGAAGCTGTGCCCTCAAGTCATAGTCTACTAGTGCAAACAGCTTGTCCAAATCAATTCTGCCCAGGCCTCTCAGTATTCTGTAAGTAACAATCAGACACCCCTCATCCTTTTAAACTCCAGCAAGTACAGGTAGAGTCTGCAACTGAACCTCATAGCCAGCACAGTTCCTAAAGTGTTCATAATTCTCTAAATGCAGTCTGACCAGACCTTTATACAACCTCAACAGTACAACTCCATTCTTGCATTCTAGCCCTCTTGAAATGAATACTAACATTGCATTTGCCTTCTTTACTGCCAACTGAGTCGGCATGTTAACCTTAAGAGAGCCCTGAATTAAGACTCCCATGCGCCTTTGTGCTTCAGATTTCCAAAACCTTTCCCATTTGGAAAATAGGCTAGATCTATTTTCTTCCTACCAAAGTGCATAATCCCACACATTTCCATATTGTATTCCATGTGCCACTTCTTTGTCCACTCTTCAATACATCCAATTCTTTCTGCAACCTCCCTGCTTTTTCAACACTACCTGTACCTCCAACTATCTTTGTGTCATCTGCAAACTCAGCAACAATGCCCTCAGTTTCCATGTCCAGGTCATTAATGTGTAGCATGAATAGGTGTGATCCCAACATGGACCTTTGGGAATTTCACAAGTCACCATCTGCCATCCTGAAAAAAAGTCACCCTATTCTCTCTGCCCACTGCCAGTCAGCCAATCCTATATTCATGTCATGCCTTGCCCTGAACACCATGTTATTTTGTGTTATTTAACAGCCTCCTGTGTGACACCTTGTCAAAGGTCTTCCGGAAATCTAAACAGATCACATTCACTGGCTCCCCTTTGTCTACATTTCTTGTTAGCCCCTTGAATAATTCTAGCAGAATTGTCACAGAACACCTCCCCTTAAGGAAGCACTATTTTACCATGGGCTTCCAAGTACTCCACAATCTACCCTTAATAACAGACTGTAGCTGAGGTCAGACTAACAAGCCTATAGTTTTCTGTCTCCTGCCTCACGCCCTGCTTAAATGGAGTTGTTACATTAGCCATTTTCTAATGCCTGGAATCTTCCCTGACTCCAGTGATTACTGAAAAATCACCACCAACGCTTCTACAATGCTCCAGAGCTCTGGGGAGTAGTCCATCGAGCCCAGGTGTATTATTCACTTTAAGACCATTCAGTTTCCCCAGCACCTGCTCCTATGATGGCCACTAGACTCCCATCTGTCCCCTGCCTCTTAAAGTTCTGGTGTGCTCTGGTGTCTTCCACTGTGTGAACTGATACAAAGTTCCAATTTGGTTTCTTCACCATTTCTTTGTTCCCCATTATTACTTCTCCAGCCTCATTTTTCAATGGTCCAATATCCACTCTTGCCTGTCTCTTACCTTTCAGATGTCTAAAAATGCTGTTGCCATTTTATTTTATGTTACTCGCCAGCTTACTCTTATATTTCATCCTCTCACCCGTTTTTGCTTTTTTAGTCATGCTCTGCTGGTTTTTAAAGGCTTCCCCTCCTCTGGCTTCCCACTACTCTTCATCCCATTCTGTGCTTTTCCTTCTGCTTTTATCCTGATCCTGACCTCTCTTGTCAACCCTAGTTGCCTCATCCTCCCCTTCATATTTTACTTCTTCCTTGGTTTGGATTCCTGTTGTGCCTACTGTATTGCCCCTAGAAACTCCAGCCATTGCTGTTCCAATGTCTTCCCTTCCAATTAACGACACCAGCTTCTCCCTCAAGTCTTTGTAATTACCTTTACTCAATATAATGCTGTTATGTCTGATACCTCTCTTGCTCAAACTGCAGGGTCATTTCAACCATTTTATGGTCACTGCCCCTTATGGGCTCCTTCACATTAATCTCCATAATCAAGTCAGCTTCTTACACATCACCAAATTCAGAATTGCTTGTTCTGCTTCAAGCTGCTCCAAAAATAGCCATCGCATGGACACTCCTTTTCCTGGAATCTGCTGCCAACCTGACTTTTCCAAGCCACCTACATATTGAAGTTCCCGATGATTATTGTAACAATGCTTTTCTCACTTACCTTTTCTACCACATGATTCATTTTCTTACAAAACTCCCATTTGGGTCTTTTTTCCTTTGTGATTCCTCAACTCCACCCACACAGATTCCACACATTATGATTCTTTATTTGCTTTTAGCTATTGATTTAATTTCATTTCTCATTAACAAAGAAACCTGCCTCCTCTGCCCATCTGCCTGTTTTTTCAATAGACACTTATCCTTGGATGTTTAGTTCCCAGCCCTGGGCACGTTGCAGCCACATCTCTGTGATACCCACGACATTGCACCTGCCAATTCCAATCTGCCAAAGAAGCTCATATATCTTGTTTCTTCTACTGTGTGCATTTTAGGCCAGGAATTGTGCAGAAAGTAACTCACCTCTTTCCTCCCCAGTGTTTGTCCAACATTGCAAAATCAGGAATGTGATGGGACACTCTTTGATTTAGATGTGTGCAGCTTCTATGCCACTCACGTAGTTTGACAACATTCAGCACAATGCAGCCCATTTGATTGGAACTCAAACTGAGTGTCAGTGAGGAGGCTATTGCAGTAACAATGCAGCATGGTAGGTCTGTTGACAACAATTTTGCTGATGACAACAGGTATACTAATTGATGATAATTGTCCACATTTAATTTATCCTGCTATTTGTGGACAGTATGTACTTGGACAATTTTCCACAATGCCAGATAGATATCAGCATTGTAGTTATCCTGGAAATGCTTGGTTACTGGCATGACTTGTCCCACAGCCAGAATGCTTGTCAGGACTCAAAATTGTTGCTGTATCTGGTACCTTTTGCTGTTTCATAGAATCCTGACAGTGTGGAAACAGGCCCTTCAGCCAACAAGTCCACATCTTCCCTCAGAGCATCCACCCAGACCCATCCCCCTAATCTACACATCCCTGAACACTACAAGCAATTTAGCATGGCCAATCCACCTAGAGTACACATCTTTGGGCAGTGGGAAGAAACCAGAGTAAACCCACACAGACGCTGGGAGAACGTGCAAACTCCACACAGACGGTCACCTGAAGGTGGAATCGAACCCGGGTTCCTGGTGCTGTGAAGGACCAGTGCTAACCACTGAGCCACCGTGCCACCCAACCATTGACAGCGTGTTGAAGGAAGTGAATTCACTGTAGGATTCACAAATAGGACATTGGGCAACTCAGGGTGAGGCTGAGGTGGCATTGGAATCGTAATCCAAAATTTGCAATTAATGTTCTAGGAACATGGGCTTGAATCCCTCCAAAGCAGGCAGTGAAATATGATTTAGTTTTAAAAATCTGGAATAGAAAGTTATTCTTGTAGTGACCACACAGCCAAATTTGATTGTTGTGAAATCCATCTGGTCCAGCAATGTTCTTTAGGTGTCCCGTCTGACCCCCATGTGATTCCAGCTGACAATGTGGTTGAATCTTAACTGCCCTCTGGACAATTAGGGACGGGCAATAAATTCTCCTATTCCATGAATGAATAAAAAAAATTCAGGCTGAAGATACAAATTCTTTAGCTGTGTTTTTTGTCCTGTTATGCTGGGTTCCCCTGTCATTAATGGGGATGTCTGTGGAGATTTTTCCACAAGTTCGATCATTAATTGTCCATCATTATTCATGAATGGATGTGGCAGGACTGCAGAGCTTAGATTATTTTGGAATTCCTTAGCTCCATCATTATTCATGAATGGATGTGGCAGGACTGCAGAGCTTAGATTATTTTGGAATTCCTTAGCTCGGTATGACTAACACTGATTTCACAGCGAGTTTTGAGAAGATTTATAGCTCAGGTTGAGGTTCTGGATGTGAGTTTGCTCGCAGAGCTGGAAGGTTAGTTTTCAGACGTTTTGTCACCATTCTAGATAACATCATCAGTGAGCCTCCGGTGAAGCGCTGGTGTTATGTCCCACTTTCTATTTATTTGTTTAGGGTTCCTTGGGTTGGTGATGTCGTTTCCTGTGTTGGTGATGTCATTTCCTGTTCTTTTTCTCAGAGGATGGTAGATGGGCTCCAAATCAATGTGTTTGTTGATGGAGTTCCGGTTGGAATGCCATGCTTCTAGGAATTCTCATGTGTGTCTCTGTTTGGCTTATCCTAGGATGGATGTGTTGTCCCAATACTCTCCAACACTCCCCTACATCAAAGACATTTCCGAAATGACTGCCAGACTACTCAGACATCTTGGCATCATGGTAGCCCACAAACCCACCAACATACTAAAACAGCAGCTAATGAACTTAAAAGACCCTATGCAGACAACAAGCAAAACGAATGTCATTTACAAAATACCTTGCAAGAACTGTGACAAACACTACATTGGGCAAACAGGCAGGAAGCTAGCCACCAGGATACACGAACATCAACTAGCCACAAAAAGACATGACCCACTATCACTTGTATCCTTACATACAGATAAGGAAGAACACCACTTTGATTGGGACAACATATCCACCCTAGGACAAGCCAAACAGTGACACGCACGAGAATTCCTAGAAGCATGGCATTCCAACCGGAACTCCATCAACAAACACATTGATTCGGAGCCCATCTACCATCCTCTGAGAAAAAGAACCGGAAATGACATCACCAACACAGGAAATGACATCACCAACCAAAGGAAACGTAAACAGATAAATAGAAAGCAGGACATAACACCAGCGCTTCACCGGAGGCTCACTGATGATGTTACCTAGAATGGTGACGAAACATCTGAAAACTAACCTTCCAGCTCAGTGAGCAAACTTACATGCAGAACTGATTTCACTGCTTGGCATCCAAGTAAGCCTGTGTTGTAGCGTCACCAGTTTGACACCGCATTTTTATATATGCCCGATTCTGCTTCTGGCATGGCCCTCTGTATTCTTCATTGATCACGGGTTTATTTCTTTGCTTGATGGTAATGGTAGAATGTGGAATACCCTGGGCCGTGAGATTACAGATTGTGGCTTTATGCAGTTCTGTTGAGGCTGATGGACCACAACACCTTAAGGATGCTCAAATCTGAGCTGATGGATATAAATCTACCCCATTTATCACAGAGGTAGAGCTGTACAGCACAATAGAGAGTATCCTCTGTGTGAAGACACTATCTTGTCTCCACAAAGACTGTATGGGCACTCCTACAAATACTGTTGTGGGCAATGTATCTGTGACAGGTAGATTATTGAGGCTGGGATCTGAGAGGGCTCATGTTTGTTCCCTCACCATTTGCTCTTGGTCCATTGTCACAGAAATATCTTCAGGACTCAACTGAATAAGTCAGTAGCAGTGCTACTATATCGCTCTTGGTGATGGGCATTAAAGTTCCCCACCCAGAATATATTCAACATCTTTACCAATGTTTCTTCTGATGTGGGGTTTAACATGGGACTGTACTGATTCATCAGGTGAGGTATGATTATGGTGGTAATCAGGAAGTTCCCTTGCCGTTGTTTGATCTGATCCCGGGGATTTCAGGGGGTTTAGACTCAATGCCGTAAATTTCCTGGACAACCTCCCCCCGCCTCGACCGTATACACGTTACCAATTCTGATGGGTCCACCCTGCTAGTGGATAGGATGTTCCAAGTGTTGATGGCGTCTAGGATATTGTCTCTGAGGTAAGGCTCTGTGAGAAGCTTGACTGGTCTGTGGGCCCACGCTCCCAATTTTGGTCACAACAGCATTAAAGAAGACTCTGCAGCATTTACAAGCCTGTGTCTTAACTCAATGCCAAGTTCTCTATCCAGTTTTATCCTTTTTCAACAGTTCTGTGGTTGTGTTGTACTACTGAGAACTTGCCAGGTCGTTTCAGAGGATGACAATAGTTAAGCACATTGTTGTAATTCTGGAATCACACATGGGCCAAACCATGGTAAGGATAGCAGATTACTTTCCCTAAAGGTATTAATGAACCAGACTTTTTTTTACATCAATATTGATTTATTGAATTTAATTCATTAAGTTCAAATTCCAATTGCTCCTCTCATGGATTTGAATCCGTGTCCCCAGGGTATTATTGTGGGCCTCAGGAATACTATTCTAGTGATGTTGCCACTATATGCAAAAAATCATAGAATTCCTACAGTATGGAAGTAGGCCATTCACTGACACCCTAAACACCCCAACCCATGCCACCAGTCTATCTCTGCATTTCCCATGGCTAATCCACCTAGCCTGCACATCCCTGAGCACTATGTGCAATCCACCTAATCTGCACAATTTTGGACTGTGGGAGGAAACTGGAGCACCTGGTGGAAACCTACGCAGACACGGGGAGAACGTGCAAACTCCACACAGTCGCCTGAGGCTGGAACTGAACCCAAGTCCCTAGCACTGTGAGACAGCAGTGCTAACCACTGAACCACCTGATTGAACTTTATGACTCTAATTCTCCTGTTTAAATGGCTTAAGAAAGTACGTTCTGAAGTGTTTTCTAAATGTTCCAAACCTAAAACATTTCAATATCTGCATACGAAGTACGACATTTAGATAAACACAAAATTTGGCCCAATGTCACATTAAGTTCTTTCCTGTAACTTGTTCCATTTAGATCTATTGTAATCCTGATCTGCTTTTAATGATGCACTTATCACTTTTTCTCTTCTCTTGTATCTTCAGGAAAATGATTAGATTACATTTATGAAGAGAAATCATTAGACTAATTGATTAAGTCTTACACAAAGGTTTGAATCCAGCCTCGGGCGACTGTCTGTGTGGAGTTTACACATTCTCCCCGTGTCTGCATGGGTTTCCTCTGGGTGCTCCGGTTTCTCCCACAGTCCAAAGATGTGCAGGCTAGATGGATCGGCCGTGATAAATTGCCCGTAGTGTTCAGGGATGTGTGGGTTATAGGGGGATGGGTCTGGGTGGGGTGCTTCAAGGGGCGGTGTGGACTTGTTGGGCTGAAGGGCCTGTTTCCACACTGTAGGGAATCAAATGATTTAGTTGCAAATATGACTGTGTAGTATTTAATTGGATTTTGTCCAAGACAAATGGGTTCCACTTGCTAGCTCCCAATAAGTCACACATTAAATACTAAACCTGGATTAATTAGTGGGGAAAAAATAGCTGAAATGGAAATACATGTTTGAGTTCATTATCAACATTAGAAATGTCAGCCAAACTATCCGATAACTTTCATTCTATGAAGTATAAGGGGCTAACCCAATCACAGACAATTTATTTCCATGTTAAATAAGCCCTGTCACAGATGTTGTGCAATACAAAACACTGGAAACACACATATAAAGGTAAAATCTAAGAAAAATAAAGCTCGGCAGCAAATAAACTGAAGATTTATTTCGATGTTTGTAAACTGTGTTTGTAAGAGACATGGATTACAATGTCTAGGTTTCTAATACCATGCAGTCAGGTGTAAAATATCTGGACTTTCACCATAATGTAAGAATAATGAAAATAATTTTACTAAAAACAAAAATAGCTGTAGGCACTAGAGTTTCTTATTCTAAATATAATGTAGACATAATAGAAACTGAAAGAAATGTGGATGCCGTAAATCAGGAACAAAAACAAAAGTTGTTGGAAAATCTCAGCAGGTCTGTCAGCATTTGTGAAGGAAAAAACAGAGTTTACATTTCAGTTCTGGTGACCCTTTCTCAGAACAGACATGATAGAGAAATAGCAGTTGAATGAAATATCAGAAACTAATTTGTTAATCAATACCAGGCGACCTTAATACATCAGAGGCAATTTTGATAATGCATGCAATGTAATGTTGTTTTTTTACGTTTCAGTGCTTCATAATGTTACACAGAACAGTTTCAATAAAATAAATATGTTTTTCATTTTAATTCTAATTACTACTTTGAATATCTAACAATGGCTTTATTAAACAACGGGGAGGGGAGGAAAGGCAGTAAGTAAACAAAATGAAGACAGCTCACTTCAAAGCAATAAAGAATTTAAAAATGTTAATAAAATCTTAAATTTGAGAAATAATCCATGACAATGTAAACCTACCCCTTTGGGCATTTTGCATCATGGCGAGCTGACCTAATATCCCCCATTTTCTATATGAACATATGACACAGGCCCTGCAGTATAACGTTCAGCCCCTTTAAGCCTGGTCTGCTAATGGCTGTTTTGGATTCCAGATATTATCTACTCCTGAAAACATTTCATTCCCTTCTTAATAAGAATCTATTTATCTCTGCGTTATCAGTATATATTAACCATGCATCCACTATCTTAGACCATAAGACCATAAGACATAGGAGCAGAAATTAGGCCATTCAGCCCATCAAGTCTGCTCGGCCAGCCAATCGTGGCTGTGAAGTTCCTTAACCCCACTGTCCCACTTTCTCCCCATAACCCTTGATCCCCTTGATAATCAAGAACCTATCTGTCTCAGTCTTAAATGTATTCAATGACCTGGTCTCTACAGCTTTCTGTGGCAGTGAAATCCATAAAGTCACCGTTCTGTAGCTGAAGAATTTTCTTTTTATCTCCGTTCTAAAAGGCCTTCCCTTTACTCCTTGGGTCCTAGACTCTCCTACCAATGGAAGCATCTTACCAATATTCACTCTTCTAAGACAATGTTTCAAAATGATCAGACACAGTAAAATAACTCTTCCATTCAGTAAAACAGTGTCAATCTCTCCGTCCTGAGAATTCCCAAGGTCATGGATAGAATGTTGTCTCAGGGGTTTGCACTGCTGCTGTCCAGCTCAAGGTACCTGGGCTCAACTCCAGCCTTAGGCAACTGTCTGTGTGGAGTTTGCATGTTCTGTCCATGTCTATATGGGCTTCACTCTGGGTGCTCCAGTTTCCTCCCACAGTCTAAAGGTGTGGAATTTGCCCTGCCAAATTACCCATAGTGTCCAGGCATGTGTAAATTAGGTGGATTAGCCATGGGGATTGTAGGGTTACAGGGATGGTGTGTGATTCTCTTTGGACAGTCAGTGTAGACTAAATGGGCTGAATAGCCAGTTTCCACACTGTAGGGATTCTATTCTAAGGTCTCATGAGGCCATTGTTTAGTTATGCATGTTCCCTAAAAATCTTTCCCATAGAAAACTAAATTTGGAATTGTTTTAAAACACTACTTTTGGTGCTGCCATCAGTAAATCCCAGGCAATTGAATATTAAAGCAAATCAAAATACTGTGGATGAAACGTCAAACTTCCCTGCTCCTCTGATGCTGCTTGCCTTGCTGTGTCCATTCAGCTTCACGCCGTGTTATCTCAGATTCTCCAGCATCGGCAGCTCCTACTATCTCTGTATTAAGGTTAAACAGCCATGTTTTGGAATTAACAGAAAACAAAGCTATTTGGGATCTAGCATTGCACAGTAAGGTAGAATTAATCAGCAAAGTCATAGTAAAACATGTTCTTGCAAAGATTTTATCATATTTTTTAGTTTGAGCGTGAGGTTCTTGAATACAGAAATAATGGGCAGTCAAGAGACTAATAAGTTTGAGGAATCTGAAGTAATTATTATCAACAATGAAAAAAATCTGTAAAATGTCACGCAAGAGATTAATATGTGAAATAAAGGTCCAAGGAGTTGGGATAGTAAGAACTGCTGATGCTGTTGTCAGAGATAATACTGTGTGGGCTGGAGTAACACAGTAAGCCAGGCAGCATCCTATGACTCTAACAATGTGGTCCCTCCAACCCAAACATGATTTGATAACTTTTAAAACATAAAAAAAAGTTGTGAACATTTGTTGTAAAACAAGCACTTTTTTAAAAAATAGCAGTCCTATCACTTATAACTTGCATCTAATGAACATACTTTTTAATTGGCATTGTCAATAATTGCTCAATTATGTCTGCTAACAGCCCAAATAAATAACGTTGCATTTAAAAGAATTCTCAAAAAAAGTAATTTTAAAAAATGAAAAAAATGTTGAAAATGGATTATCATCTGGAATTGATATTATATTATCAATGACCTTGCTAATAAAGTACTTCAATGAATGCTAGTGTATGAAAGAATTGGGAATAATAGGGATATATTTTAATAAAGGAAGACATATTCTTAGGAATCCTACAGCTCCAAAGTTGATGTGATCAAGTAAACCAGGACGTTAACTGTGAGTTTAATCTTCTTGTGATTTTACAGTTTCTAGGAGATCAAGTAAACTAACAAACTGGAAGAAGGCCATGGCCATATGTCATAGAATATTTGCAATGTACAAGTAAATCTCTCCTCTACCAATGGCAGTCTCATTCCTGCTCATTGAACTGTATGTCTCCTTTTATAAGATAATAAAATGTGAGGCTGGATGAACACAGCAGGCCAAGCAGCATCTCAGGAGCACAAAAGCTGACGTTTCGGGCCTAGACCCTTCATCAGAGAGGGGGATGGGGAGAGGGAACTGGAATAAATAGGGAGAGAGGGGGAGGCGGACTGAAGATGGAGAGTAAAGAAGATAGGTGGAGAGAGTAGGTGGGGAGGTAGGGAGGGGATAGGTCAGTCCAGGGAAGACGGACAGGTCAAGGAGGTGGGATGAGGTTAGTAGGTAGATGGGGTGCGGCTTGGGGTGGGAGGAAGGGATGGGTGAGAGGAAGAACAGGTTAGGGAGGCAGAGACAGGTTGGGCTGGTTTTGGGATGCAGTGGGTGGGGGGGAAGAGCTGGGCTGGTTGTGTGGTGCAGTGGGGGGAGGGGACAAACTGGGCTGGTTTAGGAATGCAGTAGGGGAAGGGGAGATTTTGAAACTGGTGAAGTCCACATTGATACCATTAGGTTGCAGGGTTCCCAGGCGGAATATGAGTTGCTGTTCCTGCAACCTTCGGGTGACATCATTGTGGCACTGCAGGAGGCCCATGATGGACATGTCATCTAGAGAATGGGAGGGGGAGTGGAAATGGTTTGCGACTTGGAGGTCCAGTTGTTTGTTGCGAACTGAGCGGAGGTGTTCTGCAAAGCGGTCTCCAAGCCTCCGCTTGGTTTCCCCAATGTAGAGGAAGCCACAGCGGGTACAGTGGATGCAGTATACCACATTGGCAGATGTGCAGGTGAACCTCTGCTTAATGTGGAATGTCATCTTGGGGCCTGGGATAGGGGTGAGGGAGGAGGTATGGGGGCAAGTGTAGCATTTCCTGCGGTTGCAGGGGAAGGTGCCGGGTGTGGTGGGGTTGGAGGGCAGTGTGGAGCGAACAAGGGAGTCACGGAGAGAGTGGTCTCTCCGGAAAGCAGACAGGGGTGGGGATGGAAAAATGTCTTGGGTGGTGGGGTCGGATTGTAAATGGCGGAAGTGTCGGAGGATGATGCGTTGTATCCGGAGGTTGGTAGGGTGGTGTGTGAGAACGAGGGGGATCCTCTTTGGGCGGTTGTGGCGGGGGCTGGGTGTGAGGGATGTGTTGCGGGAAATACGGGAGACGCGGTCAAGGGCGTTGTCGATCACTGTGGGGGGAAAGTTGCGGTCCTTAAAGAACTTGGACATCTGGGATGTGCGGGAGTGGAATGTCTTAACATGGGAGCAGATGCGGCGGAGGTGGAGGAATTGGGAATAGGGGATGGAATTTTTGCAGGAGGGTGGGTGGGAGGAGGTGTATTCTAGGTAGCTGTGGGAGTCGGTGGGCTTGAAATGGACATCAGTTACAAGCTGGTTGCCTGAGATGCAGACTGAGAGGTCCAGGAAGGTGAGGGATGTGCTGGAGATGGCCCAGGTGAACTGAAGGTTGGGGTGGAAGGTGTTGGTGAAGTGGATGAACTGTTCGAGCTCCTCTGGGGAGCAAGAGGCGGCGCCAATACAGTCATCAATGTACCGGAGGAAGAGGTGGGGTTTGGGGCCTGTGTAGGTGCGGAAGAGGGACTGTTCCACGTAACCTACAAAGAGGCAGGCATAGCTGGGGCCCATGCGGGTGCCCATGGCCACCCCATTAGTCTGTAGGAAGTGGGAGGAGTCAAAAGAGAAGTTGTTGAGGGTGAGGACGAGTTCAGCTAGGCAGATGAGAGTGCCGGTGGAGGGGGACTGGTCGGGCCTGCGGGACAGGAAGAAGCGGAGGGCCTTGAGGCCATCTCCATGCGGAATGCAGGTGTATAGGGACTGGACGTCCATGGTGAAGATGAGGTGTTGGGGGCCAGGGAATTGGAAGTCCTGGAGGAGGTGGAGGGCGTGGGTGGTGTCACGGACGTAGGTGGGGAGTTCCTGGGCCAAAGGGGAGAAAATGGAGTCCAGATAGGTGGAGATGAGTTCGGTGGGGCAGGGACAGGCTGAGACGATGGGTCGACCAGGGCAGGCAGGTTTGTGGATTTTGGGAAGGAGATAGAAACGGGCCGTGCCCCCACTGCACCACACAACCAGCCCAGCTCTTCCCCCCGACCCACTGCATCCCAATACCAGTCCAACCTGTCTCTGCCTCCCTAACCAGTTCTTCCTCTCACCCATCCCTTCCTCCCACCCCAAGCCGCACCCCCATCTACCTACTAACCTCATCCCACCTCCTTGACCTGTCCGTCTTCCCTGGACTGACCTATCCCCTCCCTACCTCCCCACCTATACTCTCTCCACCTATCTTCTTTTCTCTCCATCTTCGGTCCGCCTCCCCCTCTCTCCCTATTTATTCCAGTTCCCTCTCCCCATCCCCCTCTCTGATGAAGGGTCTAGGCCCGAAACGTCAGCTTTTGTGCTCCTGAGATGCTGCTTGGCCTGCTGTGTTCATCCAGCCTCACATTTTATTATCTTATAATTAGTATTTCATCTGTCACGTTAATATCCACTTGTTCTACTGCCACTGCACGGTGTTTAGCATCAATAACTTACCAAAGTTTCCTGAATAGCACCTTCCAAACTGGCAGCCTCACCATCATAAAGAGCATGTGTCGCAGGCAGATGGAAATACCAGCACCTCTAGTTTTGTCTCCAATTCACGGAAGTTCCTGGTTTTTGGGCGAAATTGACATTCCTTCAACTTTGCCGGGTCAAAGTCTTGAATCCTTAACAGGACTAATTGGGTGTACCAATATGATATGTGATTCCAAATTCAAGAGTAATTTTCGTCACTGACATCCTAAGGGTAATGAAGAATTGACCATAAATATTGACTTTGGCCGCCATGCCCGCTTCCAGAAATGAATGAAAACATATCATGACAGATTGTATTCAGTTGCATTTTCATCCAGGTAAAAATTGATTACAAAATACTACTTGGAATAAATTTATTTGCATAATTCCTCTGCTGTGTCATGCAGGCTCATGTCAATTCAACAGTATCATGGGCTGCTACCAAACACATAAGTACGCCATTTTTAAATGGTATCAGTTGAACAATTGTGTACTGTCCACATAGGTATCCAGCCTTTGCAGCTGGCTGACTCTGAGGAATTGGTGCATGCTGTCAAGAGGCATCTGAAATAATTTCCTAAAAAAAAGTTTGATGGTATTTGCATGTTGTTGATGTTTGAGGCCCATGCTGAATTGCCTTTGAGTCAAGTTGCTTATTTGACCATTTCAACCACATTGCTGTGAGCCTGAAATCAAACGTAAGCCAAAAATGGCAGGTTTTTCCTCCCTAACTGGTGTTAGCAAACCGTACCTTCCAAACCCAGGACCACCAGGAATGCAAGGTTTGAGTTACAAAGAGAGGCTCAGTTGTTTCAGCGGTGGGAGTCCGGGAGAAAGCGCGAGAGCAAGTAAGCTTCTACCCAATAAATTTGGGAGTTAACTAGGGGAGGGAACAGAGGGGCCGCAGCCCTTGACATTTTTCCACAGGTATGAGGCCTGTTCTGTGTGTGGATGAGGAACAGGGCTGTAGGAAGGATGAGTCAACTGACCGTAGCACCATGGTCCAGGAGGCCATTCAAGAGGGTGAAGCAAAAATACAGATTGCAGTTGTAGGGGATTCCATCATCAGGGGGATCGGCAGTATCCCTTGCGAACAGGATAGAGAATCCCACATGATGTGTTGCCTGACCGGTGCCAGGGTGTGAGACATCTCTGACTGGCTTGAGAGGATATTAGAGAGGGAGGATTAGGAAAAAAGGCCTGTTTCAGGATTATGAAAAGCTAGGAACAAAATTGCAAAAACAGGCCCTCAAGGGTCATAATCTCTGGATTGCTGTCCGAGCCACATGCAAATTGGCATAGGGAGGCAAGGTTCAGGGAAGCAAACACGTGGCTAAAAGAGTGGTGTGGGAAAGAGGGTTTCCTTTTCATGGGGCACTGGCATCAGCTCTGGGACAGGAGGGATCTATGCTGCTGGGCTGGACTCCACCTGAACAGGGCTGGATCCAGTGATCTGGTGAAAAGGTTAAACAGGGTAGTTAATAGGACATTAAACTAGTAAGCAAGGGGAAGGGAGAAGTGAGCGTAGATGGAGAATAGTAATTAATATAAGGCAAAGCAGCAGGTTAGCAAGTGACGAGGAAGCTTCAACTCCATTGAAAATTGGGAAAAAAGTTAAAGGGAAGGAGAACTCAAGATCTGTTAGTAAAGGAGGTAATAAGACCCGAAAGGAAGGTGCAAAATCTGGCATAAGTGCACTTTATCTGAATGCTTGGAGCATTCGAAGCAAGGTGGATGAGTTGATGGTGCAAATCATGGCAAATGGGTATGATTTAGTGGACATTACAGAGACATGGTTACAGGATGGTCATGACTGGGAGTTAAATATCCAGGGGTATCAAACTGTTCGGAAGCACAGACAGGAAGGTAAGGGAGGTGGCGTTGCTCTGATTTTTAAGGATGGTATCAGGGCAGTTGTGAGAGATGATGTAGGTTCTACTGAACAAAATGTTGAATCCATTCGGGTGGAAATTAGGAGTAGCTGGGAGAAGAAGTCACTGATAGGTGTGGTCTATAGGCCACCAAATAATGACATCGTTGTGGGGTGGGCAATAAACATATAAATAGCAAATGCCTGGAAAATTGGTACAGCAATTATCATGGGGGATTTTAATCTACACATCGATTGGTCAAACCAGGTCAGTCATGGTAGCTTTGAGCAGGGGCTCAGAGAATGCATCCGCGATAATTTCCTTGAACGATATGTAATTGAACCTACAAGGGAGCAAGCTATCCTAGATCTAGTCCTGTGTCTGAGACAGGAATAATTAATGATCTCACAGTTAGGGATCCCCTCGGAAGGAGCGATCACAGTATGGTCAAGTTTAAAACACAGATGGAGCGTGAGAAGGTTAAATCCAGTACCTATGCCCTGTGCTTAAACAAAGGAGACTATGAAGGAATGAGGGAGGAGTTAGCTAATGTGAATGGGAGCAAGAACTTTATGGTGGGTCAATTAAGGAATAGTGGAGAACTTTCAAAATGATTTTTCACAGTGCTCAGCAGAAGTATATTCCAGTGATAAGGATGAACTGGAGGAAAAGAGAGCCAGCTATGGATGTCTAAGGAAATAAAGGAAAGTATCAGATTAAAAAAAACACATACAAAAAAGCAAAGGACTAGTGGGAAACTAGTAGACTGGAAAATCTTTAAAGGCCAACAGAATGCCACAAAAAAAGTTATAAAGTAAAGTAAAACAGATTATGAGAGTAAACTAGCTCAGAATATAAAAACAGGCAGCAAACGTTTCTATAAATACGTAAATTGTAAAAGATTGGCAAAGGTAAACATTGGCCCTTTAGAGGATGAGAAGGCCAATTTAATAACTGGGAATGAGGAAATAGCTAGGACATTAAACAGTTATTTTGTGTTGGTCTTCACAGTGGAAGACACAAATAACTTGCTGAAAACTGATGGCAAGAAACTCATAGCAGGTGAGGGTCTAGAAACTATCATTATCACTAAGGAGGCAGTGCTGGGTAAGCTCATGGGGCTAAAGGTAGACAAGTCTCAGGGCCCTAATGAAATGCATCCCAGGGCACGAAAAGAAGTGATGGGTGAAACAGCAAATGCACTTGATGTGGTGTATCTGGATTTTCAGAAGGCATTTGACAAGGTGCCACACCAAAGGCTGCTACATAAGATAAAGTTGCACAGTATTACAGGTAAAGTATTGGCATGCATAGAGGAATGGTTGATCAATAGAAAGCAAAGAGTTGGGGTAAATGGTGTTTTCTGGCTGGTGGTCAGTGGCTAATGCTGTGCCTCAGGGATCAGTGTTGGGACTGCAATTGTTTACAACTTACATAGATGATTTGGAGTTGGGGGCTAAGTGTGGTGTATCAAAATTTGCATATGACACTAAGGTGACTGGTAGAGTAAAGTGCCCAGAAGACACTGAAAGTCTACAGAGGGATGTAGATAGAGTGGGCAAAGGTCTGGCAGATGGAGTACAAAATGTTGATAAGTATGATGTCATTCATTTTGGTAGGAATAACAGCAAAATGGGCTAGGTTTTAAATGGTAAAAAATTGCAGCACGCTGCTGTGCAGAGGGACTTGGGTGTCCTTGTGCATGAATTGCTTAAAGTAGGATTGCAGGTGCAGCAGGTAATTAAAAAGGCAAATGGAATTTTGTCTGCCATTGCTGAAGGGATGGAGTTTAAAGACAGGGAGGCTATGCTGCAGCTGTATAGGTCCTAGTGAGGCCAAACCTGGGGTACTGTGTGTAGTTTTGGTCTCCTTACTTGAGGAGAGATATACTAGCACTGGAGGGGATGCACTCAGTTGATTCCAGAGTTGAGAGGGTTGGATTATGAGGAGAGACTGAGTAGACTGGGATTATACTCATTGGAATTCAGAAGAATGAGGAGAGATCTTATAGAAACATATAAGATTATGAAGGGAATAGGTAAAGTGGAGGCAGCGAGGTTGTTTCCTCTAGCAGGTGGAACTAGGACTGGAGGGCATCACCTCAAAATAATGAGAAGCAGATGTAGGACTGAGGTCAGGAGGAACTTCTTCACCCAAAGGGTTGTGAATCTGTGGAATTCCCTGCTCAGTGAAGCGGTTGAAGCTGCCTCACTGAATGTTTTTAAGGCAAGGCTAGATAAATGTTTGCACAGTAAAGGAATTAAGGGTTATGGTGAGTGGGCGGGTAAGTGGAGCTGAGTCTCAAAAAGACCAGCCATGATCTTATTAAGTGGTGGGGTAGGCTTGAGGGGCCAGGTGGCCTACTCCTGCTCCTCGTTCTTATGTTCTTATTGATAGGCTGGGATCTTTTTTTCCCAGGAGTGTGGGAGACCGAGGGCTGAACTTATGGAGGTTGATAACATAGTGAGGATATAGATAAGGTAAACGGCGGATGTCTTTTCACTAGAGTGGGGGATTTCAAGACTGGGTGGGGAGGGGGTGATTTTTTAAGGTGAGAGAAGAAAGATTTAAAAAAGACCGGTGGGGCATTTTTTTAACACAATGGTTGGTCTGTGGAATGAACTTCCAGAGGAATTGGTCGATATGGGTAGAGTTGCAATTATCTGGATAAGTACGTGAGTAAGAAATATTCAGAGGGATCTTGGCCAAGCACAGGCAGGTGGGACTAGTTTAGTTTGGGAATACAATCAGCATGGACTGGTTGGACTGAAGAGTCCGTTTCTGTGCTGTATGACTCTATAACTCTGTTACACTTTCATGTAGAAGGACAAAGGCTGCAGATATACCCCACCTTCAAGTTCCCCTCCAGCCACTCACCATCCTGACTTGGAAATATATCACTGTTCCTTCACTGCCACTGTGTCAAAATCCTGGAATTCCACACCCCCCCCCCCACCAAAATGGTATTGTGGGTCAATTATTGTAGGTGGATTGCAGTGGTTCAAGAAGGCAGCTCAGCAGCACCTTCTCAAGGGCAACTAGGGATGGGCAGTAAATATTGGCCCCGCCAGTGACACCTACTTAATAAAAAAAGCAATAGCTTCATGGTAAAAACTGAAAGAACAGTGGATTCTGTAAATCAGATTTAATAAACAAAAATTGCTGGAAACGTTCGGCAGGTCTAGCAGCATCTGTAGATAGAAATCAGAGTGAATGTTTCAGGTAGAGTGACACTGCCTCACTTCATGGCCATCATTATTTTGACTAGTTACTAATTTCAGATATTAATTGAATTTAAATTCCATCAGCTTTCACAGTAAGGTTTGAAATAATGTCCCCATTAGCCTGGATCACTGACTAACAAGTCAATTGAAATTACCACTATATCAATGTCTTAGTTACTGGTTCTTTATCAATCCCTGCTCCCTCCAATATTCCCTGATGAAGTAAGTGAGGACATCTTTACCACTGCCATTCAACACAATACTAATACAACTGGGATAACATGGTGTGAAGCTGGATGAACACAGCAGGCCAAGCAGCATCAGAGGAGCAGGAAAGCTTGACATTTCGGGTCGGGACTCTTCTTCAAAAATTCTCCAGCATCGGCAGTCCCTGCTATCTCTGTAACTAATACAACTGGTTCTAGTTGTTTCAAATAACCAATAATGCATCTTCTGATTTATTTTCTGCTTCTTATGAGAAAGTTGCTCAACTTTATTAAAGCAGGGGATTGATTCAGAAACAGCCATCTCACCTCTGCATTAGAAAGTTACAGTTTCAAGCCGGACTCTAAAACTGGAGTACTGTGTCTAACACTTCAGAGTAATACAGAGACAGCGTTGCCTTCTTGGATATGTTAATGGCCAAACATTCTGAGATCAGTTAGTCATGAAGAAGAGAGTTGGCAGAAAATTCAATGTCACCAATATTGCCCCCACCATGGCAGGGGACAAATATTTGACCAGAACTGCCAAGGTAACACTTCCCCCTGCAGCTCTAATTCAACCTGTGCAAACGTACAGGCAACAACTTTATCAACACACCTTCATTCTTTCTCACCTTCAGTTGTCCTGATTTTCTGAAATTATGCAGGGAGAGTCTCATTGCATCTCTTTCTGTGCTAAATGTTTTGCAATATAGATTATGGGCAAATCCAAATGAACATTCAACCTCTACACTTTAGTGATAGGATTAGTAACGTAGAATAATATTCTTTTGTTATATTTTAATGGAGGCCTTTAGCGATTTAAGATAAATGGATTAAGGCTTCATCTGCTTGGGAAAGGATTCATGGCCATAAACATTTTCTATTGTTTTTAACAATGCTAAAAGTAGTAGATGTTTATTGTGTATATGCTTCAACATTGCGTTTCTCAGTTTAAATGAATGTTACTGTTCATTTGAGTTCAACTGAAAACTAGGAAACTGCTACAAATGTATTAGATTGACATTGAGTGTTATACTTTTGTTACAAAGTAGTAACTCAGAAAATTACAGTGGATATAGCCAGATATGCTAGCTTTCCATTTAGTGGATACAGTTGCAACTCCGAAATTGCAATGCAGAGTTTTACTGTGAACATAATGAAAAAGGTTTTTAAAATCTAAAAACATTTGCTTCAATGAATCTTGGATTCCAGCAAATTTGAGTGAAACCCAAATAAGCAAAGGCATTCTTTAGAAAGAAATTTTAAAATGCAGTGGGTCGGAATTAGCTGTCAAATACCAGTTAGGCTGATATCATTATCTCTGAGACATTGCTATGCAATCCAGGCACGATTACATTTGAATATCCAAAGTGTATTATCAAGTTTTTACTGCTCCTCTGCTAGCTTTACAAAGATTGCATATTACCCTTACTCCCCACTTCATGGGTATTTTCTAATCAATCAGTTTGACCTTGTTATTACACAACTCCGGAGTAGGTATGACTTGAACTTTGAGGTCTGGAGGCAGAGACACTCCCACTGTGCCACAAGGGATCCCTTTATATCAGACTTTGCTACTCTTACCACCAACAATATCACAGACAGTCAAATCTTAGCTTTAAAAATGCAAGTGTTCCTTTAACAAAATGATGAGCATTAATGACCACCACTCACCATTTGCAGTAGCGAAAATCAACTATTATAAATGTGTCATCTATCTTTTTTTTCAGGTTTTGTATTATTCAGAACTACCTTAAAATAGGGTGGCATGGTAACTCAGTAGCCTCACAGCACCAGGGACCCCGGTTCAATTCCACCCTCAGGTGACTGTCTGTGTGGAGCTTGCACATTCTCCCCATGTCTGCACACATTGCCTGCAGGTGCTCCCCAGTCCACCAACGTGAAGGCTAGGTGGATTGGCCAAGCTAGATCACCCATGGTGTTCAGGGATGTGCACCTTAGGCAGCTTATAGGGGGATGAGTCCAGGTGGGATGCTCCAAAGGTCAGCATAAACTTGTTGGGCCAAAGGGCCTTTTCCACACTGTAGGGATTCTACGATTTGTTAAATTTTAGTGTTATTTTTCCTTGATTTCATTTTCTGTCACTGTTCTCCCCTTGTCATAATTTTTCCCTATCTTTATTTAAATGTTTAGAACCTGATTTCACATTTCTTTCTTCCACTTTAATATATGTTTCCCTTTCAGTCCTCCTTCTGTTTATTTCTCCGTCCTATTGTCTGACATTTGTCCTGTGTGCTTGGATCCCAGGTATCTGGCATAGGATGATCGTAACCAAATAGGAATGGGAACTGACTTGAACAGATGGTTATTGTGCTGTTTTCCTGATATGGTTCAGGCAGTCAACAATTTTTTCTGTGAGCAGCAAGGTAGAACTCAGCAACCCACACGTTTGTATCTACATCCAACTGAGCTTGCTAATGAAATAAAAACTGACAATACTGGAAATAGACAGCAGGTCTATTTGTGGAACCACAGTTAATGTTTCAATTCAATGTGTTTTTTTCTGTGCATCTGCCTCACCTGTTGAAAACTTTGTGTATTTTCTGTTTTTATCCCTGATTTCTGACATCCACAGTTTTTTATTATTGATTTTGTAAGCCTGTAGAAGCAGCTATTGTGGCAAGGTGCAAGATACACCGTGCATCAGCCAAGTAGAAAGAGGTGAAAAAATATCAGAGAGGCCTCCAAAGAGACGGGCTCATACAAGGGGCAATTAGCAGAACAAGTGGTCTGTGCAATGGAGGAGTTTATTTTTCCCCCACAGATCATATTGCCATCGAAAGAGGAATATTGTAATTGCCACAGTAAGCAAGGATTAAGGCATTGGAGATGAGATAGAGTGTCAATGAGGGTCAACAGCCACGGAAGATACAGATCTTAGGTTTGATGAGGATTGGGTAGAGTTGCCAACTCTGAGAACATCATGGGGAGCTGCATTCTTGGCTGCTGAAGTTCATGTGCTGTATATATAGCCACAATGCTGTTAGGAAGGAAGTTCTAGGATTTGATATAGACATACCAAAGGAGCTTTAATATATTCCCAAATCAGGATGGCGAGTGACTTGGAGGACAACTTACAGTTGGATGTGATTCCACTTTTCTGCTGCCCTACTTCTTCTAGATGGAAGTGTTCATTAATTTGAAAGGTGCTGTCTGAGGAGACTTGGCAAGTTTGTACATCTTGTAGATGGTGCATACGTGGAGGGAATGGACGCTAGTGGAAGCGGTCCCAATCAAATAGACTGCTTTGCCTGGATGGTGTCAAGCTTCTTGAGTGTTGTTGGAGCTGTACTTAATCAGGCAACTGGGGAGTATTCCATTATAGTCCTGACTTATGCTTTGTAGCTAATGAACAGACTTTGGGACTCAGGAGGTGTGTTACTTGCTGCAAGACTTTTAAGCTTTAACCTGCAGTTGTAACCACAGTGTTTATTTGGCAAGTCCAGTTCAATTTTTGGCTAATAGTAATAGAATGTTGATAGTTTGGGATTCAGCAATGGTAATACCATTGAATATCAAAGGGATATGGTTAGATTCTCTTTTTTTTGAGAACATCAATGCCTGACGCTTGTGTAGCGCAAATGTTACTTACTGTTAGTCTGAGCCTGAATATAGTCCATGTCATTTTGCCTTTGGGCCTGAACTGCCTCAGTATCTGAGGAATTGTGATTGCTGCTGAACATTGTGCAACCATTAGTGAACAAGCTGACTCCCGACCTTATTAATGTCAGGAGGGTCATTATTGAAAGAGCTGCAGATGGTTATGCCCAAGATATTAACCTGAGGAACTCCTGCAGAGATGTTCTGGAGTTGGAATTGATGACTTCCAACAACCATATGTGCTAAAAATGACTCTAAACATTTCTGAATTCCCCTCCAATTCCAGTAGACTGTAATTTTGCCAAGGCTCCTTGAAGTCACATTCAGGCTTGTTCGAAATAAAAACCAAAAAAACTGCAGACGCTGTAAATCAAGAACAGAAACAAAGTTGCTGGGAAAGCTCTGCAGGTCTGGCAGCATCTGTGAAGAGAAGAACAGAGTCAACGTTTCGTGTCCAGTGAGCTTTCCTCAGAAGCTCTAAGGAAGAGTCACCGGACCCGAAACATTAACTCTATTTTTTCCTTCACAGATGCTGCCAGGCCTGCTGAGCTTTTCCAGCAACTTTGTTTTTGTTCAGGCTTGTTCTCATAGGCAATCCCTGTCATCTCCCTTCTAGTGCCCGGTTCTTTTGTCCATGTTTAAATCAATGGTGTAATGATGTCAAGAACTCATGGGATCCAAACTGAGCATCAATGACCAGATTATTGCTAAACAAGTGCTACTTGATAATACTGTTGATGATACCTTCCTTGATGATCAAGTGTAGACTAGGGTAGTAATTGATCAGGACAATTGTTATTGCACATAAGGCAATTTTTTTATATTGCTAGGTAGATACGAGTGTTGTAGCTGTATTAGAAGAACTTAGCTGGTGTGAAGAAAGAAATAATGGAGGAAAAATCTTCAATTCTATTCCTGGAATGCTGTCAGGGCCTGTAAATATTACAGTATCCAATAACTTCACCATTTCTTGATATTACTAGAGTGCATTGCATTGGCTGAAGACCAGTTTCCATGGTACTGGGGACCTCAGGAGGAGGATAAGATGAATCATCTACTCAGCACTGTTGGCTGAAAGGTGTTGCAAATACTTCAGCCTCACTCACTGACTGTGGTTAATTGGTTAATTTCCCCATTGTAAATCACATACACATGGTTTGACAGCTTCTGCACCAGATTTCCTACATGTAGCGTTGAAATGAGGCTTGGGGGAAAATGCTTAGGATCAGGAGGACAGGAATAGTAAAAAATCATGAAGTGTTGAGGACAGTGAGTAAATAATTCTATGATGATCAGAAAAAGGCAGAGATCAGGAAGGACATATCTTAAGAGGAATCAAACTGGAAAGAGTTGGTGTGGAGAAAAGCTTTCGAGGATGTAAAGGAAATGAGAAACAGTCGTCTTGCATTTCATGAAAATTGAAAGAAGCTACTGGACAATGAAAGGAGGGATGCACCTGAAAGACAGAAAAGGATTACTGTCATTGGATCTACCTTCAGGCAGAGTGTATAGAATGATTTAATACGAGGACTATGCAGCCTAAGGCTGAGTTAGTGTTTCTGCTGGTCACTCAGAGAGGATACCCAACTGGGTGTCACATAGTACTCACTTTGCCAAAATAAAGAGAGTCATGACAGCTGTCAAAGCAATATACGGAGGTTCTCCTGCCAATACTGCAACTGCTCATTGTCTCCAGTGAGGATGGTTTGGTTTTAAGGGGTGTCTTCTCCTGCCAGCCTCGGTGAACAAGTCCTTTGACTTTCACACTGCCATTAGCATGAATTCAAGGGCACTGCCTGTCCTTGATACCTGACCTTTCCATCTCCTCCTCCTGACTTCTCCTTGCTCTTGCATTATAAAACAGCAGGCGCAAAAATGGACATTCAGATCACACCCAGAATTTCAACTTCAAGCTTCTTTAACTCACATGCACCAATTGGTTACCAAACCCAGCCTCCAGCCTGATTGGGGCTGACTCGCAAAATTGTGATCCATAACTGGTTCTCTTTTTGTACAAAATTGGAGCACAGAGGAGTTGGCAACACTGCGGCCCTGACACTGCTCTCCCCCCTACAATTTCTGCTGTTATTAGCTTATATCTTCCACAGTGGCCAAAATATATAAGCTGAAGTTTGCAGGGCCAAGCCTAATTACTTGTATATACCCAGTTAAATGTTCTTGTGAGGGAAAATCCTGCCTCGTAGTAACACCCGTGATGCTATCTCATCAATGAGATATGAAAACAACACTCCTACAGAAGTATTATAAAGCTTTCCTGTTGGGAGTATGGGTTTTAAAATACTGGGCACAGTGTTTTACAGAAGTAGCATTCACATATAACTAATTGAATGGTGTCTTCACTCACAAAGATAACAAGATGTAGAGCTGGATAAACAAAGCAGGCCCAGCAGCATCTTAGGAGCAGGAAAGTTGACGTCTCGGGCTTAGGGTATAGGCCTGAGGTGTCAGCTTTCCTGCTCCTAAGATGCTGCTGGGCCCGCTGTGTTCATCCAGCTCTATACTTTGTTATCTCGGATTCTCCAGCATCTGCAATTGCTATTATCTCTTTACTCACAAATTTGTTTCCCCAGTAGTCTGTCCCTGAAGCACAGCCTTGCTTAGATGAGTTTTAATTCTAAAATAGTTTGCTATGTGATTTACTATTTTTATTCCAATCATTAGTTAATTATTCCACACGATTCACCTAGCACACTACTTAGCCTTGTCTGGAAGGCAGAATTCAGGACATATACAAGGAACATGACTTCATTCAATGTTAATAATCATTAACTCTCTTGGTTTTGCTTTGTGTCACCTGAAGGCAAATGTCCTTTAAATATTTTAGAGAGAAAACAAATTTTTGTATGAAATCATGATGTTTCTGGATGTGTGTGTTTTGTGTTTCTTATGACTATTATTCATAATGTTATATCTAATGCTTGTGAGCGTCTGGTTTAGAATAATGACAGTTTATGCCATTATTGAAGCAGGATTCTGTTGGATAATCATAATGGTTGAGAATCTTGGAGCTCACCACAGTATCAATTGCATATTGATGACTAAACAATTGGAAATGTCTTGTTTCAATGCTTGATTTATTTTAAATTTAATGCCAGGTAAGCTTTTAATGTCAACATTTCTAATGATAATAGTAAAAAGAAATACCATTTTTTATGACTAGCTAAGAAGGGGCAAAGTCTCTTATCGCTTTTCAGTCTCCTCACATAATCACAACAATGGTTCAAATCATTTTTAATGCATCTTTACCTTTCTCCAATCAAGATATATTTAACTATTTTTCACTTGAAGCAATAAGGAGCCAAGCTCAAAGTTGTCTTGGGTGAAGGAAAGGCTAATTTTATTACCTGCTAATACTGAAGAAAATAATGAAAATGTCATGTGAAGCACAGAACCATCACACAATCACTTACACACACAAACACACACACACACACACACACACACACACGCACCAAGATTAAAAGGTGATAGTCCCCAGTGAAAAGATCGAGGAAAACACAGTTTAAGAGTTCTTTAATTGCCTTTGAGGCATGTGATTTGAGCCTGAGGCTGAAGTGGATATGTTGGTTTCTTGGGAGCATACAGCAGTAATGAGTATCACAGTGTTTTTTAAATTTTTCTACTCACTGATGTTGCTTCTCAGGGGTTGTTTCCTTGGGAACCAATCAGTTTCTTTAAGAGGGAGACAGAGAGTGAAGAGTAGAGGCAGTGGCTTCTATTTTAATAATCCCAAGAAGTTTTGAAATCTCTCATGAAATACTGGTATCTCCAAGAGGTTCTTTTTCAATGGATTTGTCTGTGAAACTAATAGGAAGATGTGAAGGCTTTGGAGAAGGCACAAAAGAGGATGATACCTGGATTGGACTCTATAAGCTACAGAGGGAGTTTGGACGATCTTAGATTGTTTTCACTCAAGCATCGGAGACTGAGGGCCAACCTCATGGAATTATATAAAATTTTTTAGAGGCATGGAAAAGGTGGCTAGTCAGAATCTCTTTCCCAGGGTGGTAATGTCAATTACGAGGGGTCATATGCCTTAGGTGAGAGGTGTAAAGTTTAAAAGAGGTGAGCAATGAATGATTTTTTTATATTGAGTGTTGCACATTAAAGGGTGAATCGTGCAGCCACAGAAGTTGCAGATGTGATAACAATGTTTAAGAGACATTTAAACAGACGTATGAACAGACAGAGGATAGAGGAATATGGGCCATGTGCAACAGATAGGGTAGTCTAGAGTAGCATCATGGTCAGTGCAGGCATGGTGGGCTAAAGGGTCTATTGCTGTAATTTACTATTGCATGCTCTATAATTAAAACACACTTTACAAATTACAAATGATTATCTGCTAAAGCAGTAAGGCCTAATCAGTCACTGAAGGCTAAGTCATTTTGAATTGGGTAACGGGCTAAAATAACTCAAGGGATGGTAATTTGTCGATCATTGTCCTCAACAATGTCAAAATCTTCCTCAAGAAAACTTCTGATTGGAAAAATATTTTTCATTTCAGCATGGTGTGCACGCTACACTTATCCATTAAATGTCTGAAAAAAAAAATTTGTATGATAAATAAAAGTTTTAATGTTTAAATTTGATTGCTTTCAATTATAACTGAAAGCAATTTGAAATAATGCTCCTGTTCAGAATTTCATTTACCCTCAAAGACCAAGATCTGCCTTAGGAAGGGAGTTGATCAAGAGCCAATTTAAACAAAAATGATGATAATTGCTTTGATAATTTAATTTTGAGGCTGAAATAACACTCTTCCAGGGCTCTTAGGGAATAACAGCTGTGTAGTTCCAAGCTCTCAGCAATAAGGCACATATTACACAGAAGCAGTGAACCCTGGATTGTATGACCAGAGCCACTACAGATAAATTTGTTTGAAAACAAAAGGGATTCAGCACATGTGCTTAGAGTGCAACTGTTGAAGCCTTGGCTCCATTTGGAGCCTGATAGTCTTGATTAGGGTCAGGTTAGAGAGCTTCATGCTCATGGGTTTCACATCAATGTGTGCAGTCCCTCTGTCAGCTTTCAGCTAGATTGCTCCTCAGCCAGTAACAGGGGGCCTTCACAGTCAGACACAAAGTGAGATGGATGAATGTGCAGCAACTCAGCCCAGCTCCCCACCTTTTACAGTTGAATTATTGAGTTAACTATTGCCTATTTCGATGTGGCAGAAACGTCAACCTCATCATTCCAACATTGGACAGTCTGCCAGCACGTTTGATTCCCCACTGATGGAACATTTTGGACTAAACATTAGATTAAGAACTGAGTTCTAGAGGAACAGGTAATGGGTCTACACAGAGGTTTTTTTTAAAATTGATAAATGCCAGTGCTACTTATTTTTATACTCTCTGCAAATAACATCCTAATTGGAGAATTGCTAGTGGTTATGAAAAAAAGATTTCTATCTTAGGCCGATTCATTTTGATGGAAATTGTTTAAATGAAAAAAGTAATTGATTTGTCCCAGCACCTCAGTGGCTAGATGTTGGATGTCTCTTCATTTATCCACGTTTCATCAAATGTATCCAATATGAATTAACTAGGATTACCAATGTGACCTTTCAAAAAAAAGCACTAAATTATGTTTTTGAAGGAATGACAGCACATATTTCCACATACCATTTAATCAAAGTATGGGAGTGAGCATTTTAGCATCAGTGATGACCGCAACCTGTCAAACACAATGACCTACCACAGCACAGAACAGGCAGCTGGTTGGTGCTTTCACGGACAGAATGACAAAGTGCCATTCTGTAAATGTCAAGGGTGGCACTGCGATAGAACACTTGCTGTGCCTGAAGCCTGCAAGATTGAGAACAGCCGCTGTTTGGGCACTACTGATGTCAAGAAAGCAAAGACGTGCCAGCAGCTGGCTCAGTGATTTGGTTAGAATGTTAATAATGATATGTTCACTAACATTAGTCATAAATTATTTCCTTAGCTTGAAAGAGCAGGATGAAAATGAATCATTTATTTGAGCAGAGTGTAATTGATGAACTTGCTGTCAAACACAGTGCACATTGATGAAAAATATGAATTCTGTCAGAAATGATTAGTGGGTTAAATTATAGGAATATTATTTTATTCAGTGTTCACCTGTGACAACACAGATTGACCAACCTTTCGCAGCTTAAAGGTTGTTTCACATTATGTCGAGACATGTGTTCTCCTGAAGTCATGAATCACTTAATTTACAATGTTTGAGTTTCCTTCCTAGATGAGGTCTCACATGCAGTTTTGGGAGCTAGGAAAAAAACACCGAGGAGGACCACAAAGAAAGTAATCTCTGGGTTATTCCATATGCTGGTTCTGAATATGGAAATGGGAGGAGGGAGCAGATATGTGGAGGAGGCTGGGGAGATGAAATGGAACAGAGGATTTTAGATAGCTTGGATTGTGAGACTGAATGTGGGGGAGATGGCAGCTGTGCACGTCAGATGGATTTAACTTAACTAGAGCCGGGATAAATGTCCTTCCTGGCTATTTTCTGGTGCTTTTGAGATGGGTTTCAAAGAACAGTGCAGTACAGGAACAGGTTCTCTGGCCCACCAAGACTGTTCTGACACATACTGCCTTTCTAAACTGAACACCCTTTGGTTCCGTATGGTCCATATCCCTCTATTCCCTGCCAATCACATAACTGTCAATATGTCTCATAAATGTTGTTATTGTATCTGCCTCCACCAGCTTCTCTGGTAGCGCATACCACCCTCTATATTAAAAAAAAACTTGCCTCTCACATTTCCTTTAAGCATACTGCTTTTACCTCAAACCTATGTTCCCTGATGTTTGGCATTTCTACCCGAGAGAAAAAAACTCCAACTATCTATTCTATCCACAGCTCTCATTATTCTGTAAACTTCCATCAGGTTCTCCCCTCATCATTCGATGTTCAAGTGAAAACAAACCAGGTTTGTCTAATCATGCTTCATAACTAATACCCTCCAAACCAGGTAACATCCTAGTAAACTGTTTCTGCACCCTCACCAAAACCTCTACATCTTTCTTATAGCATACTGTACACAATATTCCAAATGTGGCCTAACTATAGTTCTATACAGCTGCAACATTGCCAATTTTTTTTACACTATGCCCCAACTGCTGAAGGCAAGCATGCTACATGCCTTCCTGACCACACCATCTACTTGTGTGGGTACTTTCAGGGAACTGTAGACCTCTACTCCTAGGTCCCTCTGTATGTTGATGCTGCTAAGGGTTCTGCTATTTACTGTATACTTCCCTCCTGCATGAGTTCTTCCAAAATGCATCACCTCTCACTTGTCCGGATTAACCTCCATCTGCCATTTCTCTTCCCAATTCTCCAGCCTGTTTATATGCAGCTGTTGCAAAGAAGTTGGGCAGTGTGATAGAAACTGGAAGATAATATTGGAGAAAAGGCAAGGTGCAGGGTAAGCTGCCTTATAATAGTGTTCTCTGGGCTCTCACCACATTTGAAGAAGACAAGGTCCAGATAGCAGGTAAGGACAAAGACTGATTCCCTGCAGTTTGAGAGTTTGGAATGAGAGAAACCTGTAAGAAACATTGTTGTTTGCTCCCCTCAGAAGTATAGCAGCCCACACACAATTCTCAATATAACTGTTTGTGTATTTTCACTACAGCTTAATAATTAGTAACATTCTGGTGTGACTCAGGATTCTGTTTGGACAGAGCTCCTTGTAAGCTGATTTGAATATTGTTGTATCACGTCCAACTTGTATTCTGAAAGGTAGACTTATTTACACTTCAGTGAGATGAACACATAACTGCAAAGCTGAATGAGTGAAAACTGTTGAAAGAACAAATTAACAGAACAATATTCATGGTAAATCTTAAATTAATTCACAATCAATTCTTGTACCAAAAAGAAAGAACACATCGCTCTCTCGCCATTAATGTGCTCGTCATCGCTTTTCTGATCCTGATTGCTTTCATCTTAAGGAGGAATAGTTTCCTTCTTTTCTATATGAAAAAATGTTGGAGGATGACCCTGTGCCAAATTGTTTCACATACTATAGCGTGAGAGAAGTTAACAGCCCTGATGTTTGGTCATCTTTCTCATCAACATTATTTCCCTAAAAATCCTCAGCACACATTCTTCAGTAAATTGCCACATTCCATACTGAGATCAAAACAAAGATACCATATAGGCATAATGACTGGTATAGAATCTCTGATTGTCTCAATCTGGTTTAGATGCAAAATATATTATCCAGCCATAATGAGTACTGAGTTCTCCAGTAGAGGCTGAATTGATGTACATTCTCTCTGATTTAAGTGCATATTGCATCATTTTATGAATTGTTTCATGTGATTTCTAATTCATACCTTCCAGCATTGAATGAATAACCTCTTGAGAGTGTAATTTAACTAAAAAGTGACACCTAAATATAAATTATGCTAAGTTTTTTTTCTATGTCAAAATAATGGGAAATCTCAAAATACAGGGAACAGTCCTCGCCTGAAACACTAATGGCATTTCCACTTTAGGGAGAGGAATATTGAATCCTCAGGCAGAATGTAAAGATTGTGGTAGGTTCATACATGTGTTGTCAACACTGGTGTCCATTCCAGCAAACGTTTCCCAACCTGATTTAGTCAGGTTTTTCCCTGTCTAGCAATGTGAGAGCTTGTGTGTGAACTGCAAGAGGCTTTATTGAAGCTAAGGATTTGCAGAGGATGGTAAGAGAGTTCCATTTATCTCCAGTTCCATGCAATCTAAAGCCACTGTGTCACAGCACATTTTACACGTGGTTAGTAACCATGCTGAGAATGAAGATATAATTCCCCTTTCATCAAAATCGTACTATCCCTCTAGGACTGTAATTGGGTCTTGGAGCAAGGTTGTTTCTGGAGTCCTGAATGAAGGCAGGTTCGGTGGGATTACCGGAGTCAGTCAGGGAGGCACCAGCAAGGAGGAGAGGAAGATCAAATTAAAGAACAATCAGAGCCTTACCATATGGAACTTCTTTCCATCTGGCATGAAATGCCAAAATAGAGAGTCCTTCCAAGCAGGCTGCAGGTATGCTCACCAGGCCTTAGTTAGTAGTTTGTCCATTTAACAAATGGTTCTGCCTGCTTTTCGTAGAATAACAGTGTAAGCGGGATGAGGTAGAATGTGACCCAACCCACCTTGGGCTAAACTGAGATCATGACCTCCCTGTTCGCCTCCCTGCTCAATTATATGCCCACAGACACCTCTGTCAATTGTCAGGTTGCCTTTGAAGGCACAACTAATTTCTAACCCAATTGGGGTTGGACTTAAGTGATCCCAAATTTCCAATTCCTAAGAGAAAATTGTCTTGGCCTAACTTGGTGGAGTTGTTTGAAAAGGCAACTGAGGGTCTTGTTGTTGATGTGGGTGCATAGACTTTTTTAAGACTTTTGATAACAGTGCCACATAACAAACTTGTGGGGAAAGTCATACATCATGGAAAACATGTGACAAAAGCAACATGGATAGTCAGAGACTTTTTCCCTGGGCGGAAATGACTATTCTGAGGGGGTATAACTTTAAGGTGCTTGGAGGAACGTATGGGGAGATATCAGAGGTAGGTTCTTCACACAGAGAGTGGTGGGCATGTGGAATGCGCTGCCGGCAGTGGTAGTGGAGTTAGATATTTTAGAGACTTTCAAGCAACTGTTGGGTAGGCACATGGAGGAGAGTAAAATGTAGGGTATGGAGTGTAGATTGATCTTCATGGGATAATAGGTCAGCACAACATCTTGCGCCGAAGGGCCTGCACTGCGCTGTACTGCTCTATGTTCTACGGATACAAAATTGGCTGAGTAATTAAAATAGGGAGTACTGGTGAGTTATTACTTTTTGCATTGGAGGAAGTTTTCTGGTAGAGCGTTCCAGGAGCCAGTGTTGAGATCTTTGTTTCTCCTGACAAAGAGTATGAACTAGATCCTGGTGTGCAGGGAGCAATTTGGAAGTCTGCACTGATACACAGCTTAGGAACATTGTAAATTGTTAGGAGAGCAATATAGAACATCAAAAGGACATTGACAAGTAGTCGTGGGTAGACTGTTAGCAAATGAATTTCCATGCAGACAAGTGTGATGTGGTTCCTTTTGGTAGGAGGAACATGAAGTCAATGTAAAAGAAGAGGTACGCTCTCTAAAGGATATACAGGAACAGAGAGACCTGGGAGAATATGTGTAGAGGTCATTAAATGCAGCATATTTAAGGTTTCATTAAAGGGTAATTAATTACAAAAGCAAGAAGGTGATATTGAATTTGCCTAACACACTAGTTAGACCTCAGCTAGATTATTCTTTACAGTCCTATGCACCATATTTTAAAAAGAATGTGAACACATTGGAAACAGAGCGTGAAAGGAATGGCTCGAGGTTTAGAAACTTCAGTAGCAAAGAAAGCTTGGAGAAGTTGAGAGATTTCTCCTCAGAGGAGAAGGTTAATGTGAAATTTCATAGAGGTTCTAAAGTCATAAAGATAGAGCACAGACTAGTTATGGAGTAATTGTTCCCACTGTTAAGAGAATTATGAACAGGGGACCAATTTATAGTGTTTTGCAGGGAAGAAAATAAACACAGTTAGCGAAAAAGTTTCTTTTTCTCAGAATAAGTGCAGTTATAGCCTGGAGTGCATTGTGTGAAAGTGTGGTGGGAAACTGTCCAATTGAGGCATTCAAGAGGGCCCTTGTTGATTATTTGGATAAAAAAAATGTCCAAGGGCATGGGGAAAAGGCAAAAGAATAGTATGAAGTTAGCATGCTTGTTGGAGAGCCAGTATGGATAAAATGGGTTCAGTGGCTCTCTTCTGCACTAGAATAATTCTATGCTGGCTAACTTTAAAATATTATTCATTCCGGATGTGGACATCTCCCAAATTGTTTTCTATTGTTGAGTAGTCTGTTTGGGATCTATCTTCAGGTTTATTGAGATTGAAACATGAAAACATCCTACGGTTCACCTTATCATTTTTACTCAATTAGATTAATAATGCATTTATTTTTGTTTATCTTCCTACATTTTGAAGGCACTGACCCTTGGCTGGTTACATTTCAGCAACTCAATGACACCAAGATCAAGTGGCCATGCTTTGGAAATGACTATTAAAGCTATTAAAGTCCACATGTAACATCCACAAACAATCAGGGTCACTCGATAACAGTAGGAATTTGTCTGATATTTCTAATCCTTTTGAGTAATATTAGACTTCACTGCAGTCACCAAACATTTCCATAGAACCCCTATAACGTGGAAACAGGCCACTTAGTCCAAGAGGTCCACAGCGGCCCTCTGAAGAGCATCCCACCACCATAATCCTACATTTCCCATGGCTAACCCATCTGCATCCCTGAACACTTTGGGCAATTTAGCATGGCCAATCAACCTAACTTGTACATCTTTGGACGGTTGGAGGAAACCAGAGCAGCTGCACAGACACAGGGAAAACATGCAAACTCGACACAGACAGTCACCCTAGGGTGGAATTAAACCCAGGTCCCTGGTGCAGTGAGGTAGCAGTGGTAAATACTGAGCCACTGTGCAACTTAAAACAACTGACTGGACTTAAGTCTGTAGTTTTCAACCTAATTAGCTGATTACCACCACAAATAGTGGATTTCCCCAACAAAAATATTTAAGGATCTGAATTGATTTGCTTTCCAAGTGTTTTAATCAAGTTTCTACTCACAGGAAGAATGACAGAATGGTGAAAAAAACTTCACTGAATATGTCAGCTTAGCTCAAACTGGACTCAGCTCACCCATCATTACTAATTAGTCAGTAACTTTGTAGATAATTGCTTCTAGAAGACACTGCCATTGACAGCAGGCCTGTGTTTACGCACAGCTTGGTTCCTGAATGTGACATTTATAATGTAAAAACACATCCAGATTGGGTGGAGAAAATATTGCACTCTTGTAGGAGAATACAAGTACTTGACAAATAGATTTAGGAAATTAAATGTAAAACACTTCACCATTGTAACAGTCAAGCTGACAAGTCATGAGGTTATTTTATCTCTTGCCAATCAAAGCCAGCTTCTTCATTTAAAAAATTCTTATATCCCTCAAAAATCAATTGAATGATTTTAATGTAGCCTCGACAGTGCAGTGAGTTGCTGGCTGTTCAAGTGTAAAGGAAATGCAGTTGAGGCTAACTATCCTTAGACAACATGCACACAGACATACTTTACAATATGGGCCTTTGGGCATGCCAAACTGATGTTTCCTGAATCCCTCCAAGACAGGCCCATAGACATGCCAGGAGAGCAAAAGGAATGTGCCTGTGCTGAAGAAGAGATACGTACACACAACAAGAAAGAAAGTCCCCTCTCTTCAACTCCCAGCTGCACATGAAAACATCTTGGACAAGGATAAAAACTTGCAACTCTAAGTTAAGAAATTTTAATGCTTTTTTGAATAGCCTCTGGACCATGGTCCCAATCAGGGAAAAAGAAATCTGACAGCCCCATCCCCCACGTCCATGTCTGGTACCACATTAAGCAACATCTGAGGTTGTAGAGTTAGCACCCTCATAGGATACACTCTCCACCAATGCAAAGGCATTCACCTCAGTGGGAAACTTATTTCAAGCAGTTTTGGGGTCACAATCTGATGACTGTTGTACCTTCCAGAAAATGTGTGTATGGCATCCACTGTCACTCAAGTCATGGATGCATTCATTCACTGGTCAGTTGAGAGAGTTTCTAAGCACCTTATCCTCCCTCAATGATGGTAGTCTCTGCTACCAACTGAGAAGAATGTTACCTTTGGGAAGCACAACTTGAAACTCAATGTGTAGGTTTGGATAGAATTCAGCGTTCTATAGGGCTTCTATATCTCTGCAATAAATGAGTAACTTCCGCTCACTGTTGTTTGTAGAATATATGTGCATTCCAGCAAAAACCCCCATAAAGACACTCCAGCCTGCAAACTGAACTGGAGGTCATTGGAAGAAAGCTAACAAAATAACTTTTACCAGATGCAAAACGAAGGAGCATTAAGTGCAAATGTTAGAAATCAAAGATTCCCTTCAGGGTAAGAATTTTTTTTGCCACAGTTGACTCTCAAAACTGAGTATCCAAATTCATTAGGGATCTGGCCACAAGCCTAGCTATTAGTAAGTTCCCTCAAAGCCTGTTTGCCAAAGCCAAAGGGGAAAAAAAAAACACAAGTATAAATGCACAGACATGTTTGGGAATGAATGTCAACCATCAGGTCATAAGCTGTAGGGGCAGAAGTGGGCCATTCTGCTCATTGAGTTGGCTCCACCATTCAATGAGATTGTGGCTGATCTGAAAATCTTCAATTCCACTTACCCCACCTTTTCCCTCTAACTCTTGATTCTCTACTGATTAAAAGTCTGCCTACCTCAGCCTTGGATGTACTGAAAAATCCAGCCTCAACAGTCCTCTGCAGTAAAGAATTCCACTGATTCACTGCCTTGTATAAGGGGAAAAGATAAGTCTCCTCATCTCTGTCCTATATATCCTCTTATTCTGATTATGCTCTCTAGTCCTTGACTCTCCCGGAAGGGAAACAAATTTGCTATATCTGCCCTCGCAAATTCCTGAAAAATCTGACATGTTTCAATAAGGTCACATCTCATTTTTTTCAAAACCACCAGAAGTACAGGACCAATCTACTCATCCTCTCCTCAAATCAATGCCTCTGTACCTGGTATCAGCCAAGTGAGCCTTCTCTAGACTGCCTCCAATACCAGTGCACCCTTGTTGATAAGGGTTCAAAAACTATTCACAGCATTCCAGCTGTGGTCAGGCGAGTGCACTATGTAGTTTTAACAAAAAACCCCAACTTTAATATCCTATTCACTTTTGAAATAAAGAACAAAATTTGATTTGCCTTCCCTATTAACCCCTGAACTTGGCTACTAGCATTTTGTTGTTCGTGCATGAGGGCTCCCAAGTCTCTCTGTTCTCTAGTTTTCTACAGTTTTTCTCGATCTAATAGTATTCAGCTCCTCTATTGTTCCCATCAATGTGCATAGCTTCACATTTTCCCATATTATATTTCATCAGCAAAGTTTTTACCTACTTTCTAAACTGTCTATCATTCTTCTGCAAGCTCTTCGTATTATCCTTATCATATGCCTCTCTGTCTGTTTTCGGGTAAGAGTATGGAGAAATAGCAGGAGATTGCCACCAGGTAATGATACTCATTCAATGAGCCACTGCAGGCTAAATGGACCTAATGGCCTCCTTCTGCACCATTACAATTTTGTCATGCTCCTGTGGAGCTGAGGGAACTCAGCAATGACTTCAAATTAAACAACACAAGCAGTTTGATTCATTGGGCCCATGGTTAAATTCATGAACAAATATGTTTTCACCTGAGAACCACATCTGTGAACCCTTGAATGCACTTGTGGCTGGCATAGTCAGAGGTGTCACACAGGTCCCCTGCTAAGGTTTGAAAGGTGTTATTGGCTAGTAAGTTCAATGTTGCTGTGCTCTTTAGGGATCTGTTAAAAACAGATGTTGACCCATTCCCCAGCCATAACTAAAGGCAAACACTCAGAGAGGAGCTCTTCACCTTATAATCTGTAATAAGAAATGTGAAAAGTGGTATAACCTGCCTCTCACCACCATCTCTCTGATGAAGGGTCTAGGCCCGAAACGTCAGCTTTTGTGCTCCTGAGATGCTGCTTGGCCTGCTGTGTTCATCCAGCTTCACACTTTGTTATCTTAGATTCTCCAGCATCTGCAGTTCCCATTATCTCCTCTCACCACCCCCCAACTCTGTTATATGGGGGAAGTTAAATGAAATGAACTCCTGACCATCATTCTATAATCAACAAATAACAATTTATTTATCGAATTCTAACAGTTAACAAATTACAGGGGTACTAATGATCTGAATAATTCACCTTTAACTACTAACTATTCCCTAATAAAACATATTAGGTTAGTTTATTTTTGGATTAGGATTATTCCACGGCACAACATCGTGGGCCGAAGGGCCTGTACTGTGCTGCTGTACTTTTCTATAACCCTAATGGTATGCTGTTCCAATAAATTCAAATCCCACTTATGTATCAAAATAATAAAAATTAAAACTGGCTCACTTGAAATTTCAGAGATAATGGGAAATGCAGATGCTGGAGAATCCAAGATAACAAAGTGTGGAGCTGGGTGAACACAGGCAGCATCTCAGGAGCACAAAAGCTGACATTTCAGGCCTAGACCCTTCATCAGAGAGGGGGATGGGGAGAGGGTTCTGGAACAAATAGGGAGAGAGGGGGAGGCAGACCGAAGATGGAGAGAAAAGAAGATAGGTGGAGAGGAGAGTATAGGTGAGGAGGTAGGGAGGGGATAGGTCAGTCCAGGAAAGATGGACAGGTCAAGGAGGTGGGATGAGGTTAGCAGGTAGGAAATGGAGGTGCGGCTTGAGGTGGGAGGAAGGGAGAGGTGAGAGGAAGAACAGGTTAGGGAGGCGGGGACAAGCTGGGCTGGTTTTGGGATGCAGTGGGGGGAGGGGACGAGCTGGGCTGGTTGTGTGATGCAGTGGGGGGAGGGGACGAACTGGGCTGGTTTTGGGATGCAGTGGGGGAGGGGGATATTTTGAAGCTGGTGAAGTCCACATTGATACCATTAGACTGCAGGGTTCCCAAGCAGAATATGAGTTGCTGTTCCTGCAACCTTCAGTTGGCATCAATGTGGCAGTGCAGGAGGCCCATGATGGACATGTCATCTAAGGAATGGGAGGAGGAGTTAAAATGGTTTGCGACTGGGAGGTGCAGTAGTTTATTGCGAACCGAGCGGAGGTGTTCTGCAAAGCGATCCCCAAGCCTCCGCTTGGTTTCCCCAATGTAGAGGAAGCCACACCAGGTACAGTGGATACAGTATACCACATTGGCAGATGTGCAGGTGAACCTCTGCTTAATATGGAAAGTCATCTTGGGGCCTGGGATGTGGGTGAGGGAGGAGGTGTGGGTCCGCCTCCCCCTCTCCCTGTTTATTCCAGAACCCTCTCCCCATCCCCCTCTCTGATGAAGGTTCTAGGCCCGAAACGTCTGCTTTTGTGCTCCTGAGATGCTGCTTGGCCTGCTGTGTTCACTTGAAATTTCAGCCAGGGTAGTCTTTGAATATGTTCCGCATCCACATCATTGGTCCTCAGCCAGGAAAGCCTCTCTCCATCGAATTCTTGCGTCAAAAAATTAGCAAAGACTGCCACTATACCTTTAGTTAGATTATGTTTATTCTGAGAGTTTAGAGAATTCTGTGAGAGCCAGTGATTTTGTCTTTTGAGCACTGGACTTGAAATATTAACTCTGTTTTCACCTTCACAGGCGCTGCCAGACCTGCTGAGCTTTTCCAGCAACTTTGTTTTTGCCTTTAGAGCTGATGGGTTATTAACTCAATTAGATGGGATTTGCTCTCATCCTGATTTTCAAAAAGCCTCTTCTTTTATACCTCTCATGATCTATCAATTTCTTACAATTGGATTAGTTCTACATTGTCAAAACCATCAGATTTAAATTTAATTAGTTTTTAGTCTCTAAGTGCCTGTTTTAAATTAATTGGCTGACATTCAACCAGGTTACTTACACAGACTACTACCTGGGTTGCAAATCACACAGCTCACTGATAAAAGTGTTTCAATTTCAGGAACTCTCTGTGCACCTGCTGCCTCTTCCAGACATTAGAAAAATCCCAAGCCTAGAAAAAAACACATCACCTTTTAAAGGGATAGTAAGCCATCGCTGGAGGCAATGTAGCTGTAGTACCTGTCATACCATCTTTTAAAGGGACCAGACATTCTTCCCTCCTATCATTTAACAAACATCAATTTCTAATGTTGTGCTTTCCAATCCGTAAATACTGTACCCAACTTCTCAACACACAGCAATTCCTCCTAACTTACATGGTGGCAGATCTTCCTGTAGGAGCTGGCAGATATGAATGACAACTTCCCTAGCAACACAAAGATGCCTCTGTCATTGATGTTGACTTATCTGCATATATTACCTTTAGTGAAGACTTTAGTGTGCAATGTTTGACAGTGCTGAAGACCCTGGCCTTCCTCTGCAGACATTGCTTGATGGTCCATAGCTGGAGTCTGTTCACCTTGAGGTCTCTTGTGTGGTTGTCATTGGTGCATTCCTTCACTTTTTCTTCCTCCTTCGTCAGCCCATTTAACTGGTAAAATATTTTATATGAAAGTAAGTACCTGCGAACAAATAACAGGAAAGAGATGTTTAGTTTACTTTTGAGAACTTGACAACCTGATCTTTGAGCCTTTATCCAGTGTATCTATCTAAGGAAAGGCTGCCCAGCAGCCATGGCAAACTGGTGAGTTACATGATCCACCATTGCTCACTCTCTCCACCATTCATTCATTTGCAAGGAATTTGTAACCTTGACCATTATAATGCATTCCAGTCATGTGGCAGGTAACTCATTATGACTTTTGGTGGCCGTCGCTAGCTCCTGCTGCACATTTGTTCAACATTGAAATCCACTGCATGGTTTCACCCTTCATATCTTGAAGTTTTAGACACCTGAGTTATAAAGCTCCTGAACAGCTTCATGTAGACCAAGCTCCCATTATCATCACTGCTGTTAAACCTGAGTTGTCCTTCAGTTCAGAGGTCAATGTATTAAGGGACCTGGTTGGGATGTTGATGTTATGAGTGGCTATAACCTTTACATTGCAGTAAGTGCTTCGGTTCAGAGAATGGTCATTAACAGACTACTTGCACAATCTGCGCTTTTTTTTGGTTTCTATTTCACTTCACATACATTGAGGTGTTTGAACTGTCCAACTCGTGCAAATAGTCTCAGGCTCCTATCACTTTTACTGTACTTTCTCATTGAGGGATTCTGTATTAACCTATCTAATGAAAAGAACAGTGCAGATAAATTTTCTTTTGAACACTTCATCCTGAATACCTCTTTCTACAATCATAGACATAGTCATAGAGATGTACATGGACACAGACCCTTCAGTTTAACTCATCCATGTGACCAGATATCTGATTTAAATATTGTCCCATTTGCCAGCATTTGGCCCATATCCTTTCAAACCCTTCCTATTCACCCAACCAGTTGCCTTTTAAATGTAATCGTACCAGCTTCCACCACTTCCTCTGGCAGCTCATTCCATACACACACCACCCTCTGCATGAAAGTGTTGCCCCTTAGATCCCTTTTAAATCTTGCCCCTCTCACATTAAACCTATACCCTTTAAACAATGCCCTGGGGAAAAGGCCTTGTCTATTTACTGCCCCCATGCCCCACATGATTTTATAAACCTCTACAGGGTGACCCTACAGCCTCCAAAATTCCAGGGAAAATAGCCCCAATTTTTTCAGCCCATCCCTACAGCTCAAACCGTCCAACCCTGGCAACATCCTTGTAACTCTTTTTTGAACCTTTTCAAGTTTCACAACATCCTTCCTACAGCAGGGAGACCAGAATTGTACGCAATATTCCAATAGTGGCCTAACTGTCATTTTTGCTCCATCCACCACCCCTTTTACTGTAGAAAGTTTTCTCCTTTTCTCTCCCATGCTTCAATCTTCTTCTGTAACTGTGGCTTCATTCGTGACTTTGTTTGACTTGACTGAGCTCTCTCCTGGGCACATACCCACTCATCTCCCTACACTTAGCTATAGCCTTACAGTTACAGAATCATACAGCACAGAAACAGACCCTTCGACCCAACTCATCCATGCTGAACACGTTTCCTAAACTGAACTAGTTCCATTTGCTTGCAGTTGGCCCATATCCCTTGAAACATTGCCTATCCCCATACCTGTCCAAATGTTGTAATTGTACGTACCTCTATCACTTCCTCTGGCAATTTGTGTAAAGATGTTGCACCTCTGGATCTTTTTTAAACCTTTCCCCTTTCACATTAAACTTATGCCTTCTACTTTTGGGGTCCCCTACCCTGGGGAAAACACCTTGGCAATTCATGTTATCTATGCCCCTTATGATTTTATAAACCTCTGTAGATATCACCCCTCAGCCTCTGATGCTCCAGGACAAAAAGTCCCAGTCTATCCAACCTCTCCTTGCAACTTATGACTGACCTTGAACCACCTCCTATTCAATCCACCTACTTCTCACCCTCACCAGCACATCTCCTGGCCCTATTGTGCTTTCCACTCTCAATATGCAGCTCCCATCCTTTCTTGCCCCTCACACCATCACCGTGACTCTCACCTCTACCTTGTGTTATTAAGTGGAAGTTGACCTCCCCCCGCGAACTAAAAGCAAAATACCCAAACAGGAGCACTTCACCCTGTAATCTGTAAAAGGAGTGTGAGAAGTGGTGTTACCTGCTTTTCAGCAAATTTTAGTGGTTAAACAAAATAAATCTGGGACAGTCATTTTACAATCAACAAGTAATAATTCATTTATTTAACTTTAACAAAGAACAAATTAACTAAACAACAACAAACTGAAAAATCCCTTCTAACTAGCTACCCCCAAAAAATCAAGATCTAATGGTATGCTGTTTCAATAAATAGAAGTCCCACGTGTATAAAAAAATTACAGCCAAGCTACGCGTATTCTGGAAAGTTCTGTGCCTTCTCTATCAATTCTTCAGTCAAAAATATTAACTATTTTTGATGTTTGTACTGTTGTTCTTTAGAAGGTGCTTTCTCTAAAACATAGAGGAGGCTGCGAGAGTCAACAATTCTCTGTCGGGAGCTGAGGGCCATTAGCTCTGACAGACGGCAGCTAGCTCTGGCGTATGTTCCCAACTTCCCCCCTTTTTTATACCTCGATGACGTATCAATATTTCTTACAATAAGATTGGTCCAATGTGGTCAAAACTATCAGACTTAAATTTAATAGGTTTTTTGGTATCTAAGTACCTAGTTCAAATTGATTGGGAAAATTCAACTGCCTGTTCTCTTATTAAAAGAAAGACTGTTGCTTAGCCTGCTAACTATATGGCCTTTTGAGACAAATGTTTTAGTTCAGGTACTTGAGAACTTTCAAGCTGTCGCTCACAATTGCCTGCTTTAAATCTCTAAGTCCAGAAAACAAAGTGCATGATCTTTTATAGGGCCCATGGAAGGCTTTCTCCCCCCAACATTTTACAAACACCAAATTCTAACTTCTTGCCTCCCAATCCACAAGTACCCCACCCAAATTCGCAGCAATATCTCCTTTCTCTGAGATCCTCCTGACACCTCTAACAATCGCTTTCTTTCAATGTAATTCTCTACTATAACTTCCTACTTTTATCTGTAACTTTTCTACGGAGCTATCTTTGTTTTGAGCTCCTTTTGTTCATATTTGCTGGTATCAGCCAGTATGGCTTTCTCATTTCGAGTGGTTGGGTGGGCCAGTCAGTATACATCTATGTTTTAGTAACTATCAACCTATAATCTCGTGCTGTGGGTCATTAATCTCAAGTGACTGTTCTAAACTCTGATTGTTGTTTGTCTTGCATTTATATTCCCAGTCCTGGCTGTGTCATAGAAAAGGGGTTCCTACCAGTTTCACAAATTTCTTCTATCTGTGTTACTGTATATAGGAATATAATGTAACATCTAAGGAGAGGTCTGGGAACTATAGACCTGTGAGTCTGACTTCAGTGGAGAATAAGTTGATGGATGTGATTCTGAAAGATGGGATTTATCTGCATTTCGCGAGGCAAAGAATGATAAGGGATAGTCAACATGGTTTTGTGTAATGGAATTTGCGTCTCACAAACTTGATTGAGTTTTTTGAGGAAGTAGCCAAGAAGATTGACAAGAGCAGAGTGGTAGACATTGTTTACTTGGATTTTAGTAAAGCCTTTGACAAGGTTCCTCATGCTAGACTAATTAGTAAAGTTAGATCATGTGAAATTCAATGTGAACTTGTCAATTAGACACAAAATTGGCTTAACAGTAGGAGACAGAGAGTGATGGTGGAGGGTTGTTTTTCAGGCTGGGAGACTTGTGACCAGTGGTATTCCGCAGGGATCAGTGCTAGGGTCCACTTTTGTGTGTCGTTTATGTAAATGATGTTGATGAGAATATAGAAAGCATAGTTCGTAGGTTTGCGGATGACACCAAGATTGGTGGTATAGTAGATGGTGGAGGTAGATTACAAAGAGATCTTGATCAGTTGGGTCAATGGGCTGAAGAGTGGCAAATGAAGTTTAATCCAGATAAATGCAAGGTATTACATTTTGGTAAAACAAACGCAGATAAGAATGATCAAATTAAAAAGTAGGGGCCTTGGGCAGTGTTGCAGAACAGAGACACTGAGGAATTCAAATACTTAATTCTCTGAAGTTTGCATCATATATAGATCAGGTGGTTAAGGCATGAAGCATACATGCCTTCATTGCTCAGACCTTTGAATGTAGGAGTTGGGATGCTGAGGTTGTACCGAACACCGATGAGGCCTCTTCTGGAGTATTGTGTCCCGTTCTGGTCACCCTGTTCTGGAAGGATATTATTAAAATGGAGAGGGTTCAGAAGAGATTTAACAGAATGTTGCCAGGAATGGAGGGTGTGGGTTACAGGAACAGGCTGGATCGGCTGGGACTTCTTTCATTTGAACATAGGAGATTGCAAGGTGACCTGATAGAGGTTCATAAAATAATGATGGGTATAGGTAAGGCAAATGTCAGGTGCCATTTTCCTGGAGTGGGGCATTTCAGGGCTAGGGGACATGTTTTTATGGTGAGGTGGAAAAGATTTAAAAAAGACAAGAAAGGCAGTATTTATTCCTACACAGAGAGCGGTTCATGTTTGGAATGAACTTCCAGAGGATGTGGTGGATGTGGTTACAGTTACAATGTTTAAAAAACATTTAGAAAAGTACATAAGTAAGAAGTTTGGAAGAACGTGGGCAGGCACAGGCAGGTGGGACTAGTTTAGACTGGGATTATAGTCAGCATTGGCTGTAGGACCAAAGTGTCTGTTTCTGTGTTGTATAACTCTATGACTCTTATGACTCTGTATCTTGGCTTTGTTTCTGCAGAGAGACTGCTCAGAGCTTTAGTTATTTCTTTTATAACATACATGGAAATAGAGCAAGTGTTTTATTAACCAGCAGCTATGGGACCAGGGGTGTGCTGGTTGATCCAATATTCCCAACAGTCAAGAGGTACGCCAGACTAAGTGAAGCTCCAAGTCATCAACATCCCTTGAAACATCAATACATCTCCTAAAACCAAGGTAAAAACACATAGTAAATAATAGAAATGTAATGCAAGGGATATATACGTCACTGTTCTTTAATTACAGCATAAATACTTGGACATCACTGTAGATCGCTGTATCTGAGGTATATAATTTTTGCTGGCTTAGCGGAAGTGCTAATTGATAAAGTATCGGTTAAAACAAAGTTTGCTGTACCTGTTATCTATCCTTCTGATGTGATAACATCAGCTTCTGTCCTCCTGAACAGTCGAGGTGTGTCAGCCTCTTCATCTGATTTGGATCTACCATAACCTCAGACCGGGGCTTGACTGCAATCTCAATCTTTTCACAACCTGCAGAAATACTCTTTGTTCTCATCCTATGTGCTGCCTGGGTTTAACTGAGTTTCCCATGGGCATAGCACTTCCACTGAAAATCGGTACATTTCAATGTCGGTGGTTACCATGGCAGCTGTAGCATTTACATTTCCGACACAGGAGTTGAAAATCTGGTGAATCTCCCCTCCTGGTTCAGGAAAAGTACTCCCTTGCTATTTGCATCTATCTTTTCCAGCCATTTCCATGGCTGTAACCTCACCATAATCCTCCTTCTGTGTTAGTTTAACACTTTCAATTATAGCATGGCCAGTATCATACTGTCCTTTAGGTTCATATGAACATGCTTTGAAAATTTAATTCTAAGTTTTCACCATATCCTCAGTAACAACAGAGTTTATTTAACTTGAGAATGTAACCTGCAACAGTCTAATTTGGCATGCTTTCTTGTCACAGCATAAGTTTATGGGCAATTTAAAGCTTGCTTTTTTCATTGCATGAGAGCATAAACTTTAGCTCTGGAGTCATGAGGTCAACACTACTTTAACAGTACTCAAAAACATTTGGCCCCATCCTTGGTGAGAGCAAGATTTACTTTATGCTCATTTTTTGAGTTTATTTGCTTTCATCTCAATGTGGGACTTCAGTTTGTACATGCACCAGTCTTTCATTGATTGGATTGAATTCTCCCTTTGTCCGCAAACATGCCGGCAGTGCATATTTTCAATTACATGCGATGCTAACTCGGTGTGAATAAAATGAGAAAATGCTGCAATCTTTCAAATTGCTCAGACGTCATCAAACAAAATCAGGAATTCCAACACATGTCACAATGTACTTAGATCTTGATTTCTCAATGGGAAATAAAAATAAATTCCATCTTACCTTTGATAATAAAATGTGAGGCTGGATGAACACAGCAGGCCAAGCAGCATCTCAGGAGCACAAAAGCTGACGTTTCGGGCCTAGACCCTTCATCAGAGAGGGGGATGGGGGGAGGGAACTGGAATAAATAGGGAGAGAGGGGGAGGCGGACCGAAGATGGAGAGTAAAGAAGATAGGTGGAGAGAGTGTAGGTGGGGAGGTAGAGAGGGGATAGGTCAGTCCAGGGAAGACGGACAGGTCAAGGAGGTGGGATGAGGTTAGTAGGTAGCGGGGGGTGCGGCTTGGGGTGGGAGGAAGGGATGGGTGAGAGGAAGAACCGGTTAGGGAGGCAGAGACAGGTTGGACTGGTTTTGGGATGCAGTGGGTGGGGGGGAAGAGCTGGGCTGGTTGTGTGGTGCAGTGGGGGGAGGGGACAAACTGGGCTGGTTGAGGGATGCAGTAGGGGAAGGGGAGATTTTGAAACTGGTGAAGTCCACATTGATACCATATGGCTGCAGGGTTCCCAGGCGGAATATGAGTTGCTGTTCCTGCAACCTTCGGGTGGCATCATTGTGGCACTGCAGGAGGCCCATGATGGACATGTCATCAAGAGAATGGGAGGGGGAGTGGAAATGGTTTGCGACTGGGAGGTGCAGTTGTTTTTTGCGAACTGAGCGGAGGTGTTCTGCAAAGCGGTCCCCAAGCCTCCGCTTGGTTTCCCCAATGTAGAGGAAGCCGCACCGGGTACAGTGGATGCAGTATACCACATTGGCAGATGTGCAGGTGAACCTCTGCTTGATGTGGAATGTCATCTTGGGGCCTGGGATGGGGGTGAGGGAGGAGGTGTGGGGACAAGTGTAGCATTTCCTGCGGTTGCAGGGGAAGGTGCCGGGTGTGGTGGGGTTGGAGGGCAGTGTGGAGCGAACAAGTGAGTCACGGAGAGAGTGGTCTCTCCGGAAAGCAGACAGGGGAGGGGATGGAAGAATGTCTTGGGTGGTGGGGTCGGATTGTAAATGGCGGAAGTGTCGGAGGATAATGCGTTGTATCCGGAGGTTGGTAGGGTGGTGTGTGAGAACGAGGGGGATCCTCTTGGGGCGGTTGTGGCGGGGGCGGGGTGTGAGGGATGTGTCGCGGGAAATGCGGGAGACGCGGTCAAGGGCGTTCTCGATCACCGTGGGGGGAAAGTTGCGGTCCTTAAAGAACTTGGACATCTGGGATGTGCGAGAGTGGAATGTCTTGTCGTGGGAGCAGATGCGGCGGAGGCGGAGGAATTGGGAATAGGGGATGGAATTTTTGCAGGAGGGTGGGTGGGAGGAGGTGTATTCTAGGTAGCTGTGGGAGTCGGTGGGCTTGAAATGGACATCAGTTACAAGCTGGTTGCCTGAGATGGAGACTGAGAGGTCCAGGAAGGTGAGGGATGTGCTGGAGATGGCCCAGGTGAACTGAAGGTTGGGGTGGAAGGTGTTGGTGAAGTGGATGAACTGTTCGAGCTCCTCTGGGGAGCAAGAGGCGGCGCCGATACAGTCATCAATGTACCGGAGGAAGAGGTGGGGTTTGGGGCCTGTGTAGGTGCGGAAGAGGGACTGTTCCACGTAACCTACAAAGAGGCAGGCATAGCTGGGGCCCATGCGGGTGCCCATGGCCACCCCCTTAGTCTGTAGGAAGTGGGAGGAGTCAAAAGAGAAGTTGTTGAGTGTGAGGACGAGTTCAGCTAGGCGGATGAGAGTGGCGGTGGAGGGGGACTGGTCGGGCCTGCGGGACAGGAAGAAGCGGAGGGCCTTGAGGCCATCTCCATGCGGAATGCAGGTGTACAGGGACTGGACGTCCATGGTGAATATGAGGTGTTGGGGGCCAGGGAATTGGAAGTCCTGGAGGAGGTGGAGGGCGTGGGTGGTGTCACGGACGTAGGTGGGGAGTTCCTGGACCAAAGGGGAGAAAATGGAGTCCAGATAGGTGGAGATGAGTTCGGTGGGGCAGGAGCAGGCTGAGACGATGGGTCGACCAGGGCAGGCAGGTTTGTGGATTTTGGGAAGGAGATAGAAACGGGCCGTGCGGGGTTGGGGAACAATGAGGTTGGAGGCTGTGGGTGGGTGGTCCCCTGAGGTGATGAGGTCGTGAATGGTGTTGGAGATGATGGTTTGGTGCTCGGGTGTGGGGTCATGATCGAGGAGGCGGTAGGAGGTGGTGTCGGAGAGTTGGCGTCTGGCCTCGGCGATGTAGAGGTCAGTGCGCCATACTACCACTGCGCCACCCTTGTCTGCGGGTTTGATGGTGAGGTTGGGGTTGGAGCGGAGGGAGCGGAGGGCTCCCCTTTCTGCGGGGGAGAGGTTGGAGTGGGTGAGAGGGGTGGAGAGGTTGAGGCGGTTGATGTCTCGACGGCAGTTGGAGATGAAGAGGTCGAGGGAGGGTAGGAGGCCTGGGGGTGGTGTCCAGGAGGAGGACTTGTGTTGGAAGTGGGTGAAGGGGTCAGTGGAAGGAGGGTTGGGTTCCCGGTTGAAGAAGTAGGCATGGAGGCGAAGACGGCGGAAAAACTGCTCTATGTCCGACCGTGACTGGTATTCGTTGATGTGTGGTTGTAGGGGGACAAAGGTGAGCCCCTTGCTAAGGACTGACCGTTCGTCCTCAGTCAGTGGGAGGTCTGGGGGGATGGTGAAGATGCGGCAGGGCTCAGTGTGGCTGTCTCCTCTGGGGTTGCAGGCTGTGGAGGTTGTGGGCGGAGCGATGAGGTCGTCGGCCGTGGGCGGGGTTCCGTCGGCCGTGGGCGGGGTTCCGTCGGCCGTGGGCGGGGTTCCGTCGGCGTCGACCGTGGGCGGGGTTCCGTCGGCGGAGATCGTGGGCGGGGTTGCGTCGGCGGTTGGAGGATCGGGGTGGGCGGCAGCAGCTGAGGTGAGGGTGGTGTGTGGGCTGTAGTACCTAGACGTGGAGGTGGTGACTGCAGCAGCGGTTCCGGAAGTTCTGTGGCCGGCGGAGGCGGATGTGACGTCATCGGTGGGGTCTCCGGCCGTGTCCTCATGGTCAATGGCGGCGGGTGCATGGTGGGGGAGGGGCAGGGACAGAGTCGGGATTTGGGAGGCGCAGGAATCCTCTTGTGGGGGGCAGGGGCCAGTGAGTTTGTTGTACTTACGATTTTTGGTGTCCAGTAAAGCTGAGTGGAACTGGGTGTTCAGTCTGTGGATCCTGCGGAGGATAACAAACAGCAGAGGTCCTTTGCAGGTCTGGGAGAGGGAGGCTCTGAGCTGGGGCAGGCTGGATTGCAGTGCCTGGAGGTGCCGGCGCATGGCTGCGAGTGTCTGTTTCAGGACTCGCAGGGAGAACCGCTTCTGAAGGGTCTGAATATTCTGGGTGTAGAGGTGGTCACGGTTGGAGCCAAATTGGGAAGGCTGAAATGTGGACTGTAGTCCCTTGGGGATGATCTGGCTCCGTAGGCAGGTGCTGAGGAAGGTGATGTGGCTGTGGTACCTGGTTTGCTTCAGGACATGGTCGAGCAGTTTCAAGGCCGAAGAGATTACAAGAGAGTTGCAATGGGAGAGAGATTCCCTGAGGTTGGTCCGGAGGGAGGAGGGTAACTTCTTCAGGTTAGGCATCCCTGGAAGAGGCTTCGCAGTGAGGTTAAAATAGTATCAGAGATAATGGGAACTGCAGATGCTGGAGATTCCAAGATAATAAAATGTGAGGCTGGATGAACACAGCAGGCCAAGCAGCATCTCAGGAGCACAAAAGCTGACGTTTCGGGCCTAGACCCTTCATCAGAGAGGGGGATGGGGGGAGGGAACTGGAATAAATAGGGAGAGAGGGGGAGGCGGACCGAAGATGGAGAGTAAAGAAGATAGGTGGAGAGAGTGTAGGTGGGGAGGTAGGGAGGGGATAGGTCAGTCCAGGGAAGACGGACAGGTCAAGGAGGTGGGATGAGGTTAGTAGGTAGCGGGGGGTGCGGCTTGGGGTGGGAGGAAGGGATGGGTGAGAGGAAGAACCGGTTAGGGAGGCAGAGACAGGTTGGACTGGTTTTGGGATGCAGTGGGGGGAGGGGACGAACTGGGCTGGTTGAGGGATGCAGTAGGGGAAGGGGAGATTTTGAAACTGGTGAAGTCCACATTGATACCATATGGCTGCAGGGTTCCCAGGCGGAATATGAGTTGCTGTTCCTGCAACCTTCGGGTGGCATCATTGTGGCACTGCAGGAGGCCCATGATGGACATGTCATCAAGAGAATGGGAGGGGGAGTGGAAATGGTTTGCGACTGGGAGGTGCAGTTGTTTTTTGCGAACTGAGCGGAGGTGTTCTGCAAAGCGGTCCCCAAGCCTCCGCTAGGTTTCCCCAATGTAGAGGAAGCCGCACCGGGTACAGTGGATGCAGTATACCACATTGGCAGATGTGCAGGTGAACCTCTGCTTGATGTGGAATGTCATCTTGGGGCCTGGGATGGGGGTGAGGGAGGAGGTGTGGGGACAAGTGTATCATTTCCTGCGGTTGCAGGGGAAGGTGTCGGGTGTGGTGGGGTTGGAGGGCAGTGTGGAGTGAACAAGGGAGTCACGGAGAGAGTGGTCTCTCCGGAAAGCAGACAGGGGAGGGGATGGAAAAATGTCTTGGGTGGTGGGGTCGGATTGTAAATGGCGGAAGTGTCGGAGGATAATGGTCGGATTGTAAATGGCGGAAGTGTCGGAGGATAATGGTCGGATTGTAAATGGGGGAAGTGTCGGAGGATAATGTGTAAATGGCGGAAGTGTCGGAGGATAATGTAAATGGCGGAAGTGTCGGAGGATAATGTGTAAATGGCGGAAGTGTCGGAGGATAATCATCCCTCACACCCCGCCCCCGCCACAACCGCCCCAAGAGGATCCCCCTCGTTCTCACACACCACCCTACCAACCTCCGGATACAACGCATTATCCTCCGACACTTCCGCCATTTACAATCCGACCCCACCACCCAAGACATTTTTCCATCCCCTCCCCTGTCTGCTTTCCGGAGAGACCACTCTCTCCGTGACTCCCTTGTTCGCTCCACACTGCCCTCCAACCCCACCACACCCGGCACCTTCCCCTGCAATCGCAGGAAATGCTACACTTGTCCCCACACCTCCTCCCTCACCCCCATCCCAGGCCCCAAGATGACATTCCACATCAAGCAGAGGTTCACCTGCACATCTGCCAATGTGGTATACTGCATCCACTGTACCCGGTGCGGCTTCCTCTACATTGGGGAAACCTAGCGGAGGCTTGGGGACCGCTTTGCAGAACACCTCCGCTCAGTTCGCAAAAAACAACTGCACCTCCCAGTCGCAAACCATTTCCACTCCCCCTCCCATTCTCTTGATGACATGTCCATCATGGGCCTCCTGCAGTGCCACAATGATGCCACCCGAAGGTTGCAGGAACAGCAACTCATATTCCGCCTGGGAACCCTGCAGCCATATGGTATCAATGTGGACTTCACCAGTTTCAAAATCTCCCCTTCCCCTACTGCATCCCTCAACCAGCCCAGTTCGTCCCCTCCCCCCACTGCACCACACAACCAGCCCAGCTCTTCCCCCCCACCCACTGCATCCCAAAACCAGTCCAACCTGTCTCTGCCTCCCTAACCGGTTCTTCCTCTCACCCATCCCTTCCTCCCACCCCAAGCCGCACCCCCCGCTACCTACTAACCTCATCCCACCTCCTTGACCTGTCCGTCTTCCCTGGACTGACCTATCCCCTCCCTACCTCCCCACCTACACTCTCTCCACCTATCTTCTTTACTCTCCATCTTCGGTCCGCCTCCCCCTCTCTCCCTATTTATTCCAGTTCCCTCCCCCCATCCCCCTCTCTGATGAAGGGTCTAGGCCCGAAACGTCAGCTTTTGTGCTCCTGAGATGCTGCTTGGCCTGCTGTGTTCATCCAGCCTCACATTTTATTATCTTGGAATCTCCAGCATCTGCAGTTCCCATTATCTCCATCTTACCTTTGTTGGCTGCTCTCTATTATGTAAGGTGCTGATAGAGTTAACATGTAGATCCACAACAAGCAGCTATTTTTGAATGAGCCTTATTTACACCTCCCAAAATTGAGCTAATATAGCAAATTGCTTAATTTTGGCAACATACTGCACAATGTTCACATTTGGTCAATTATAGCCTTGATGTCCAGGACAATCTCTGGCATTCAGCTCTTTTGTCCTGGTTTGCACCAAGTTTAACTGAAGTTCAGAGCCGGGTGTTTTGAACAGAACACTGATGGTTCTCATTTCATTGAAAATGCCTTTACTTAGAATAAGTTGACCTTTGAAAATGCCTTAGAAGCTTGTTGCAACTTAAATAAAAAAGAAAGGCACAGTAGAGTGCCAAAAAGATTTTGGCCTTAATTTCTGCACAGATGAAAACTCTCTCAGCTTGTCTGAAAAAACCGGTACAGTTCCAAATCCATATGTTAGTTCCCCACCCTACTGTGTGCCATCTTTGCAGAGAGAAAATTAGGCGGGTCCAGGGTTCTAAAATGGTCAACTTTGGTTCCCAGAGGCATATAACCACACAAATCAGCAGCTGCCTCCACTTATATGTGATTTTTGTGAGGTATCCAAAGTGTGGAAATTACAGTGGAGGGGAACAGACCTAAACTTATGGACTCATTTGGATAGTCAGTGTACCATTTTGGAGAGGCAAGACTCCCATTTGGATATGCTCCCTTTGAAAGGGTGCCTTCAGAGAGGTTAGATGCCCTTTGGGATTGGTTAAACTGAATATGGCTAAACATGAAAAGTGAATATTCATTGGAACAGCTGAAGCTATCAAAAGAACTCTCAAATCTTTCAAAAACCGCAAAGTTGACAGAACTGTCAGAATTAATTGGAGATTTCAAATATCATTGCATTCTCAAAGCCATAGATTTTGTTCAGTTGCTCATTAAGTACTTTTAAAAAATATATTATTTTGAAAAGGAATAGTTATTTTCTGTTTCACTGTGTCGACATAAGCCCAATTGTGATCTTTATAGTATTTGAGTTGCATGATTGATTTTCCAACTTAATATTATCAAAGTAGAATGTCTGCTATATAAGTAGTTTGACTGATGGCTTGAATTAGTTACAGAATAAAATGTTTTTTATAAGAGATTAAGTACTCAAGTGAAAAGTTTGTTGACATGGAGAAGAGACCAAGTAATTGAGTAAACTATTTGTTTCATAAGGGTGGCAATTCGTTACTTATAAGTGAGACATTGGTTATCAGAAGAGTGGTTGACAGAATTTCAATATATTGACTGTTTTCATCAATGAGCTTGTTTTTAATAGTGATGTTATGAATGCACCTAAAGCTTGATTTCGTAAAAGCTAAAAGAACCATGGATGATGTAAGTCAAGTTTCTAAACAAAAGTTGCTGGGAAAAGCTCAGCAGGTCTGGCAGCATCTGTGGAAAGAAATCAGAGTTAACATTTTAGGTCAAGTGACCCTTCCTCAGAACTGATCTGCTGGGTTTTTCCAGTAATTTCTTTTTTTGAAGCTCGGTTTCAAGAAAGCTTAGCTTCTGGAGTCTGCCAATGGATATTAGGCAAGTTGACAATGGAGAGGATAAAGATACTTATCATTAGTTAGCATTGAGTTTTCAATAAATTTGCACAGAACCCATGAAAGGCCGGGGGATACGGGAGTACATGCATTGGCATAGAATTATGACTTGCATAGAGAGGCTGAAGGGGAATGAGGGACAAAGTTAATGGGTAGAGAGGCATAGACCATCATTGAGGGTGAAGCAAGCGACATAAGATATCATGGAAATTATGAGGGATAATGGTTGTAAAGAATGGCATCGTGGATCGTCGGTGTGTTTATGTGCGGGAGGCTTTTTAATAACCTCAACACATCCACCTCTGTTCCAACTAATTTATAATCCCACTCCAGTCACCCAGCCTGACTCCCAAGAAACTCAGTGACCCCAAAACAAAAGCCAGACCTTTTGATCTATTTTGCCTTGAGTGAGGTCAGTGGAACTAGAAAATGTTCTGAGCTGGGAGCACAAATTCAAATCTCTTCCCGTCTTGCTCTTGAAACCTATAAGCTGCCCATGCTTATCTCCAGCCATAGAGCTGTTCATCCTGGTTTCCAGTAGACTATCTTAATTAACAATAATGAAAAGCATATTCATGGACCTTCACAAATTTCAAAACTGTTAAAGAATTTTTGCAATTTACTAATTCCAAATTAATAGCAATAAATATTCCTAGCTTTTCCTGCATTCCTGAAGTTATTAACAACTTATTGATTTTGTGCTGTTGTGTTAATGAGTAAATCATATCTACCAAAACATATAGTAAAAAAAGATCAACACATTGAAAATTGTTTGTTTTTTTTAATGTAGCTACTTGCATTTTCTTCCAATTTCCAGAAGTGAATTTTCTCTGTGAAAGGTGGCAGCTGCTCTGAGGTAAATTGTAGTAAGATAAGTGCATCACCATGGGTTACTGTTCTTGACAAGGGCCATTCAAAAGCATTTCATGTGTCGGGTAAAAAGCTAAAAATGGTAGAAGGGTTTCAAAATAGTAATAAAAATCACAGCTGCATCTAACTATGTGATTTTCTCAGCAGAGGCTATTGTTTGAGGAATCAATTTTATACAATTACGTAGCAGATTAGTGAAGAGAAGATTGCAATTACACATTCAGTAATATGCTATTTGCTGCTAATGCCTTTTCTGAAATGTAGCAGTAAAGCACATTGCAGGTGTTCACAAAGCAGTGGATAAGAGCAATTGCTCCAATATGAGTTCTCTTCGGGATTGCAGCAGATCATTCAAAACAGGTTAGATCCCCCAGAAACTGAACTTCTCTGAAGAGAAGTGAAATGACAATTTTGAGGACAGTGGTTCAGTGATTTGCACAACTACAGGGACCCGGGTTCAATCCCGGCCTCAAGTGACTGTCTGTATGGAGTTTGCACGTTCTCCTGGTGTCTGTGTGGGCTTCTTCCTGGTGGTCCGGATCCCTCTCACAATCTAAGGAGGCGCAGGTGGATTAACAATGGGAAATTGACCGTGGTATCCAGGGATGTGCAGGCTAGGTGGTAGACATGGTGCATGCAGGTTAACAGTGACAGGTTGGGTTTGGTTGGGATGTCCTTTGGAGGGTCAGTACAGGCTTGATGGGGTGAACACCCTCATTTTGCACTTTGCCGATTCTCTGCTTAGTAACAAAACCAAGATAAAATGGAAGACAATCACAACAGTCCCACTTGTTTTGTGTAGTCAACACGGTAGCTCAGTGGTTAGCACTGCTGCCTCACAGTGCCAGGCACCTGGGTTCAATTCCACCCTCAGGCAACTGTCTGTGGAGTTTGCACATTCTCCCCGTGTCTGCTTGGGTTTCCTCCGAGTGCTTTGGTTTCCTCCCACAGTCCAAAGATGCGCAGGCTAGGTGGATTGGCCATGCTAAGTTGCCTGTAGAACTCAGGGATGTGCAGATTAGGTGGGTTAAAGGGGAATAGGTCTGCGTGGGATGCTCTAACAGTTGGTGTGGACTTGTTGGGCCAAGGGGCCTGTTTCCACGCCATATGGATTTAAAGAAAAAGAACCACTAGGAATGAAGGTTTAATAGCCATGATAGATTGGCACACAATGGATGTCAATGTCCATGGAAGAGGCATGTAGGTAGCTAGTGTCCCTGGATTGTCCCTTGAGATGCAATTTGGTTTTATAGAATATGGAAGTCGTTCAGAGCAAGTGGGTGACCTGAATTCACCCTGCACCCAGCCTAGTACTGAGTTTTCTCAGCATCTCATTTATTTGGCAAGACTGTTAAGATAGAACCTGAATATTAATAAGGTGTGTTGTGCTATCAAAAAGACGTTTAGCAAAGAATAATCTCCTTTAATTGGAAAATTACTGCTGCCTGCAGGGGAAATCAGCATGTTGCTGGGAAAAACACAAAAGGTGTTCTGGATTGTTCCTTCCATTGAAACGATCCTTGTCTGACATCTCATCCCATTTTACTACAAACCTTGCCAAAGCCCATTACTTTCAGGCCATTATATCTTTTTCATAGACCAGAGTTTAATATCTTACCCAAAAGACAGCACTTTCAACAGTGCAGCACTCCTTCAGTACTGCAAAGGAGTATCAACCGAAACATTCATGCTGAAGTGTCCAGAATGCCAGTGGAACTGAAAAACCTCTTGATTATGAGACAAAGAAACCTACTATATTTATTTCATGGGTTGTGGTTGTCACTGGCTAGGCTAGCAGTTATTTCTCATCACTAATTGCCCAGTAAGGACTTAAGAGTCAACCACATGTTTGAGCGCCTGGAGTAACATTTCAATCAGATCATGTAATAACAGCAGATTTCCTTCCTAAAGGACATTTGTGAATCAGTTCAGTTTTTACAACAATTTTACAACAAGTGGTTATATAGGCATTATTAGGTTAGCTTTTTATTCCATGTTTCTATTGATGTTTCAGAATGTTCACCCTCTGCCACAGTGGAATTCAAACCCATATTAGTCCAGCGACATTACCACTACACCATCACCTTCCCCAAATCCAGTGTGCAAGATCAGTTTGAACAGTTCTGCACCAGGTTAACAATAGTCAAGAAGCTCCTGTTATAGGATTTTGGGAGAAGGTCATAGCTGTATAAAAGAATTTGTAAAGCAGCCACACAAGGAGATTGATGGCTCAATCTAAGAACAATGAACAACAGAATTTGGACTAAAGGGCATTCAAGAATAATTGACTCAGATTAAGAGCAAACAAAAAGCAAACTGAACTTGACAAACTTCCTGTATGTTTACAGGAAGATGAAGGAAAGAGAGAAAATGATGAAAATTAGAATCTGGCAACATACAAGAAATGGAAGGTGAAGGAGGCCATTGATATGTGAATGGAAATTCATCTAAAATGAAATAAAACAAGTGAAGAGATAAGTGTATAATGGAGGATGAAGGAGGAAGTACTGACAATCTTTGAAACAGAAGAGATGCCAGTTAACCATTTTACAAGTAGGCCAAATAAAGTCAATAAAGGAGTATTGTGGAAGAAATCTATATTCTTGTGATTTCTGGGCAATTGAAACACATTCAGGATTCCTGAGAGGAGACAGTTCTAATGTCATTTCACTGACTTGAGGCATTTGTAAACCGGCAAGGGAAGAAGTTTCTTTGTTCAGTAGTGGGCAGCAGAAAGCCTGAAATGGGGTAAATGTGGCAAATATGTCCTCTTCACTAGAGTGGGTGCCATGACCCAAGAGCATATATATCGACAGTCCTGGAAAGTCAGTGTTGATGAAATTAGTAATCTGGCCATCACCCTCAGAATCTGTGTGTTCCATATAGGTATAAGTTTAATGTCTTGACGAAGACAGTCTTTGTATGCTACGGGCCTTGATGTCTCCAAAAAAAAATCAAAAGCCAGGAGGTGATTGAACAAATTGTTAGCTGAAGAAATATTGTGGTAAATGGAACATCAAAAGCTGGTCAATTATGCATGTCATATTCCAATTCTAAGTAACAGACATAAATTAGAGTTAGGATATTTTCTAAGGATAGAGATGGAAAGGAATATAAATGGTGAAGAATTTTTAAAAATCTGTGCTCAGAGATGACCTTATCCCAACATACAGCATGAGTGGTGATACCCACGTGAGATATCAAAATTGACGCTTGCACAGAGCTCAACAATTTCCAGCCATCATTTATGGGCTGGTGAGGGCCTTGTCTAAAACATCTTAAATTTATGAAAATACAGATTCCACAGCAAACTTTGTTTTAGTCAGTACCTTATGAACCCGCACTCTCGATTACCTGGCAAAAATTATATCCCTCAAATACTGTGAGGTTTACTGTATTATTCTATCCGGCTCTTATAGCTTTTTAAAAATGTATTTACCTTAATGTAAATATGTTTGTAGTTCAATTGAATGACCACATGAAATATCAACAGTTGATGTGATTTCGAGGCAACTGCTCCTCAAATACCCATACCAACGATGTCCAAGTAGTCAATTGAGGGCGTGAATGAAAAGGGTCTCTGGTGGTAAGTTTTATTTAAGGTACAGTTGCATTATTAATTAAGGGATTAATGCTGTAAATAAAGTACACACTCTGTATTATGTTTCTATTACATTGTAAATTTTTTTTATTGATAATGTTGATCTCTTGATCAGCCGGCCCACTCCCCATCCCATAGGGGCCAGTTAATAAAACATTTGCTGCCATTTGCCAATTGCAGAGAAAATTTGAGAGAGGAACTCATCACAGCTTTATCACCCTACAGCAGGCCTGGAGGCAGCAGAAGTTCTTCCAAGATATACCTTTCAGCTCTCAGGTAGAACGAGTGTACTTTTTTAGGACCCAGAAGGAAAGTTTCAGCTACCTTTGTGTCAGTTTCAAGTCCGTGTCCCTTCCATGAGTTGCTGCCCCCAAAAGCCCCTCCTAACGACTTAGCAACAAGCTGATGTTGTTTCGGGGAATGGAGTGTTGCTGTCTTGTTTTTGTTTGTCAGCTGTCACTTTACAGTGATATCAAAGAGAAAATGGGAAATCACCATTTAAATCACTCTGGGAGTTAAAATAGCTCAGACTCAAACTTCAGGCCGAAGAATATATGCAACAATACTCTCTGCATTCCGGAAAGCCACTCTTGCTTAACTAACTTTGTATGATTCAATACAATCCATTGTACTGCACTGCTACATTTACCTGAAAAAAGCTAAGTGTTGTATTTCGTGCCACAATATTTTTAAACATATTCGATCAGGCCCCAACAGTGCCTGAAAAATTTCAATATGCTTTCACTGTTAATGTTGCTCCAAAGATTTTTAATGTTTAGTAACTCTGTATGTACCTTCATTAGCAAACTGGTCAGTGTCATATACAGTGATAAGCAACAGCTATAAACATCTCTTGATGTCAGGGATGAATTAGTTTTAAGGGGCAGTGTGAAGTAAAGAAATATAGGAAAATAGGAACAGGAGTAGACCATTCAGCCCCCTGAGCCTGTTCTGCCATTCGATGGGATCGTGGCTGATCTGTGGCCTAACCCCATGGACCTGCCTGTGGCCCAGATCTCTTAGTACTTTGGATGAGCCAAATGTTATCTGTCTCAGATTTAAAATTAACAACCGATCCAGCATCCTCTGCTGTTTTGGAAGAATGTTATGGAGATCCACTACCCTTTCTGTGTAGAAGTGCTTCTAATATCTGTCCTGAATGGTCTGGCCCTATTTCTTAGATAATGGCCCCAGTCCTAGAATCCCGACCAGTGGAAATAGTTTATCCTTGTCAACATTGTCTTTTCCTGTGAATATCCTTAAGATTTTGATCAGATTACCCTGAACCTTCTAAACTCTACATGTAATAGGCCTACTTTGGATAATCTGTCCTGACAACATAAGCCCTGAAGTCCAGGCATCATTCTTGTACCCTCCCCCCACTGCACCACACAACCAGCCCAGCTCTTCCCCTCCACCCACTGCATCCCAAAACCAGTCCCACCAGTCTCTGCCTCCCTAACCTGTTCTTCCTCTCACCCATCCCTTCCTCCCACCCCAAGCCACACCTCCATCTCCTACCTACTAACCTCATCGCACCTCCTTGACCTGTCCGTCTTCCCTGGACTGACCTATCCCCTCCCTACCTCCCCACCTATACTCTCCTCTCCACCTATCTTCTTTTCTCTCCATCTTCGGTCCACCTCCCCCTCTCTCCCTATTTATTCCAGAACCCTCACCCCATCCCCCTCTCTGATGAAGGGTCTAGGCCCGAAACGTCAGCTTTTGTGCTCCTGAGATGCTGCTGGGCCTGCTGTGTTCATCCAGCCTCACATTTTATTATCTATCATTCTTGTAAACTTATCTTTCCCTCCAAGGTCAATATATCCTGCCTAAGGTGTGGTGCCCAGATCTGCTCACAGTGCTTCAAGTGTGATCTGGCCAGAATTTTGTATAACTGCAGCATAACCTCTGCAACCTTGAAATCTAGTCCTCTTAATATAAAAGCCATTGTTCTATGTATTTGAAGGCTGAAATTTAGTCAGAACAATGAAGGGCCCAATAATGGACCTAAAAACCAAAGACAGTCCCATTTCTGCCATTTGTGGAAGTTATAGAAGCATTTACCAAGACTGAAGAACTAATTAGTCTCTGTTGGTACTTCAATTCTACGAAAGGAAGGTGCCTGCTTCCAAGAACTACCAGTCAATTGGGGGGCTGTCAGCTCCACAGACTCAGCAGTGCCATTGGGTGCGATGGACAAAGCTGGAAATGCATGTAGGAGAAAGGACTATGACAGCAAGCCAATAAGAGATAACACAGTGTGGAGCTGGAAGAACACAGCAGGACAGGAAGCCTCAGAGGTGTAGAAAAGCTGATGTTTCAGGTCAGGATCCTTCTTCAGAAATTTTCTGCAGCTCGGATGCTGCCTGGTCTGCTGTGCTCCTCCAGCTCCACACTGTGTTATCTCTGTCTCCAGCATCTGCAGTTCTCAGTATCTCCATGCAAGCAAGCTGTTGCCCGAGTGAGGAAGTCAGGTGGGAGCCGGGAAACATCTCCTTGAGCGCAGACTGCCTGCTTCAGAAGATTCCCAAAAAGTGTGCAGAGCGATCACAAAAGTGATCACCAGATTTCATGCTCTGCCTATGCTGACCTAGGCATGGAAAGGTCAGCTGATGCTGTTTGAAAAAAGGATTTCTAACCAATTGAATCATTGGAGGAGCCTGTTAAACGTAACTAATTAGTTTAGACATTGGTAGAAACAGTGTCAAAGGAGAAGGATCTTATCTGAGATTATACGCTGGAAAAATTCTCTTCACCTCCACCTGTTCATGTTTCTGGGCTATTAAATAACAAGTTATATTTAATCATTTTCAAAATATTTGTGAATGCATTGCTGACTTTCCTTCCAATTTCAGTATTTATTGCTCGACTTTGATTGGCCTTAAGGGTATATGGTGGTAGCAGCCTTGTAAAACTGTTACAATTCAAGTGGTAAATTTCCATCCAATAGAGAAAGTCTAATCACCTCCCTCTGATATTTAATGCTATTACCAATGATCCCCATCATCAATGTTCCAGGGCACCATTGACCAGAAACCTACCTTCCATACCACATAACTATTGTGACTATAAGAGTTGATAACAAGCTGGGTATTCCATGGAGTGTGATTAAACCGCCATTGGTTTTCCATTTCACATGCGCCAAGAATAGATTGTGATGATATATGGTCCACTAGTTGTAATGAGTGCAGCTGGAATACTGCTCCAGAAACTAGACTCCATAGAAACAAAGGCAGCTTATTCAATACCCCAACTACCACTTCATTAAATGTTTATTGTTTCTGGTACATCCAAGGCAGTTCACCACCAAATTCTCAAGGGGAAATAAGATTTGCCTTGCCTGTCAGAAATGTCTATTACACATGAATGAATGCAGAAAACAAAAGTGATAAAATTCACTTCCTGAAGTGTGGACAGGAATTTCCATCAGTGGCCTTACTACAAGGCTGAAATTTCTTGGCATCCTGAGTGGCACTTAAATGTGCAGTTAATTTAGTAATCATACCCGAAATTGAATTAAGTATTAAAACCTAGCTTTTTATCCATATTTGTACTAAACATTAGGACACAATTAAAGAAGTTCTTGACAGCCATTCAGGTAAAGGATTTAATTGGATTTTAATAGAATACAAATAAAATCTGACTGAATCCAATTTTACTACACTTATGATTAAAAGCTACCCAACAGGTGAAACAATTACATATATTTTGATAAAAATCCAACTCCCTTAATATTGCATCAACACTGCTCAATCAGAACATGAAATAAAACAAATTCTGTGAGGGAGTTTTAAACAAGATTTTTGGAAGTTACAAATTTCTCTGATGTTATTTAAATATAATTAGAATTCTCTTTCTTAGATGACCAATAGAAAGTTGAATATGTGAATAAACTCAGAGTTACCCAGCACTTCTCACATGGTGCTACCAATTTTCTTAGGAGTATTATTAATTACATGTAGACATCGCCTCCAATCTCAGGACAAATATTGAACAATGATGATTGAGAATAATGGGAAAATTACAGAATAACTCATTTTATCAATAGTATATGAATGCTCTAAATCAACCGCATATAGAAAGCTAATGGCTGTAGATAAACTTGAAAATAGCATCAGCAAGCCACTTGGCTTTTTGAATACCATATAAATCTTTAATTGATTTATTCAACTGAGATATTTGTTCAGTATTCTATCACTTTAAATCTGGAAATGGGCTTCAGTTGCTTAATTCTGTGCATATCAATTTTGTGTATATCAATGCTGTGCATTTTCAGCAGGATCTTGTTTGCCCCAAGGTGAATTTGAAGTGATTTCCTCACATCATTCTTTGACATGAATTGTGATCTTGCTGCTCCACTTTGGAAAAGGATCTGCACATCAAAAGAAAGTGACTGTATTTGAAGTGTTACATGCTGAAAGTTGACAGATGTAAGGATAACTGAAACTGTGCTGACCAAAGGAATCAATGCATCGCAATAAAAACTGGCTACAACATTTTCTGAGATCCAATTACTCAGAGTGATAAATGATTGGGACAAATGTAACAGCATCCAGACTGTACCAAAGCATAGGAAAGGCACTGAAATGAATCAGAATTCATCAATACCTCTTGTCATTTTTAAACCAGCTGCAATAAATTTCCGATAAACTCGTGGAGAAATGTAATTCCAGTAAAAATGCGGAACAAAATTGTGCAATCAAGAAATATTTCATCCATATCCTTATCAGAGGTTGTCATCAAAACTAAATTGCACACATTGCAAAATATTTACAGCAGCAAAACAGATCATTTGGCTCAAAAGGTCCTTGGAGACATTTATGATCCCCCATAAGCAAACTGATTATTTTGGAGTTTGATATTTATACTCCCAGGGCAATTATTTTTGCTCCCTTGAACAGCATGGACAATGTAATGTGGGAAAATAAAATGAAAACAGAATCTTGACAGTGAGAGAAAAAGAAACATAAACATAATTTTCCCCTCAGCTAGAATTGAGTGCATACTGTTGTTGGATACAAATTTTTTTTGTGCAAATCAAATTTAATTTGTAGTTTTCAGTTGGAATTAAGCTAAAACTAAGCTGCAGTTTAAGCTCAGTAGTTGTGAGCCTGAAGCAGTATTTTCCTAGGGTTCTAGTGAAAGAGCAACTCAATTAAGATTCATCTGAAGCTGGATTCTGATTAAGTGAGTCAGATGGGCATTTTGTGTTAGGCGCTTCAGAGCTTTGAAGACTCCCCCAGAATTTGTTTACTGATTTGTACAGTTTCCTCTTCACTTCAGTTCAGTTGAATTAGGACAGGATATGGACATTCCTCTTACTACTGCAATAACATACTGCAGTCAAGACCAAAAAGGTGTTGTGTGCCTAGGAACACATTACTGCACATGCTGGAATCTATACTGAAACAACAAATGCTGGAGATCACAGCAGGTGAAGCAGCATCCATGGAGAGAAAGCAAGCTAATATTTTGAGTGTAGATGACTCTTCATCAGATATTCTGCCTCCTGTACACATGAGTAATTCCAAGCTTTCAAGAGCGTGGCAGCAGGGTAAGGAGTGTTAGGTCTCCTGGCCGATCTGCTTCTATCCTGTCGCTTTCCTTTAATTTTTTTTTATCTAACATCAAGCTCCTAGACACTACTACAGTAGAGAATGACGGTGGATCCTAGAGGCTACTGCAGTGGAGAATGAGGCATGGATCCTAGAGGCTACTGCACTGGAGAATGAGGGTGGATCCTAGAGCCTACTGCAGTGGAGAATGAGGGTGGATCCTTGTGGCTGTGTTCTGGTGGGTCCTTTGACTAGGCTGTTTCATTGGTGGCTTTGAAAGCAAGGTGGTTCCGGGCCCAGGATTTCAATGACCGGCCTGGGACTCCTTCTGGCAATTTTGCTCGTGATTTTCATCGGGGTCAATGTCTCCTTGTGACGGCTTTGGCATTAATCTGTGAATCCATGTGGCTTTTTCTTCAGCTTCATGGAGGTCTGGCCATGGATTCCAATGGGAGAGGGGTGGTCCTCAAGCCCAGAGCTGTGAATAAACTTAATGGAATTTGTCTTAAATTCTCTTTTTTTATTTTTTTAATACCACACCATGAGAAAGGACTGTTATTCTGAACCTTTTATTTCTTTATTTTTCTAATTTATTACTGCAATTTTGCACTTTCAAAGGTCTGTAATGCTGGACATTTTGTTTCTTTAACTTTCTATTTTGTTTCAAGTAATTTGTATTCAAGAATCTGAACCAAGGCACTTTTATACCTAACATGGTGTCACAAGTGGGGACTTGTAAACTGTTCACTGTACTTATGTGGTTACATGTGTCAACAAAGTTAATTCTAATTCTGATATGGTTTAGGCATTTCTGTATTAATACAATGCTACGTTCATAGCCCATAAGTCCAACAGAACATATTCAATGGTACATCTATTCGGTTATTTGCAATAGATAAAGGATGAGCCATGTTCAACCAGCTGCAAAACTAAGACACATTGTCTGATTCTATATGGGGTTCCACAAATGGACAATTTTTGTTGATCACCTCGAAGTGTGTTAAGAATCACGCTGACAATCAATTTACGATTATCAGTCAGCTGAAAAGATGGCTTTCCTGTTGAGCGCAACATGAAAAGTTGAAACAGCATGGCTCCTTTTCAGCAATACCCAAGTGTTGTGCTAGTTTTGTGAAAACTACATTTATATTTGAGACTGTGGGCTAAAAAGGGGAAAAGACACTGCTTTACACTGATGAAATGATGCATGAAGATGTTGCAGGTTTTAAAAAAAATGGTGCTGGGACTCACTGTGAGCTGTATCTACAACATTGCCTCATTCAAGTTATATGTTTGTGTGTCATTTGATTTCTTTTCATTGGTTTGTCAAGGGGCCTTTGTAGGCGAGCTCAGCATCGTGACAACTTCTTGATTGGTTTCTGAATGCTGTACGCGCACAGTAGAACAGAAAAATCTAGCCTGCAAAGAGAACGTGCTTCAATTTCTCTCCCTTTCCTTCCTGAGTAGAAGATGGACAGAAAATCACAGGGTATGTGTTCTGACTTACTATTTCCCTGTAAATTGCAAAATGCATTTTGAAAGGGGAAAAAAAAGGGGTGGTAGAAAACATTTAAAACACTGGAAGGGGCAATTTTCAACCAGTAAATGAAAGACAACATTGGTGTTCAAACAAACTTATATCATCAAAGAACTGGAAAAGCAGAAGAAACCAAGAGAAACCAACTTATTGATGCCTGTGATCCAATCGCTCACCATGACTGTTCGTCCCTGATTTTAGTATCTCCTTCCACACACTTAATTGTCTTCTCTGTGTAACAACATGTCTGTGTTTGGAAATTTCAAAAAGGGGCACATTTTAAGCTATAGGTTAGAACGTAGCAATTCATATTTCTTTCTTGCTGTTGGTTACAAACAATTTAATTACAAGAAACTGTTTATTTTGTTCACGAGAAATACTTGGTATGTATATTCTAATAATCTGAGTTAGACAGTAAGGTAAGATTTGACAGTGAGTTGCTTTAATCAGATTTTCACACTTTCAATGATTCTGGGAATAGGCCTGCTTGATATTCAGCACACTACAGTGAGTTTTGACATATGCAATATTTCAGAAACATCACCCATCCTTCCCTTTACAGTATTCCTTTCCCGGCCTCTGTTAGAATAAAAGAATTCCCACTGTATCAGTAGTTTCTGTATTATTTTTGCATATTTCTCTGCCATATCCTTCCATTCATTGGTGGCCTGCAAAATGCATTCAGAAGTGTAATTTTATCTCATCTTTCTGAGCTCTAACTAAACAGGTTCTGTCCATACCCCTGGAGGACAGTTTATCTCTTCTGAATTGTAGAGTTGCCTTTATTTATTACAAGCATACTTTATTCTTTCTTTACTTCCTTACCTTTCCTCAATGTCTTGTATCAAGAAATAATATGACCTTTGCTGAGCTAGGAGTCCCTTACTGCAACAACATCATATTCCTATATGACCACTCACACCTGAAGCTCAGCAAATGTATCCACCCTGCAGGAGAGTGGGAAAACCACATGGGAGGGGTAACCTTATAGAGGTTTATAGAATCATGAGGGGCATGGATAAGGTGAATGACAGGGATTTTTTCTTGAGTGGTGGAGTTCAAAATTAGAGTATATAGGTTTAAGGTGAGAAGAGAAATATTTATAAAGGATATGACAGATAACTTTTTTTATTGGAAGAGTAGTTCAGATCACTGAAATTAAATGAATCACCGGAGGAAGTGGTGAATGCAGATACAGTTACAACAGTTAAAAGGCATTTGGATGTGTTCATGAATAGGAAAGGTTTGGAAGAATATTGACCAAATGCAAGCAGGAGGAACTAATTTGGGAACACAGCGTGGTCTGGTAGGGCTGAAGGTTCAGTTTCCATGCTGTGTGACTATAACCCTATGAAAAAGATGAAGTGGGCAGATTAGAATATCATGGGATGTGGGTTTATTCTATTAATATCATAATAAAGGTACCGTTTGCGAGGCAAATGCTTTATGATCTCCACTAGTTACAATTTCTTACTCTTTGCTGTATACTTCTATCAATCCTTTGTGCACTCTACTTATCTTTCTCAATGCTGAATTCTGGTTTCAATCACCCAGCCAAGATAATTTAATCTCTCTTCAAGGGAACTATCAAACCATACCATGAGGAAATCAGTCTGAAATCTGATTATGTGTAATCCATCCAGATTGTAAAGGTCCCATTCACCCTGAACCTGGCTTAATGTCCCAGGAATCTCCCTCTTCCAACCATCCATTAATTTTCAGCATTCCTGTGTTATCTATACTTCATTTACCTACATTCTGCATTTACTCCGGCATGTGGCACCAGGAGTAATTTAGCGAGTACTAATATTGAGGTTATGCTTGCAGGCCTATTTCCTATCTCTCTAAAATCCTTATCCTTTTCAACCTGAGTCGTTCACACTGATATGGACTACTCTGTTGACATTCAGCCACATCTCCCCAACTTCATTGCCCCTCTCCTCAGACCTGCATCCACCCAATGACATTAACCTTGGCACAAAGCTGGAAACACTGGTTTCATATCAGTCTAGCTGCTCCCCTACAATATAGCATTCTATTATCTTTGGGATGATCCTACATCACCAGTCAGCCACATTCAGAGATTCATTGATGATAGCATCTAGATTATTTCTTTTGTACTCAACAGACATCAACTGTCAAGAAAATACAATGTTGTATTGGTCAGCATCTTCATATGAATCACTAAAGACCAATCTCCACTTATCCCAATTCCAATCTTCCGAATGCAAGAACGCGAAGGAATTACTTCAAAAATCCAGGCTCTGCTCGCCTCTCACATTAGACTTTAACCTAAAAAAATTTTGCAACACTTCAAATCTGTCCAAAGAAATTACTTTGATCGGGCTAGTTTCTTATATTCTCAAAAGAATTCACTGATTTGCAGGGACCCAACCTATTTTCTGGGAAAAATAAATGTGTAAATCCAGAATAACACTTAACCTTTTCCAGTACTAAACAGAGATAGTTGGAACTGCTGATGCTGGAGAATCTGAGATAACAAGGTATAGAGCTGGATAAACACAGCAGACCAAGCAGCATCAGAGGAGCAAGAAAGCTGACATTTTGGGTCTGGACCCTTCTTCAGAAAATCTTCAGAAGGGTCCAGACCTGAAACATCAGCTTTCCTGCTCCACTGATGCTGCCTGGCTTGCTGTGTTCATCCAGCTTGACACCTTGTTATCCCAGTACTATATGGGATGTGATCAGGGATAATGGGTACTGCAGATGCTGGAGAATTTGAGAGAACAAAGTGTGGAGCTGGATGAACACAGCAGGCCAAGCAGCATCTTTTTGTGCTCCTAAGATGCTGCTGGGTCTGCTGTGTTCATCCAGCTCCACACTTTGTCATCACTAAGTAGGATTTGTTGAGGTTTTGAATCCATTTAACCTCCCAAAATTATTCTGTTTGAGTTCAAGGTCTTTTCGACAAGAACACTTTAATTATGGGTAAGTATATACAGACGTGAGACCTTCAGATAAGGTTAGAGCTTCCGTTCGGTTAGGTCTTTTGATCTAACTTGACTGTTGTACGTATTTCTCACGTTATCCCAGTCCCTTCAATTTCCAGTGATCTGTTCTCACAACTTTCCAATTAATTGATTAAGTTACTGGGCCTTTCAAATTCCTAGTTCTAATTGCTGCCCTTTTTAAATATAGGCACCTCATTAACCACTTGCAACTATATGGAAATTCTAGTCTCAAATGTGCTATTAAATCTTAAGTCAAGGGCTCACTTAACAGGTTGGACTTTCTTTGAGAGAGGAAAGGATGTTGTAATTAATGTTCCTGACAACCAATCTTCAGTATTCTGTTAACGCACCTCAAGAAGAATTTCTCTTTCGATGGTAATTTTATAAAAGATGCAAGAAGCAATGGTAATATGAAAGATTTGAGCAGGATGAAACCATCTCAGATATATTCAAATCCTGATGATGCTGTTTCAGGGTATCAATGGTGTTTCTATGTTAATTATCCAATAACTTCCTCTCCTGTTGAGATATACATGTTGTTATGTCATCTCCCAGAGGGAATGGTATGATAATGTACAAGAGTGACTCATGAAGGAAGCAGGAGGCTGCATTCATAACCAGACAGCCGGCCTGTTACCCTATATTCATCTGTAAATGAGAGAGAGTGTGGAAAGATTGACTGGTCTTCAATAACTATCATGATAATTACTCCATGTCTGCTAATTACTTTATAACAGCACCGTGTGCTATTTGTTGAGTGCTGGCAAAGAAAACAATGCAGGATTGATGCCAATATTGACATTTTGGAATTCAACGCTCCATTTAATGGTCTCTCTGCAATCAGCAGCAATAAGGAGACCATTCCAGTGCTGTTTGAACAAACTATCAGCTGCTTGCAGGTTAATATTATTCATTTCCATTGGATATTGCTGCCATGCACTACCTTTTGCTGACACTGTAGTTGAATAGCTAGCAGAGTACGCAAGCTGCAAAATTTTGATGCCAGGCTTACTTCAGAGATATAAGACGAAAGATATGAATGTTAGAAATGGATGGTATTGAGATAGCCAGTAGGTCAGTAATGAGATAGTGGTGCATTTAGAAATATGGCAGATTAGTGGAGCAATTGATGAGATATGTCATTTGAAAATACAATCTTTGAATTGTACCACTCAGATGAAAACATTGAACCTCTTCTGGAACAGTCTTCAAAGCTGGACCCCCAGCACCAAACACTGACAAAATCGCCGTCCGTGAGTTTATTCAGAGGGCCTCCTGATACTGGTTGAAAGGTAACTTTCCTCTTCCCTTCTCTCATACCAAAGCCTCCATCATAGGCTCCAAAATCCCTAGGAGATAGTCTGTGTAATTTTTATGCCATTGTTTTGGCTTTCCCTGGTCAGAATCAGTTGTACAATGGGGTCCAGCATATGCACCAGCCACAATTAATCTCCTTTTTAAAGAAAGATGGACTGGCTATAAGTAACATAGCCACGCTTTAACTTATGCTAGTCTCTCATGTTGTTACGCCCTGTGCTCTATTATGCAGCTGCTCACCACTGGTCAGTGTGAGATGATCCCGGACGTGGCTACCAGCTCATTATGATCTAGTCAGGGCCAAGTAACTTTTTTCTTCAATAAATAACATCTGATATCCAGAGAGTTTACTAAGACAATGATGTCACAAGGTTTCACAGTTTTGAGCAAACAACAATAAGCTTTACTATACAACATTACAACGTAATACAACCAACAAAATACAGATCAGAATGAATATGGTAATAGTCTGTAATCAAATACAATGCGTATTAAATAGTAAAATGCAATTAAACAACTCCTACAGATTTCACAGTAATTCTTCCCAGACATTAATGAAATAGTGGTCCATCAAATCTCTTTAAAACTTCATAGGAGATCATAATTTGGCATTTTTGCCAGTTTGGCCTTGAAACTTGCTCTCAAGTGCCACTCTGCCATGTACTGCCTCAATGATTAGTAATAACTCCGTCACCCACACTCACAAGCTGGCTTCACAATGCTGAAACTGCCCTGAGTACTTTTCCCTGAGCTCCACTTTTGTTCAGTTGTATAAAATAAATACTACTTGTAAACATTTCAAACTCAAATCTCTTAACTGCACTGAGGTATTAATGTTCCCAAGATCCTTCTGGACCATTTATTTCTTCACTCAACCCTGAACCAGCAACCACCCCTGGGCTGTTTCTGAGACCAAACTCTAACACTTACCTTCATACCACCAATTCCTGCAACTTCATTCTGATTTCTAAAAACATAGCACCATTCAACTGCTCAATCCTTTCTGGGTCTTCTGCACAGTTCTGATATGGTTCAACTGCTTTCACAGCAATGCAGTTAACTGCAGCAGACCAAACATAGACTCTGCTCCTCTATCTCTCATGTCCTCCTACACTGAAAAGTCTCAGCTGCCTTGTAACCTTTGAACTCCTCTTCAGTGACCTCCAAACTGCCCTGAGTAACTGATTGAAAAGTTTACAATAGGCCTTTCTCCTGAGCAAAATTGAAAATTGCCACACATGTTTGTTTCAGATAAAGTTACAGATACAGGATTTCACCACAACTATTGGTTGCAACCTATAATTATTAAAGTTACTAGGCGGCATGACATTTGAGCACAGCCTGCAATGAAATAAATAGGTATAGGTTAATCTCACATCAGGATCCTCATGGCCATTTTTGAGTCCTGTCTGATTTCATTATCAATCTGTCTGAACTGTTGACTGAGACATGACTATTGGTCAGGACTCCTTTGCTTTTCTTCAAAGTGATGATAAAGAAGTCATTTTTTTTACTGAGGAAATAAAGATTGCTCTGTTCCAATCAATAACCTTTCCCACCTGCAGTATGGTAGAAACTGAGAACTCGAGCCTGGCTATCTCTGGGCTCCATAGGAAATTTGAAGTTGAGTTCTTACATTGCATTTGGACATTCCAATTTTCTCTTGGTCAACCTCCCATCATTTATGTTACTGCCTAAGTATCTATTCTGGGCTGAATCTTCAGAGGAGCTGCAATCACTGTTGGATTGTCATTCCGATCATTTTATTTTTCGCTTCCCAAGATATCTGTGCTTCTGACTTGAACTCCTGTTTCAGTTCACTTGAGAGCCATGGCGTAAACCTGGTTTGGGTGCCTTCCAGCACAGGTTTAGTGTTGGAGTCCAACGTACGGCCCTTCTTTGCAACCATAACTGGTCTTTTTATCCAGGGTTCAAATGCCCAAAGACACTTTGATAAAGAAAAGCAGTAGGGGTGTGTAATGTAAGAGTGTGAGGTGGCTGGATGATGGTGTAGAGTGGTAGGTGGGTAGCTGATGGGATTGGATGGTATTAAGTTGGTGGCGGTGTAGCCGATTGATGGGAATGGGAGTAGGGTAGATGATAAGTGGATGATGGAGCAGGTATGTAGTTGGGGAGTTTGGTGGCAGATAATGGGCAAGGGTTAGGGAGGACAGTGAATGATCGTGGGACAAGGTGGGAGGTGACGTTGAATTGTGGATGTCTAGTTCAGGGGCTCAGGTCAGGCTGAGTCAGTCAGAGGTTTGTCAGGGCAGAATTGAAGGGGGTTTGAATCAACGATCAATTTTCAGGTCAGGTTCAGGTTGTGAGATGCCAGGTCAGATCATTGTAGGGATTGTGTCGTCAGGGGAGGGGTTTCAACTGGCAGGTTTGGGGGTTTTTAATCTCACTACCTTTTCTTGGGTAACTAGAATCATAGGATCCCCACAGTGTGGAAGCAGACTTTTTGGCACATCAAGTGCACACCGCCCCTCCAAAGAGCATTCCATCCAGACCTGCCTACCCTTTCTCCGTAACCTTACATTTCCCATGGCCTGAACATCTCTGGATGCTACTGGCAATTTAACACAGCCAATCCACCTAGCCAATGCATCGTTGGAGTGTGGGTGGAAACTGGAGTACCCAGAATAAACCCACACAGACACAGGGAGAATGTGCAAACCCCACACAGAAGTCATCCAAGGGTGGAATCAAACTTGGGTCCCTGGCGCTGTGAGGCAGAGCGCGAACCACTGAGCCACATTGCCAACCTGTAACTATCCAACTCAATGAGTTGGAACACCTCAAACTCTTCAAATCAAAATTGTAGATTTTTCTCAGGTGTTCCAGATATAAATACTGATTGGAAGCTTAAACTTCCTTCTTAATTCCTGCAGAGTCCTGCATCTTCCAGGATATTTTGCTGCAAACCAGTTTCAATCAGAAGATTTCGGCCAACACTGTACTGAAGGATGCAACAAGTACTTTGTGGCAATGGTGAGAGTTCTACAGCTGCCTTTGTTGAAAGGTGGTTCCTGAGAGAGAGAGAAAATAGCCCACATTTGCCAGGATCTTGACATTGGTCTTAAAGGAAATGGGGAGGTGTTGCGTTGCGGGAGTTGGTAGGAAGAGGACTGTAGTTTTCCAGCTGTTTAATGAAAGGTAGTTTTCTCATATGCTTCAGAGAAGGAATCGACAATAATGTGGAGCTCAGTTTTGGAGTATCATTTGTATTCTGAAGCTCAATGGATGTGAGTGGAGAGGTTTTGGTTTTAGACCGAAGCAGTACAAGTTGAATGGTTTCCTGTCTGTTCTGTAGTCTAGCCATGTGCTTGTGGCTAATTTTCAGGCAGTGAAGGGTGGTCTTGCAGTTTGGTAAATGGAGAAAGGAGTTGGTGCAATGACAAATTTGAGGAGTAGAATCAAAAACCAGAGATCACAGTCTCCCAGGCAGATGTAATTCTCACACTCCTTCTGCACTTCTTCATGTGCCAGCAGTACCAATGAACAATTTACACAAGGCACCACAAACCACTGCAGAAGCATCAACAGCAGTGCCTTTACAAGATCCTTCCAGTCCAAGGGCAAGGGGGAGGCATTGGCCATGCGCTATTATTGGTAGACTGCTAATCCAGAGACCTCAATAAGATCCTGAGGACCTGGATTCAAATCCCACCATAGCAGACAGTCGAACTTGAATTCAATAGATGAAAATATCTGGAATTAAAAATCTAATGTTGACCACGAATCCACTTCCAATTGTTGGGAAAAGCCCATCTGGTTCACTGATGCCCATTAGGGAAGGAAATGCCATCCTTATCCGGTCTGGCCTACATGTGAATCCAGACCCTCAGAAATGTAGTTGACTCTCAACTGCCTCTGAGCAATTAAGAATGGACAATAAATGCTGGCCTAGCCGGAGGAACCCATATCCCACGAATGAATAAAAAAAATGAAAACAACGTCTTCTCCAAGCCCAATTTGCCCAGGGTCAAGACACTAATCACTCAAGGTCTGCTCTGACCGGCTGCCTATCTTATTCTTATGCCTGATTCCAGACCTCCCGAGCCCTACACAGAGCAGGATCAATAACAAGAAGGTATAATTTTAAAGTGACAGGCAAGTAGTTTAGAGTGGATTGAGGAACTGCATTGCCTGAGAGGGTTGTTGAGTACTTTTAAAAGGCACTTGGGTGAGCATTTGAAATGTTATAGTGTACAAGGCTATGGGCCAAGTGCTAGAAAGTGGGATGAGTGTAGATTTAGAGTAATTGTTATTTGTGCAGATTTTGATTGGCCAAAGGGCCTTTTCTAACATGATTCCATGACATCTCTGGTAATCTACCTTATCCTGGAGATTGGCTATCTCTGCTGCTGACCTCCTATCTGAACTGTTTTGGCCAACGACCACAAGCAGTTACTCAATGTCAGGATGCCTGTTATCTCATTGCCTTCCTTGATTTAAAGTTTAGCCATCATTCCCTTTTCAAGATTAAAACATCCTATTCTCCAAAACATTATTTAAAATAATAAGGTAGTGTGGGCTGAATTAATCATTGACATTGGTTCAATTAAATATTTTGACGTTAGTGATTGAGATCCTTGTTTTACACACTGGAGTTTTGTTTTAGATTTGTAGAAAACTGATCTAGAATTCTCTGCCGGAAGTGTTCTTCAAGCTGAATTCAATGGCTAGAAATTGGATTGCTTCAAAATTTAGATGCAATCTCCCAGCACATTACATTCTGCACATGCTTAATCAGACATTAACAAAGAGATTGGTGAAACAACTTCATTTGCTTATTATTGTGGAGATATAGGCATCTGGTACAGATCCAAAAACAATTATTGTTGAGGCTTGCAGTGAAACAAGCCTGAAAGTGGGCTAGGGGACAGCTGTGTTTGCAGTTATCAATGTGTAATTCTCCAGGGCTTCAATGAGATATGTAAAATAATAAAACCTAAACTTATGAACTGATGGTAATGTGGATGCAGAGAGGTGCTTCCCCTTGTAGGAGAGGCTAGAGTCACAAGGCTGAGGAAGGAATCACCCGTTTACAACAGTGACAAGGAGGATTTATTTTCTATCTCAGAGAATGGTGAACCTGCGCACTTCTTTACCACTAAAGGCTATGGAGATTGGGTTGTTAAGTATGTTGAAGTTTGAGTTAGTCAGATTTTTAATCAGTCAGGAACTCAAGGGTTATGGGGATAAGGCAGGAAAGTAGCATTGAGGATTATCACATCAGCCATGATCTCATTGAAAGGTGAAGCAAACTCAATAGACCAAATGACCTCCTTCTGTTCTTGTACCCAATAGTCTTATGGTTTAGCTATGAAGTAGCCGAACACATGGCCACATTGCGGCCAATTGCAAACAATATTTTTAAAAGAAAGCTCCTTATGCAGAGGACAATATATGCCAGATCTTGCAACAGCCTTCAGGACAACCAGTTTACTTACTTTGAGGAACTGGTAGAGCAGGAGAGATAAGCCTTTATGGAGCGATTTTATGTTCTAGTTAAAGAATGTCATCTGATGTTAAACAGCGGAGATTCAAGCACGTCCATAATTCCTACCCGATAATGCTTCCCTTCCATCGGTGTAGTAATGTCAAAAAACATTGAAGTCTACAGCTGACAGCACTCCAGGTACTGCTAAACCACGAGGACTGATTCAGACCATAGATAAGGCTTCCAGGGCACCTACAGATGGGTAAGAAATGCCAGGTCACCAAAGACATCTCGTGATCATTAAAGCAAACATGAATAATTCAAGCCTGAATTAATTATGGCCCGAATTTTCCAAGTAGTGGCAATGCTCGGCACTACTTAGTATGAAGCTTCTCTCAGCCTGCTGCTGCTGTGCATACCTTCCAGGGTCTTCTAGTGCCGGTCATCACAGAAATGCACAGTGCAGATAACCTAGGGATGTGCCACATTGGAGTAGAGGCAGGCCAAGACAGGGCAGCCTGCCTTTTTACTGAACTAGATGCCACATTCAGCCTGATAAGTTTAAAAGGCCCAGTCCTTGTGGGTGACTTGGTGAATGGGTAAATAAGTGGATTGACGGATAGGTGGGTAAGCTGAGTGATTCGGTAGTGAAGTGGTGAAAGGGCAGATTAGTGGCCAAGAGGCAGCCAGGTCAAGTCAAGTATGTGGCCTTGTCAGGTAATGGTCAGGGGGGGTAATCTAATGACCTGGGGGTAATTGGGTCTAGGAGATGATTGGGCAGTTGGGCAATAGCTGGGTTGCATTTGGGGACACTTTTTTTGATCACTGATCACTGAGCCAGGCCCAGGGGGTTAATAGGCTGATTCAGAAGGCAATCAGGAGAGATAATTACAGGGAATCATTTGTGAAGTTATCAAGTGTTGGTCCATGTTTTACATTGACTAAACTTTCCTGGCTAACTATCCAAGTAACTACAGCACAGCCATCCAATCTTTCCACCTCTTCTTCAGAGTCTGAATAATTCACACATGTCCATAAAAATTAAACTTCCAGGATAAGTCCCATTTATGCCCTTGCCCCAGGACTCCTACAGCAAAGTAAATCCACCTTCAATCAGAGAAGTGAAGATTTGAGGCTACATATGTAGTCATGCAGTAGATTTCTGAAATAACACTGACATGTAATTTGGAGGGCATATTTATACATACGATACTTTCTATTTCCTATGTAGCAACCAGAAAATATTTCTCTATTTCTGTTTTGGATATATCTCAAGACTTTACTCCACAACAACTTCAAAAGCCAATGTTTCGCTGAGAAAATCTGATGCTGCGATGTCATTTCTAGGTGTTGAATAATTTACTTTGGTAGCAAAATAGGCATTTCATTCTTCCCAAACCACTCTACCATTTTTGGTCATAATGTTATTGCATAGGTCAAACAAAAATCACAGCAATATCGCCTAGCACAATGCTGAATTCTTTCAAATCTGTTCCTTAGGTCTTGGGCTGACCTATAGTAGACCAGAGAGCTGCTTTCATTTCTGTTTCATCCATGCAAATCTTTGTCAAAGCTGCAGTCTGCCCTTCTCTTCAAGATAATCTGTCATTGGATTCTAAACTCTTTACCAAGTTCAATCTTGCCCTCATCCAATGTCAATGGATTTATACTTTCTGAGAACACATAAGTCAGTGTCTATACTTTTTGAAAAATGGCTTTAACAGTCCTGAAATGGTTTGTATTTCTCATCCTTCAATATAAAATTATGCTGCCTTTCACTCTAAATGCATTGCAGACACTTGCTAGAGGTAAAGGAAGATTTGATTAGGCTATAGACATGCTCACCAAGCTGGTGTGTTTGATTGTAGATGTTTCGTCACCGTGCTACGTAACATCATCAGTGCGTCTCTGGTGAAGCGTGCACGCTCTGTCCCACTTGTTATTCATATGCATTGGTTTGCTGGGTGGGTTGGAATCACTTCTGGTTCTGTTTTTTCAGTGGTTTGTATATCAGATCCAATTCAATATTTTTCATAGTCCTTGCGTGTTTCTTTTTATAGTACATTAGTTTATTGGTTGTGTTTATGGCACTTACGTTCGTCAGTAGCTGTCGCAGGGTGGTTGTTGGTTTGTGGGCTACCTGATACCTCAGGGTCTGAGTAGTCTTATGGTCATCTCTGATATGTCTTTGATGTATGGTAGGGTGACTAGTGTCTCTGGCCATTTTGTGTCTTCTTGCTGTGATCTGTCACAGAGATAACAGCAGATTATGTTTTCTCGGTATCCATTCCTTTTAAAAACTCCATATAAGTGCTCCTGTTCTGCTTTGTGCAATTCTGGGTTGCTGCGGTGTGTTGTAGCTTGTTTAAATAAAATCTTGATGCAGCTCCATTTATGGGTGTTGGGGTGGTTGCTGGAGTAATTAAGTATCTGTTCCATATGCGTGGTCTTTCTGTATATGCTGGTCTGGAGTTCCCTGTTGTTCTTATGTTCTGCCATTATGTCTAGGAATGGTTGAGGGTTATTGTTCTCTCCTTCTTTTGTGAATTTTATCCTGGTGTCGATGTTGTTTATGTGTCATTGGGTTTCTTTTTGTCCTGTGCTTTTCATAATCACGAAGGTGTCGCCTACATGGCAGACCCAGAATTTGGGTGATATAGTGGGGAGTGCTGTTCGTCTTAACCTTTGCTTTACCACTTGTGTAATCAGTCCTGGTATTGGGGATCCTGTTGGTTGAATATACAGTTGTCGAAGGTGAAGTGGGTTGTGAAGCACTGTTCCAGGAGTTTCAGGGTGATGGCCTTGTTGCTGCTGCTGGTGTCATGGGGTACCTGCCTTCCTGATTCGTCCAGCAGTGTGGCAGTTGTCTCTTTGGCTAGGTCGATGTTTATGGATGTTAATAGTGCTGTTATTTCAAAGGACATTATTATATCTTTCACTTCTATTCTGGAAATATTACTCACCACCACCAATCTCCCCTCCGCACCCCCCACCCTGCCAGCAACCTGAGACATATAAGTAACAAGTGGGACAGAACACCAATGCTTTACTGGAGGCGCACTGACGGTGTTACCCAGCAAGATGACGAAACATCTGCAAACAAACCAACCAGCTCGGCCAGCGAGTCTACAACCTCATCCACAACCCGAGCTACAAATCTTCTCAAAAACTTTAAGGAAGCTCTGATTATTCTTGAATTGCTTCTTGTGTCCTAGTCCTGCATGGTTGCTTTGAAAAACTTATCAAATTGTCCTTGGGGATTTTCAAAACCATGGCATTGGCTGGAAAATCCTTGCAGGCCCACATTACCTGCCTGTCTGATCCAGACATGGGTGCCTTGTTAGCATCCAACTCAAATGTCTGACCAGTGACACCGATCCAACTTGACTTCTTTCGTACATCATATCACTTCTGAAGCGCATGAAATTTCTTGTTTACCACCAGGAATTCTCTTTCTCAGCTTCTCAGGATTAAGACTCAAGCCTAAACCTTTGCAATGAAAGACTAAGAGAAGAGTTGTAGAAATGAGTCTGCAGGGCAAAATTCAGGAACCTTCTCCCTAAGCACAGTCTCTCAGTGAGGCATGGGGACAGGATTCAAATTACATAAACACAGAGTATGACGGCAGTTGTCCAACTAAGAGGCATACGAACATCAGGGTCCTTGATATAGCCAATAGCACCGACATTGAGGCCAAGATCATCTGAAACCAACACCAATGGGCCAGCCACATGCTTAGGATACCCGGGTTCTGACTGCAAATGCACATCATCTTCGCCCAGCTCAAGGAAGGCACTTGAACAAGAGGAAGACAAAGGAAGCATTTCATTGGGTTCCCTTAAGAAATGCAACAGAGATGTCAAAGCTTGAGAAACCCTCATTCAGAAGAAACTGGCTTGGGGGAATCTCTGGTATGAAGGGACACAATTCTTCAGGAATACCCATCATCAGGAGGACTACAGAAAAGGAACTAGAGAAAGGAATGCCAGTGATTTCAATGTTAAGGATCACTTCCACCTTCTAGGAAACATCTGCGAAATGTGCAGCTAAGATGTAGCTCCAGGGTTGGGCTTATCAGCCATACAAGGATCTACAGAACACTATGACAAGGTTTGACTTGGTACTAATTGCATTAGTAACAGACATGATATATTTTTTGGTAAGGATTGAGAGAACTCACACAGTTGCCAAGTCGAGATTTCTAAGCAGACAGTGCATAAAAATCTAGCACAGCTGTTAATTGGACAGCTACCAGGATAGCCACTTAACCATCTTGCAGTTACCCAGGTCCTTCAATGCATTATCACTTTCCCACCCATCATCTCCCAACTGGCTCAGCATTGCTCACTTAATCAGCTACAATTCAGGCCAACAGGAGTATCGAAGAAAGTGTCAAAAGTCTCAAATGAGACATTGAGTTGTCATACCTGCCCTTCCCTCAGCCATGTTTCTACAATAGCTCTATGTCTCAGTCCCATGTTTCCATACATGCCCTGAATTCATCTGCCTTACCTGTCAGACCCCGTGTACTGAAATAAATGCAGTTTAATTCTTCAATTTTACCTTGTTCTCTGACTTGCTCTTTCCTGCCTTTTCTAATTAACTTGCTCTTTTTAATTCAGAAACATCCTCATCTGTCTTTCTGTTCTCACTACTACTCAGGACCCTCCCAAACCGCTCCCACATAGTTCAAAGTTTCCAGAATAGCATTGGCAAGTCTCCGCAACAGGGTGTTAGTCCCCTTCTAGCTCAGCTGAAACCCATCCCTTTCAAACAGGTCTTTTCTGCCCCAGAAGAGGTCCCAATGCCCAAAACACTGAATTCTTGTCCACTGCGCTGTCTCAAAGAACAAAGATCAAAGAAAATTATAGCACAGGAACAGGCTGTTCGGCCCTTCAATGTGCGCCAATCAAGATCCTCTGTCTAACCTGTCATCTATTTTCTAATGGTCTGTGTCCATTTGCTCCCCGCCCATCCATGTACCTGTCCAAATATATCTTAAAAGACGCTAACGTGTCTGCGTCTACCACCTCCGCTGACAACGCATTCCAGGCACCCACCACTCTCTGTGTAAAGAACTTTCCACGCATATCTCCCTTAAACTTTCCTCCTCTCACTTTGAACTCATGACCCCTAGTAATTGAGTCCCCCACTCTGGGAAAAAGCTTTTTGCTATCCACCCTGTCTATACCCCTCATGATTTTGTAGACCTCAATCAGGCCTCCCCTCAATTTCCGTCTTTCTAATGAAAATATTCCTAATCTACTCAACCTCTCTTCATAGCTAGCACCCTCCATACCAGGCAACATCCTGGTGAACCTCCTCTGCACCCTCTCCAAAGCATCCACATCCTTTTAGTAATGTGGCGACCAGAACTGTACACAGTATTCCAAATGTGGCCGAACCAAAGTCCTATACAACTGCAACATGACCTGCCAACTCTTGTACTCAAAACCCCGCCCAATGAAGGAAAGCATCCCATATGCCTTCTTGACGACCCTATTGACCTGCGTTTTCACCTTCACGGAACAATGGACCTGAACACCCAGATCTCTCTGTTCATCAATTTTTCCCAGGACTTTTCCATTTACTATATAGTTCGCCCTTGAATTTGATCTTCCAAAATGCATCACCTCGCATTTGCACGGATTGAACTCCATCTGCCATTTATCTGCCCAACTCTCCAGTCTATCCGTATTCTGCTGTAATCTCTGGCAGTCCCCTTCACTATCTGCTACTCCAGCAATCTTAGTGTCATCAGCAAACTTGCTGATCAGACCACCTACGCCTTCCTCCAAATCATTTACATATATCACAAACAACAGTGGTCCCAGCACAGATCCCTTTGGAACACCACTGGTCACAGGTCTCCAATTTGAGAAACTCCCTTCTACTACTACTCTCTGTCTCCTGTTTTTTTATTCATCTAGCTAGCACACCCTGGACCCCATGTGACTTCACTTTCTCCATCAGCCTGCATGGGGAACCTTATCAAACACCTTACTGAAGTCCATGTATATGACATCTACAGCCTTTCCCTCATCAATCAACTTTGTCATGTCCTCAAAGAATTCTATTAAGTTGGTAAGACATGACCTTCCCTGCACAAAACCATGTTGCCTATCATTGATAAGCCCATTTTCTTCCAAATGGGAATAGATCCTATCCCTCAGTATTTTCTCCAGTAGCTTCCCTACCACTGACGTCAGGCTTACCAGTTGATAATTACCTGGATTATCCTTGCTGCCCTTCTTAAACAAGGGGACAACATTAGCAAGCTTCAAGTCCTCTGGGACCTCACCCGTGTCTAAGGATGCTGCAAAGATATCTGTTAAGGCCCTGGCTATTTCTTCTCTCGCTCCCCTCAGTAACCTGGGATAGATCCCATCCAGGCCTGGGGACTTGTCCACCTTAATGTCTTTTAGGATACCTGACACTTCCTCCTTCCTTATGTCAACTTGACCTTGAGTAAGCAAACATCTATCCTTAACTGCAACATCTGTCATGTCCCTCTCCTTGGTGAATACCGATGCAAAGCCTCCTCAGCCAAAGCTTTATTTGCCCTGTCTTCTTATTCCTACTCTCACTAACACCTGGCACCGGGAGTAATCCAGAGGTTACTACCTCTGCAGTTCTGCTTTTTAATCTTCTAACCTAATTTCCTACATTCACTCTGTAAAACCTCAACCCTGTCCCGAAAGATGTTGTTCTTCCCAATGTGGCCAACAACTTCCGGCCCCTCAATCTCCCCTTCGACAATATGCCGCAACATTTTCAAAAGTCCTTGACTCTAGCACCAGGGAGGAAACATACCATTCTGAAATCAGGATCACAGCCACAAAATCTCCTGCCCGTACCCTTGAAAGGAGATTCCCAGGGAACAATTACTGTTTTGAATCTTGACAGACCCCGTTTATTGTAAGATTCATTTTTAGTGCCCAGAATCTAGCTACAACTTCTATTTTCTTCTGAGAAACTATCCACCTCAACAGTACCCAAAGCGGCCTATCTGCCTGAGAGACGAATAGCTACAGGAGACCTCCTGAACTTTCTTCCTACTCTCCTGACAGTCACCCATCTGTCTGACTGAACCTGTAGCATAACCACCTCTCTGAAGCTACTACACAACACATTGTGCATCTCCTGTGTGCACCTCAGTGGCTCTAACTGACTGTCCAGCCAAGACAAATGGTCTGATATGAGATGGATCCAAACACACCTCTGACTGAGGCCGTCCCCAAGGACAGTCAACTGTTCCCTAATCTCCCACATCCTACAGGTGAAGCACACTATTCCATTGACTGCTGTGATTGCTTCTTAAAATTTGATCACTTAGATTTGCCTAAAATGACCCATACTTCTCTAAACCCAATGCTGTAGACTGATTACTGCTGACAAAACTGCTGAGAGAACTTAAAAAACGATGTTCTATTTTATAAGCCATACAAAAAGCTCTAAGAAAAACTGCTTTTCTTTTAAAAAAAACCTACCATTCTCTTCCCACAATTTTTCATTTTAAGCGTGCTAAGGAGAAAAAAAAATCTTAAAAATCCAGCACTTAGCTGAAACTCCAAGCAAACGGAAACAGCCAGCTCCTCAAATTCTCTGTCAACTCTCAAATTCTGAGTTAAGGAATGTCAGTTCCAGATGCCATTTAAACTGCTGCTATCGAAATCTCAACAAATAAGTTGAAAAGGTCAATCTGCCCAGTTCTGTGCAAACAGCAAAATAAAATCCCTCTCTGGAACTGTCAACACCTCAGCAAACAAATGGGCCCCTTTAAATATTTGACATAGAATCAACTGGATTTTTAGAAAGAAAAATGCTTGTTGATATAAGCCTGAAGTTGTCACAGTGGGTCAGTTGGGGTGTCATGGTGGCTCAGTGACTCAGTGGTTGGCAATGCTGCCTCACAGAACCAAGGTTCAGTTCCAGCTTGGATGACTGTCTGTGTGGAGTTTGCATGTTCTCCTTGCATCTGTGTGGGTTTCTTCCAGTTACTCTTGTTTCCTCCCATAGTCCAAAGATTTACAGGCTAGGGGTATTGGCCATGCTAAATTTCCTAATAATATACAGGAAAGTGTAAGCCAGGAGAGTTAGCCACAGGAATTGTAGGATTCCCAGGATAGGACAGGGGTGTGTACCCAAGTTGGATGTTCCTATGGGATTCAGTGAGGACTTGATTGGCCGAATGCTTGCTTCAACACTGTAGGGATTCTGTGATTCTGTGAAGTCTATTGTTTCTAAGTTTCTGTTGTATAACTGACCTCACAACCTTCCATTATCCCTATGGGATTTCTGCCATTTCATAGTTTGAATCTCAGCTCCAAGAGCTTATAGGCTTTTGAAGCAAGATTGTGACTTCTATGAATTTTTACAAAGTATTGAAAGGAATTAAATAAAATTGAAAGGCTTGTACCCTTTTAAAAATATCACGATTTCTTCAATAAACACCCATAAGATTTATTTTAGTTTATCTCACGTTGGGTCCTGAGCTCTGCCCATGGTGGATACAGGATCAGTTGCCATGGTAGATATAAAGACAAGAGGTAGTGGAAGGGACCGTGCGTAGGAATGTGTTGGCATCAAGTTGTCATAGAGGCTCTAAAGGACCATGAATATCGATACAGGCGTATAAGTTGGCTTGAAGGATATGAAGGGCCATAGGAGTAGATAAGGGGGCAGACATTTGAGAGAAGCCATACTGAACCATGTCTTAACTCCACATCGGATCCTGGTAAAAGGCAGACCACTTCTGTAAAGATTGACAAAGACCAAATGATCCACACCCAGGGAGCTGCATGGCATAATCAATGTTGCACAGCAGATAATGATAGGTTGTGTAATCAGCATGTAGTGCAATTCTTTAAGGATGTCCTCAAGTTTCTCTTAATATATAGTGTGAGATAGCAATAGCTTTTATTTGCATTCGAGATAGTCATAACCAGACCACACAACAGCCCCCCGCACCCCCAGATAATAAGTGTAAAGGACAGGATAGTTAAATGCCTTGACAGATCTCTTGAGAGATCAGCTTGACAATTCCCTTGTCAATATCACCAACACCTCCATGCCTCCCTTGGTAGGAAAAGTTGGCCTAGTGCAAACCATGTAACTATTGCTCATAGGCCCAGAAAAAAAAATAAGTTTCATTAATGGCCTTTAAGGAAGGAAATCTGCTGTTCTATGTGGTCTGGCCAACATGTGACTCCAGATCCACAGCAATGTGGTTGACTCTTGATTGATTAGAATTAGGCAATAATTGCTGGCCTGGCCAGTGATAACCATATCATGTGAATGAATGAAAAAACTTAGTTCGTTAGTTTCAGAGATAATGGGAACTGCAGATGCTGGAGAATTCCAAGATAATAAAATGTGAGGCTGGATGAACACAGCAGGCCAAACAGCATCTCAGGAGCACAAAAGCTGACGTTTCGGGCCGAGACCCTTCATCAGAGAGGGGGATGGGGAGAGGGAACTGGAATAAATAGGGAGAGAGGGGGAGGCGGACCGAAGATGGAGAGTAAAGAAGATAGGTGGAGAGAGTATAGGTGGGGAGGTAGGGAGGGGATAGGTCAGTCCAGGGAAGACGGACAGGTCAAGGAGGTGGGATGAGGTTAGTAGGTAGCTGGGGGTGCGGCTTGGGGTGGGAGGAAGGGATGGGTGAGAGGAAGAACCGGTTAGGGAGGCAGAGACAGGTTGGACTGGTTTTGGGATGCAGTGGGTGGGGGAGACGAACTGGGCTGGTTTAGGGATGCAGTAGGGGAGGAGGAGATTTTGAAACTGGTGAAGTCCACATTGATACCATATGGCTGCAGGGTTCCCAGGCGGAATATGAGTTGCTGTTCCTGCAACCTTCGGGTGGCATCATTGTGGCACTGCAGGAGGCCCATGATGGACATGTCATCTAGAGAATGGGAGGGGGAGTGGAAATGGTTTGCGACTGGGAGGTGCAGTTGTTTGTTGCGAACTGAGCGGAGGTGTTCTGCAAAGCGGCCCCCAAGCCTCCGCTTGGTTTCCCCAATGTAGAGGAAGCCACACCGGGTACAGTGGATGCAGTATACCACATTGGCAGATGTGCAGGTGAACCTCTGCTTAATGTGGAATGTCATCTTGTTGCCTGGGATAGGGGTGTGGGAGGAGGTGTGGGGGCAAGTGTAGCATTTCCTGCGGGTGCAGGGGAAGGTGCCGGGTGTGGTGGGGTTGGAGGGCAGTGTGGAGCGAACAAGGGAGTCACGGAGAGAGTGGTCTCTCCGGAAAGCAGACAGGGGAGGGGATGTAAAAATGTCTTGGGTGGTGGGGTCGGATTGTAAATCCCGTATTTCCCGCAACACATCCCTCACACCCCGCCCCCGCCACAACCACCCTAAGAGGATCCCCCTCGTTCTCACTCACCACCCTACCAACCTCCGGATACAACGCATCATCCTCCAACACTTCCGCCACTTACAATCCGACCCCACCACCCAAGACATTTTTCCATCCCCTCCCCTGTCTGCTTTCCGGAGAGACCACTCTCTCCGTGACTCCCTTGTTCGCTCCACACTGCCCTCCAACCCCACCACACCCGGCACCTTCCCCTGCAACCGCAGGAAATGCTACACTTGTCCCCACACCTCCTCCCTCACCCCTATCCCAAGCCCCAAGATGACATTCCACATTAAGCAGAGGTTCACCTGCACATCTGCCAATGTGGTATACTGCATCCACTGTACCCGGTGTGGCTTCCTCTACATTGGGGAGACCAAGCGGAGGCTTGGGGACCGCTTTGCAGAACACCTCCGCTCAGTTCGCAACAAACAACTGCACCTCCCAGTCACAAACCATTTCCACTCCCCCTCCCATTCTCTAGATGACATGTCCATCATGGGCCTCCTGCAGTGCCACAATGATGCCACCCGAAGGTTGCAGGAACAGCAACTCATATTCCGCCTGGGAACCCTGCAGCCATATGGTATCAATGTGGACTTCACCAGTTTCAAAATCTCCCCCTCCCCTACTGCATCCCTAAACCAGCCCAGTTCGTCCCCCCCACCCATTGCACCACACAACCAGCCCAGCTCTTCCCCCCCACCCACTGCATCCCAAAACCAGTCCAACCTGTCTCTGCCTCCCTAACCGGTTCTTCCTCTCACCCATCCCTTCCTCCCACCCCAAGCTGCACCCCCAGCTACCTACTAACCTCATCCCACCTCCTTGACCTGTCCGTCTTCCCTGGACTGACCTATCCCCTCCCTACCTCCCCACCTATACTCTCTCCACCTATCTTCTTTACTCTCCATCTTCGGTCCGCCTCCCCCTCTCTCCCTATTTATTCCAGTTCCCTCTCCCCATCCCCCTCTCTGATGAAGGGTCTCGGCCCGAAACGTCAGCTTTTGTGCTCCTGAGATGCTGCTTGGCCTGCTGTGTTCATCCAGCCTCACATTTTATTATCTTAGTTAGTTAGTTTGTCCACTTTTGCTTGTATTCATGCCTACTTTTAATGAACCCAAAGGGAAATATACCTCCTCCAAAGATGTCTCCCAACCTCCATGGACCCAGGGGGTCTGTAAAGTACACCTCATCCCTTGAAGCTCTGCCCTACCTCTTGCCAAGAGAGTGGATTCTGGGCTTAGGGGGCAGGACTTCCTGACTCAGGCTTCTGGTACCATTTTATCTCAGCCAGCGACCTCTCAGTCATGGCAAATATACTTTGTAGTAAATACAGTTGTACCTTTAGGCTTTCTAGGATCAAAGAGCATAGAAGAGATGATATAATCGGTGCAATTTCTGGTCAAAGTACAAAGGTACAAGAATACACACAGAGCAAATGCAGCCATATAAAAGACACTGCGCATGTTTAGGAAATCCTTGACGTTGAGCACTGAACGATTAACCTAGACATTTATTGGAACACGTCAGAGATGGGAAGTGAAATTGTGATTATCGGAGATTTTGAATAAATAGTGAAGAGTTAAATTTGAATCTTCATCCACTAAACTTTGCCACTTTGTTGCACACTTTTTTCATGTTTCAACTTAGTCTTTTTTGTGTATGAGTGATGATTTACTGTCATGGAAATTGTATTTCCTTTTCTGCTGTTTATGTGACCAAGCAATCAATATGGAGCTGGAGGAGAACTAAATCAATTAAATGCAATGTACTAAGGTTGCAATATTAACCATTCTATTCTTGTAAAGAACAGCTTACCTCTAGTGGAACATAACAACATAAGAATAGGAACAGGAGTATATCGTATGGCCTATAAAATCTGTTTCGGCATGTAATAGTTTGTGACTACTTTCTTGCATTAATTCCACATTCATATTCATTCTCTACATCCCTTGACTTTTTCATACAGTCATTTTGGTATTAGCTCTGACGAGCGAAGCTATCTATTTAATTAGACTAATGGTTTTGGTGCTCTCACAGCGACGGCTTTGGATTGAAGTCTCACTGTCGGGTTTGAGCATAAAAATCACAGCCATCCCTCCACTGAGCACTCAAGCAGTGCTGCAGTGTCAGAGGTTCTATCTTTCGGATGCAGTGTTAAACAAAACCCAACATGCTTGCTTGGGTGGATACAAACAATTGCATCACTATATCACAGTGAAGATCAGCAGAATGCACAAAGTTTTGGCTAGTGCTTGTCCCTCAAGAAGCATGAGAAAGAAACAGAACATCAGATCATTATTGTATTATGACTAGCGGGTGATAGCTGAATACATATTCAGTTGCTATGATACAAGCGTACCAAAACTCTCTGAGCTGTAATATATTTTGACACATTAGGTGGTAAAAGAGTACACAAATTAAAGTCTTTTTGTCTCTTTTTGAAAACCCCTGTTATATCTCTAACTTATTCCAATGCTTGAAAAAGGGTCAGCTTTTGTGCTCCTGAGATGCTACTTGGCCTGCTGTGTTCATCCAGCTTCACACTTTGTTATCATTGATTCAATTTAACCCTCTTTCTCCGCAGATATTGCCTGTTCTGCTATGAACTTCCATCTGCTTGGTTGTGTCATAGTTCAGTGTTTCTTCACAGTATTTTGCAGGTTATTTAATTCAACTTGAGACTAATCCATTGAGGTCCATGGTTGCAATCTTAATGTTCGAACATCTGACAAACAGTTCTTTGGCACTTCAGAGTCTGAATATGAGGACAGCAACATAGCTTATGATGAAGGACCAAATTACTGCAGATGCTGGAATCTGTGTTGAAAACAAAGAGTGCTAGGAAGCAGTGCAGGTCAGGCAGCAGTGCAGAGACAACAGTTTTCGATAGCTCATGATGAAGCTTGACAAAAGCCTGATATCCCTTAATTATCATGTGTGTCGCCATTTGAGTTTCTGACACACTAAATTAATTAACAGACAACATTACCAGAGCCTACTGATGCCCCAATTTCACAAATACACTGCTGGAAAGCAAAACAGCCTAAAATCACAAAATTACCCATAAAATGTGATATGCTCAGGAAACAAAGGTAAACTTTTGTTCATAGCTGTTAATTTACAAAATACAATATAGGTGCTCTCACGATTTCCAAGACTTTGGAAACTGATAGAGCAGGTGTTATACCAGTCTGCAGCTTAGGCTGTAAACTACAGAACAGATCTGTTAAAAGCAATAATAAAACATCCAGGATGGTGATAGAGCAGATTATAGTAATTTTGCAACTTTGTATACCCCTTTGCAATTCAAAAATAAAATGAATGTGATCCTCTGGTAATTTACTTGGTAATACTAGATTGGGACCATGATGCAGAATATCATTTGAATTGAGGTAGGGTTGGACACACAGATAGTGGATCCTAACTTTATGTGATAATGCAAAATGAGTGATAACTGCTTGGCAGTCTGTTTTACATCCGCTTACTTTCCATTTCCTTTTTATGCTCTGTAATTAAAAATGGCAAGACGGTGAAGGAAAAATCAATCCAATGGTTTACCAAATCAATACAAACATTTCCTAAACTTCCTTCAAATGTGAAACAACTGTCTATTGTTGTGTGACATTATGCACTTCATTTTGATTTCATTAATTCAAGGCCAGAGCCAGCAGTCTATAATAAATGCTCTCTTCTCGCTTTGCAATCAAAACATAATTACACAGGATTAAAGTGTGTGAGGTAATCTTTTCCATATGCGTGTTATAATTTGTGCCTTCTTAGAAGAATGCAAGTAATCACCATAAAGTGACCAAACATTTTATGTTGGTATGTACTAAGAGTGGAAAAATTGATTGTTATTTGAATTCTGTTGAATTCCTGAATATATTATATATATCGGACCACAGTGGTGAGTAAAATGGATAAAACAAGGCAATGAATTCTCAAGGACAAAATTTAGCTAACAATGAGAGCCATATGCTCAGTTAGTTGATTGTAGACTTTGGCAGAAACACGCTATAAGTGTCCACAACTGGCATTCCTGACTAATGACTCCTGCTGGTATTTTACACGTGGAGCGAACAGGAACAGAGTGGACTGTGGCGTCCTCTGTTTTCAAAAGCCTGTAACATTTAACTTTTTATTCTTTCACAGGATGTGACTGTCACTCATATGTTGCCCATCCCTAATTGCCCTTCAGAAGGCTTACACCTGAATGCTGGCCCCCCTTCTCCCAGCCAAGGACACGATGATTTTAGCAGAGGAGGAGATGAACTTGCATGGGAATAAAGGAAATGGAGGATGATACCACACTGCTTCTACGTGCCACAGGCTAGCCCAGCAACAGTCAGAAATATATGCCTTCATCCACCTTTACATTTTGCAAAAACAGTTTCAAAGATAGACGGGGGAACCGTATGCCCTTAAGGCTTGCGGTGATGTGGTTATTTTTGATTTGATGCAGAGTTGCCAGCTGCCAGCTCTGTGGAAGCCTTACAGTCTTGCACATTTCTGTACAGTTTGCAAAACTCACTGTCTTTCTAATCTGTTATTTATACCTGAAAAACCTGTTGGCCAACTTCAGATATGCGCAGCTCAGGAGGATTGCTGGTCAGCCTTGCTTGTATTTCCCAGTAGCCAGCTGGCAGGGGATTTGAGGTAAGATCAATGGATGCTATAGATCATTTTTCTCTGTGGAGAATCCTTGAAGTCACATCCACAGAGTGGCTTTTTTAGCCTGTGTAAATATTTAATCAACAAGTTAAATGTCAGATGTTCCTTTTTTTACCATTTAACAATATAATTTTGCTTTATTGAAAATTTCTGAATAAATTTCATGCTCTCCCATGGGTTCTGAGCCACATGAAAAAATCAGATTTGACTCCAAGCTGTGTTGAGTTATTTAATCTCAGTAGGGACTTTGCTAATGGCCTCAGCTCCTTTGGGTCAGGGATGAGAAAATCAATTATGGGCTCTCGCTTCTGACTGATATCTAATAACCTCTGCTGGAGCTGCCTATATGCGATTGTAAGTGGCATGGGGACTAAGCTTCACTGAGACATCCCTTGATTCAATAACTCACTGACATGTCAACAACTAAATAAAACCAATGGGCACCTGGGTAAGGTACTTCTACGCAATAGATACTAATAGGACTGCCTACAGGCAAAACCCAATACTTTCAGGGGAGGAGGAAAATAGAAAAGAAAAATATTATTATTTCTCTATTACAGTAATTAGGGCTATTTTTCATTCATTGTTTGAGATATTTTGCAGTGATTCGGAACTGATTCAGAATCACAAAGGTATAGTAATATACAAAAAGCACTTGATTGCCTGGGCATAGACTGTTTGCCTAATTGTTTAAAATTCCAAATATAGCCTTGTCTAGGGAAGGAAAGTAAAAGGACTGGAAAATTGAGTGCTGGTGAAATTCAAAGAGCTACAGGCAATTAAACAAAATGAAGCTAGAATACAGCAACCTTTTGCAATGCATTGAAATAAGTGTGTTTCTGAGCAAGAGAGGGCTAAATCAGCTTGGTTTGTTGTTTCTAATGTTTGCAGATTTATTTTTGCTACACTGTGCTGTTGATTTGAATTTCCACAGGCGGAGAAGGTTTAATTCTACCTCAACGGGAGCGTTAAAAGGAGCAACATCAAAATTCGGAAATATCGGGGCCAATATGTTAGGTCCTGGGTCAGTGGGAGCAGAGTTGGGACAATCCAAGGCTCCACAAGTCTCACCCAGGAGAAAGTGACCCAGAAGTTACATTCCGAAGTGGTTGAGTTTTATAGGAGTTGGGTCAGGTCATCCCTGAATGAATGCGTGGGTTTCTGGGTACAGAGATAGGCCACGCAAAAGGTCTGCGTTGGTAAGCTGACAATTTATCATTTAAAGAAAAATAGAATATAAGAAGCAGCCCACTAACCCTGAATATTCCCACTAACCCTGAATATTCCCACTAACCCATTGCCCATCATGGTTACTGTACAGCAACCACTATGTTCCCGACTTTCAAGTACCCGGTGAAAACCGCAGCGGGCAGATTGGAAAGCTCTCTGTGGCTCTGCTCCTGGGCTTGGCCAAGCAGGTTATTAACGGGACCCATAACATTAACCCTGCCTTCTCTCCACTAACACTGCCAGATCTGCTGAGCCTTTCCAGCAATTTCTGGCAGCACTTTTGATTATTGACAGGCCCAGGCAGTGAGCCATGGAGGGGTTCTTACACTTGAACTGCCTGCCTCCCTTTTACGACTACATCTGTGTCAGTGTGACCTTGGAGACGCAGCATGTGGTGTCAGCCAGTACATTTCGTGTCTCCTGTAACCAGTGAACTCCGCAGTGGGGAACCAGGGTGAAAATAACATCTTGATGTTTAATTTGATCTATTTCTTTTATGATTCATACTCGTGTTACAATGCCCCTTAGGGACTGTCAATGTTATTTGTGTTTACTTGGTATTTAATTAAATATATGAACCATATGAACTAGGAACAAGAGTAGGCCACTCGTCCGCTTCAAGTCTGCTCCAATAAAGTCACGGTTGATCTGATTTTAAGCTCAAACCTGCATTACTACGTATCCCCAAAAATCTTTCATGCCATTCATAATCTATCTATCTCTGCCTTTAAAGTATTTAGGGATTCTACATCCTCTGCCTTTTGAGGAAAGGGATTTCAAAGATTCACCACTCGCAGAGAAAAAAAAGAATTTCTCATCTCAGTTTTAAATAGTCACCCGCTTATTTTAAACTCTGCCCCTGACTCCTAGATTCTCCCACAAGAGAAAGCATTCTTTCAACATCTGCCTGGTCAAGTCCTGTCAGGTTCTAATACATTTCAATTAAATCACCTCTGACTCATCTACACTCCAGAGAATACAGGCCTGGCCCATCCAGCCTTCCTTCATAAGGTAAGCCATTCACTCCAGTATTATTTGAGCAAAGCCTTAATGAATGGTTTCGTGAAGGGCAGCGCGGTTGCTCGGTGGTTAGCACTGCTGCCTCACAGCGCCACGGGCCCCGGTTCGATTCCACTCTCGGGTGACTGTCTGTGGGGAGTTTCTGTGTTCTCCCTGTGTCTGTGTGGGATTCCTCCCACAGTCCAAAGATGTGCAGGTTAGGTGGATTGGCCAGGCTAAATTGCCCGTAGTGTTCAGGGGTGTGTAAGTAATGTGGGTTATATGGAGATGGGCCTGGGTGGGATGCTCCAAGGTTCGGGGTGGACTTGTTGGGCTGAAGGGCTTGTTTCCACATTGTAGGGATTCTATGCAGAGGAACAACAGGTTAGTATTGTGCATGGGTTCCATTTGTAGCAGGTGGAAGTGAAGCTGACCCCAGTCTGCAGCTCACCTTGCAACATCCATCAGAATGGTGTTTCATATTCTCAATAGTTAGTGAAATGCAAAAGTGCTCCATTCTGTGGTACTAACATCCATCATCTTCCTGAGGAGAGGACTCCTAACTTTTAACAAATTGTGTTATAAATAATGCCATTATGTTATGGAGTCACTGGCTGATGAACATTTTGTGCCCCATAAATTCATAATTTTGCTCTAACATATTCAAGTAAGTAATTTAAAATCTAGTTTCATATACTTCCATCTATAAAATAACATTGTTACTTGGCATTTGCAAGCGAGAACATTTATGTTTCTGTGGCTTGCTTTGTGACTGATTTTAACCGTTGGTACAACACTGCAGTCAGAGGGTGCACCCACCAGACACCTATCGCCCTCCTTCACCTTCTTTCCTTACCACCCTCCCTTTACCCTCTATTGTCCATCCTCCACCTTCTACCCTCCCATTCCTCTGTACTCCCTCTTCCCATCACTCACTACTCTCCAAACCCCACCTCCAGCCTCCATCATTTACCTTCTGTCTTTCAGCCCCTACTCCCTGTCCTCCACTCTTCTGATCTCTGCCTTTCTTTTACCTACCATCTACTTTCCATTCATCTCCATCCATCTCCTTCCTTCCACCTTCTATCCTCTCCCCTCCGACGTCTACCATCTGTACTCCTCCGTTTAGCCGTTACCCACACAATTCACCATACACTTTCTGCTTGATGTCCCCCTCTGTTCATTCCCCTTCATCTGCTAAGTGCTCCACTACCTAATCAGCAACACATTTTAGAAATAAATTTTTTGATGTGCTCAGCTTGGCTCAGTTACTAGCACTCTGACATCCAAGTCAGGAATTGTGGTATTAAGCACTAATATGATGCTCAGCACTTCAGCTCAATACTGTGCTAAAATATCTGTTCAGGCAGTAATTAATTGTAAAATTAAACAACCTTCTGGTCACAACTTCTTTAAAGATCCAATAACAATTTGGAGAAGAGCAGGGAACTCTTGAGAAGTCTTTTCCAGGATTCCTCCCTCAATGAATATTGTAAAACAGAGTTTGAATTTGTTGCGAAGAGAGACATTTATCCCGATCAATGCAAGCAAAATGTTTGGGTCATCGTGTTTTTTTCCAAAATATTAAATACAAATTATTTGTATTAATGTCTAGTCTAACTCCTCAATATAATTAATTGTTTACAATATGAATGTACACTGGGCTTCCTTTTGATATGATGGGTTTAAAGTTGGCATTTCTTAATCTGAAATGATACACAATCTCAAGATATGAATGGAACTGGAAGATAATCCTAAAATGCTCAGATAGTTGTTTATGGGACCTCGCTGTGTACAAATGGCAGCTGTGTTTCTTAAGTGACATCAGTAATCCTCTTCAGAAGCAGGTCATTGATTGTATCGTACTTGAGTGCGTAATGAGGTGGTAGATAAACAGAAGTTCTTCCTTTGTATAATCCTCTGATGTTTTGTTCAAATAGCGCAGTGTTACAGGTTACAGCATTACATAATGGTTCAGTGGTTAGCACTGCTGGCTCATAGTATCAGGGACCAGGGTTTGATTCCACCCACGGGCAACTGACCTGCTGTTTGCACATTCTCCCCTGAGTGTGTGGGTTTCTTGCTGGTGCTCTGGTTTCCTCCCACAATCCAACGATATGTGGGTTAGGAGAATTGACCGTGCTAAATTGCCCAAAATATTCACAGGTGTGTAAATCAGGTGGATTAGACCTGGGAAATGCAGGGTTACGGGGGAGGGGGAATGGGTCTGAGTGGGATGCTCTTCAGGGTAGCCGCGTGGACTTGTTGGGCTGAATGGCCTGTTTCCACACTGTAGGTATTCTGTGTGCACTAAATCAGATGGAATGCTCAGGTCATTGGGCACAACCAGTCTGTACTGCCTCACTATGGTCACTTATGCTGCACGCAGACATTCTCCCAGCCAAGACAATCTAACCACATCAGCATATCCTTCAGTTTCTTTCTCCTTCTTGTATCTTTCTAGTGTTCCTTTAACAATTTAAAACATTCATTCACATGAACATTGACATGTTATTTTTGTTACTCTGCATGTGATGAGAAAGTACAAATAATCAGTACAAATAGTGACTGGCTGCAGTTGCAGTATGCTAATTCCATTGAGTAGAGAAAGATGATGAACTTAGCTGGTCTCTGTTTCTGAAGAAGGATCTAGGCCCGAAACATCAGTTTTCCTGCTCCTCTGATGCTGCTTGGCCTGCTGTGTTCAACCAGCTCTACACCATGTTATCCTTGGTCTCCCAGTCGATCATTTCTTTATTGATAATGAATAAACAAGATCTCTACTTTTTCAATCCTAGCTGAAAAATGAACTGGTGTGAATGCAGTTATTTCCCGCGCTATCTCTCTCTCTCTCTCTCTCTCTCTCTTCAAAATGAAACTGTAACAATTTAGAATAAGAGTGTTTTGCACTGGATTTGCTGCAAACATGAAAAATTTTGTAAGCTCCAAAGTAATGTTGCCTCAGACATAAGTCAGTTTAATTTTGCATGCGTAAAGATGTCAGTTTTCCTCTGGTCTGCAGTTTTACTCTTATTATTTAAGTGCTTGTTTTGTAATAGACTCAGATAGCTGAACCCATTCAATATAAAGCAGTTGCTGAAATCATAGATGCCAATTACTATTGGCAATGCTGTCTAAAGTTTCAAAGTGTTCAAACAATGTTCATTTGTCCACATATATAATCACTTTAATAATAGATTCATGCTTTCGTTAAAATAGCAAGTTAGATTGCCACACAAAAGGCCTTGTGGAATATTCTGCTTTGAGGGGATTTGTGATGTTAAATTCATCTGCACCCAATCACTGTACAAGTACAATGTGCCTGAAGCAGGAGATAGGATCATGCAGGAAATGAATCAGACCTAAGAAACAGTGAAAAATGCCATAACGGAACAGAGAGTGGATTCCAAAGAGTTCAGCTGCAGCTGTGGAGATTTTGGTGGATCAAATTGCCAAAGGGGCACGTGTCCACTGAGATCTGAAAAGACCTTCATAGAAGTGGGAAGGTAATGGAAGCCAGGGAGGTAAATGACAGGAGTCAAACTCCAAGTATATACATACACTGCCTAAAAAAGTTTAACAAGATCACTCATGAGCAATCGTTGTCATTGAATATATCTTAAAAATGGGACATCCTAGAAACTGTATCACTATATTCAGACACTCCAAACATCCAACACTCACCGAGTAATAAACTTTATTAATCAGGGCTCATATCTCACTTTCAAATGCCCCCATGCACACTGACATCTTGTGGTTTTCTAATCTCACAACTACATTTTGTAGTTAGCTTACATTGCCAGCAATTCAACTATGATGATCACATCTCCCTTACACATTGCACAACCATCATTGACACAACTCCCTCTCATTGCAGGAGAGGGTGTTGCTCAACCAGATGCAGGAGGCAATGACTGGAGACGGAGGATCATGCTTTCAGGTACAGAGGGGAAGAACAAGAACTGAATCATGTTGATGAAACATATTGATGTCACATTCGCTATCAGCAGTTCAAATATCAACACTGTCCACAAGATAGTCATAGTTCATACCAACAGTAGTAACTATCCATTGATTTATCCTGATGGTTGTCATGTAGTTGTCAAGCAAGACTGCTCCAGAGTAAATCTATCAAGTTACCGGGTTCTGCCCTGTATGATAGGCTGACTATGGCCACACACTGACAACAGCCAATAAAACATTTATTTGCGTAGAAAAGCTCTGTGATTTCCCTTATGCAACAACAGATGGCAAGTTGTGAGATGTTACTAATAGCAGCCAGGGCTAAACTGGAAGGAATCAGATTCAGAAGACTTTATCACCACGCTCATCTTCACAACTAATGCCAATAAGGATTGCAATTATAGTTGCAGCTGTCAGTAGATTTGAACCACGACCTCCATATTGGAGTACAGTCATCTCTCACATTGCTACTTGGTGAGGTTTAAGTGTGAGGGTTGTTCTTGGAACACCCTGAAGGATAAAGGCTCCTGCCATCAGCCTTTTTATTCATCTTCCATTCACTTCTAAAACCTTGCCCTGCTCTGCTTCACGTTTGTTTAGTCTCAAAATCTTGCTGTATCCCACGGAGAAGGATTACTGATAGAATAATACCTCAGAGTATTTGGTTTGTGTGGAGTAAAAATGTCCCTTACCACTGCCACATCACTCCCCGTTGTGTCTTCCAACTTGAAACAACTACAGAATTTACCAAACATTTGTGCAATTGTAATAGCAGCCAGAAGAAGCCCACAACCTGTAAGTGATTTTTGACCCCTTTAAACAGTGCTGGTGGGAGATCTCCTTTCTTCCTGTTTGTGAGTATTCAGTGGTGCAAATTTACAAGATGGGCCACTGGTTTTGGACTGAGGGACTGCAAGATGACAGCTCTATCATCACACTAGTTCTCTCTAACTAGCTGTATGGAGTGATTCACAGCTCTTAGCATCAAATTTGTGTTCCCTCGATAATACAGTAGATGCTGCAGTTTCATGTCAACTTCTTAACATACTCAACTATAGTTATTAAATTCAGAGGTTTTATAGTAGCTTTTGTACATAAGTTTGATTAGCTCAGTTGACTGGACAGCTGTAAGTGATGCCAACAGTATGAGTTCAATTCCTGTAATAGATGAGGTTACCATAAAGGGATCTCCTTCTCAACCTCTCCCCTCACCTGGGGTGTGGTGGCCCCCAGGCTAGACTGCCACCATCAGATGCCCCTCTCTACTGAGAGAGAAATGCAATGGTCCAGTAGGACTATGGTGACCTTTACATTATATTTTGCACAGATATATCATCACCTGGTTTGGGCAGAGTTGGTGAAAATAGGCTCAAATCGTGCATATTTTGAAAAGTGATTTGTTTGTCTCAAGTATCCCTACAGCTCATTTGCTTATTTCTGAGTACAACATCTGCCATTAACCAATGCAATAGAGCACAGTTTCGAAACATTTTTTTTAAAAGAAAACCTCTGAAGTGTATCCCTTGATATATTTAAGAATGATAACCAGGTGCAATTTGATTTATACAACTGGAAATAGGCTTGTCACCAAAATCAAATTATCCTCTTCAACACCATAATTCCAACAAAACTAACTCCAAACTTCAAGACATAGAACTCTGCTCCCCTTTGCAACAGAACCCTTGACTTTCTGATCCACAGAGCATAATCAGTAGAGACAGGCAACAACACTTCGTCTTCGATAATCCTCAACACCAATGCCCTGCAAGACTATGTGCTCAGCCCCTCACTGTGCTCCGTATGCACTCACGACTGTATGACCAAATTCAGCTCTAACTCCATTTACAAATTTGCTGATGCCACCGCCGTAGTGAGTCAGATCTCAAAGAAGAATGAGACAGACTATAGGAAAGAAATAGATAGCTTGGTGGCGTGGAATAAAGAGAGAAATCTCTCCCTCAAAGTCAGCAAAACAAAAGAGCTGATCATCGGCTTCAGGAAGTGGAGCAGAGGACACATACCTGTCTGTACCAATGGTGCTGAGGTGGAGGTGGTCGAGAGTGTCAAGTTCCCAGGATTAAATATCACCAATGATCAGTCCTGATCCATCCACGTTGATGTTACAGTCAAGGAAGGACACTAATGCCTCTACTTACTGAGGAGGTTAAAGAAATTCAATATGTCCACAATGACTCTAACCAATTTCTATAAATACACCATAGAAAGCATCATGTCTGAATGCATCATAGCTTGGTATGGCAACTGCAGTGCACTTGACTGCAAGAAACTACAGACAGTTGTGAACACAGCCCAGTCCATCCCGAAAACGATCCTTCCTTCCATTGACTCGATTTACAATACCCACTGCCTCAGGAAAGCAGCCAGCGTCTCTAAAGATCCCTCCCACCCCAGTTATACTGTCGTTCACCCTATTCCATCTGGCAGAAGGTGCACACGTTTGAAAACTCATATCAAATGGTTTAAGGACAGTTTCTTCACTCTTTTAACAGTCCTATGAACAAATCCCTCATATTTAGCATTGATCTCTCTCAGCACTTTCTCTATAACTGTAGCGCTATATATTGTATTCTGTTCTATGATTCTATGTACCCTGATGGACTTATGTAGGGCATGATTCATCCGATTAGCACTCAAAACAATACTTTTCACTGTATCTCCGTACAAGTGACAATAATAAATCAAATCAAATCGCAAACATATCAAGTTACTCACAGTGCCAAGCTACCATTTGACACAGAAAAATTGAAATTGACAAATATCCATGTGAAGAATATACAAAACAGTTTTCTTAGATTGGATTAGGATGCAGTAGGCAGCTTCATAGCAAAATATTTTCTTCCAAAAACCTTTCAAACTTTCCAATTAGTGTTTTTGTGTCCCTATAGGCCTGTAACTGAGGCCAATTAACAGTAAGTTGGTTAATTCACCAGGGGTATGGATTGTATTATGCTAACTGCTGGCCTCCAGTTCAATGTTTTTTTTAAACTAGAGAAATAATCTGAGAAGCTCAAATTGCACCAAAACTCTGTGTTCATTTGCACTAATTGTACCAATTTTGGACAGGTTGCACCAAAAGAGATCAATGCAATTAGGCAGAAAATTCAGGCCAATTTGTTTCTGAAAATAGATTCCTGTCCCCTGACACAGCACTAATGTCCTTTCATGTTCACAAATAATGACTTCTGAAACTGTGGGCCATGGTGTATTATCCTTTCTCAAATTATTTAACTTCTAGACAGCTTTTAAGTTACATCACAGTTTCTTTCACAAATGCTTATCCTCTGGATTTCGGTTCTGTTAGGTTCTGACTGTTTCATTCGTCCCTTCACTCCCGAGTTAAAACTGAAGCATTTTGTGGGAACTTAGGAACAGGATCAGGCCATTTAGCTTCTTGAGCATGTTCTTCCATTCAAGGATATTATGACTGATGTGCAACCTAATTCCATTTGCCCTCTTTAGTACATATCCTTTCATAGCTTTGGTTGTCAGATGTTTAGCAATCTGAGATATAAAATTAACAATTAATCGAGCATCAATTGCCCTTTTTAGAAGGGCATTCCAAATTTCTACCACCCCTTGTGTACAGAACATTTGATACTTTCAATCTTGAAATACCTGTTGTAACTTGGTTAAGTTCCCCAGCTCTTGGACACACCATTGACCTGAATGAAGCAAGAAAATGGCAGGAAAAAGAATGTGAGAAAGCACTGAGAATAATTTTGAACGTTTGGAGATTTTCTTCCATAGTTATCATCACAACAAAGGATTGTTATTCTGGTGACAATAACTTTACTAATAGTACTCATGATTTCCATCTGAGTGCTTCTTATAATAACGAGCTTTCTAATATTGATGAGTAGCGATATATATTAAAATTGTTTTACAGCTTAAATTCAGTCATAAGATGATGCCCTAATAACATCTTGGTTTCTAGACTCTTACTGCACGGAGAATGGCCCAGTCCCAAGACACAGCTCAGCTCTTTTTCCAATCAATGGAGAAAGTGGCTGGATTCAGCTAAACATGCTATCCATGCAATGCTGTAGCTTGTCACCAAGTCAGGAACACTCCTGAGTTTTGGTAGAAACTTGTTCAATGCTTATGTCATCAACAACAAACACAAATGGCTCATGATCTTCTTTGTCATTCAAATTGAGATCATCCGACAAGGTACATCTGCCATATCCCTTGCTTCCTTTCCCTGACCCATCAACATGATCTTACTCTCAGGTTCTTTCCTGGCCTAGCCCTGAACTTATACTTTTGACTGGTAAACCATTGATACTCAGCTTCCCTTTCAGTCTCCTATGCTAGCTGATAATGGTAATGTTTGGGGGTCTTGTCCCTCTGTCTCTTCATAATCTGGCATCTTCACCTTTCTTAGATAATAAAGTGTGAAGCTGGATGAACACAGCAGGCCAAGCAGCATCTCAGGAGCACAAAAGCTGATGTTTCGGGCCTAGACCCTTCCATTTCCCATTATCACATCTTCACCTTTCTTGTTATCTAAACAAACCCTTAAACTCTCTACCCTTGTACATTGGTGCCCTGTCTCCAACTTCCTGTTTTCCCCAAAGCCCTTGACCATGCTGTTTTCTCCCAAATCCTTGATCAACTTCCCTAAAACTCAACTCTCTCTAATCAGGTTCCCACCTCTGTCACGGTACTGAAAAAGTGCTAATCACCAATGGTATCCTAAGTGACTGTGACAATGCTAAGCTACTACCCTCCTTCCTCCCTCCTCTATCCTTCCTTCATTGAAGAATTAGCTTCAGTTAATCAAACCACCCTCTTTCCATACCTCTCTAGTATCTTCCACTTGGTTCCATTCACCTGGCTCCATTTTTAACCATCTAATTATGATCAGAGAACCACCATTAATGGCTTATCTTTCCAGTCCCACGCAAATGCCTTTGGTATCTCCTGATGCTCTTATTTTTTGGCCTTCTCTACTTATCAGTTGCACATTGTTTCTTGACAAATTCAGGCGCAATGTCAGGTTCCTCAGGTATGCAGGTTTATCATCTCTTTGAATCTTCCACTGTTTCTCGACAATCAAACTGCTTCTCTGAAATCCTGTATTATAAGCAGAAATTATCTCCAATGACCTGTCAGGAAGACTGAAGTCATTGATTTTTGGCCATAAATTCAGTTCCCTCATTACTGATTCGATTCCTTTCCCCAATGCCCCAGATTACTTGCAACCCAAAGGTCATATTTGACTTCACAACAAACTTTCACTGTTGTTAAGTGGCACATATTGCCATCTCTAGAGTATCACTCTCATCCACCCCTGCCTCAGCTCTTTTGCAGCCTAAACCCTCATTCATGTCTGTTACCTGCTGTGCCTCTTCTAACCTGCACCCTTCTCTTGACATCAAAGTCCTACAATGGCTGCCTCAATTATTTAAAAAACTTTCTTGCTTTCATATCACGTCACCCTTCTCTATCTCTGTCATTTATTTTTCTCTTATTCTTTCATGGGTTGTGGACACTGCTACAGGGTCAACATTTGTTGCCCATTCTTATTGTTTCATTAACTTTCTTGGTCATTTCAAAGAGAAATTAAGAATTCACCACATTGTCATGCATCTGTAGTCACATGTAGGCTAGATTTCCTTCTGAATCATAGAATTCTTACAGTGTAGGAGCAGGCCATTTGGCCCATCAAGTCAATGCTGACCCTCTAAAGAATATCACACTCAGAGCTACCCCCTTACTCTATCCCTGTAACCCAGTATTTCCCATGGCTAATCCACCTAGCTAACATACCATTGCACACTATGGGCAATTTAGCCTGGCCAATCCACCTAACCTACACGTCTTTGCACTGTGAGAGGAAACCAGAGCACCCAGCAGAAACCCACATGGCACGGGGAGAATGTGCAAACTCCACACAAACAGTTGCCCAAGGCGGGAATCAAACTCTGGTCCCTGGTGCTGTGAGGCAATAGTGTGAACTGCTGAGCCACAATGCCATCCCTTTTTGCAACAGTCATTGATAACTGCCATGGTGACCATTATTGAGACCAGCTTTCAATACCAGGTCTTCTTATTTGAACTTAAATTCCAACAGATGCCATGGTGGGATTTAGAATCTTCTCTGCAGTATGTTAGCCTAGGCATTTGGATTGCTAGTGCAGTGGCATGATGGCTACAGTACCATTTATCAGCCCTATCACTCCCCAAGATGTCTGCATCATTCTTATTCTGACCTCTTGTATGGTGCCAGTTTTAATTGTTAACACCACTACCACCTTTACTCCCTCCCCACCCCTTCCAAAAGTTGTGTCTTCAGCCTTCAGTTGTCTATACCCTAAGTTCTGGAATTTCAACCTCTACTTAGCCTTTGTCTTTTAGGACATTCCTTGAAAGCTTTGTTTTTGACCAACTTTTTGGTCATTTACTATGATGTCTCCTTATATGGCTCTGTGTCATACTTACTTTAGGAAGTTATATGACATTAAAAAGTACTAAATAAATATAAATTAGAAGTCACCATAATCTATCCTCTCATTAGACTGGTTGCGAGTTTAATCTGAGGGTTACTAAACCTCAGGGAAAGAGCAATAACAAGGTGATAGTGAGTTCTGTCAATAAAGGGATTGAATTGGCTTTTTTGGTTTTACTAATCAGCTCTCTAATCAGCTGAACTAATCAACTCAGAACAGAAAAAGTGGTATTTGCCTATGTGGTACTTGGGCATGTTTAACTGAGTTTGAATTTTAGTTTTACCTCATCTATACTTTTGGTCTTTGCCTCTGTAAGCTTTATTTATAGAACAGTAATTGCATTTATCAATCTTTAACAGTGATAGATGGTATCTTAGCAATTAGTCACTCCTCAAGTTTTCAATCCATTTCTCAATCTGGGTATTTATTAACCTGAGCCCTTCAGTTATTAATTGTCTATCATTCACATTTAGAGACAAGATGCAAGCTCACCTTTCAACCACATTCGCTCTAAGACAAAAATACTGAAAACGGAAGTTGGAGTACTATGATCAATTAAAGCATCTTGAATCAATTTCAAGCATTCTAGCACTTTGGTTTTCTTCTTTTGTCTGTTTGCTGGTTTATTCCTGTTTATCTTTCTTAAATTACTTCTTTTCAGGTTTATTTGCTCTTTCTTTAACAGATCATTTTTGCACCAGCTAGCTATCCTTTCACTATTAGGCTCTCAGACTGCTCAGTGTTAGTTCACATTTACTCGCTGCTATTTTGTGAGCATAAAATTTGAGCCTGTCAAAAGGTAGAATTGCAAATACTTTGCAGGTATGACATTTAGGCAATAGGGCAGTCTTTTAATTATATTGATAGAAATTCTTTTAGCCTTTTCAGTAATAGTGTTTTTTTTTCTGGAAAGGTCAGACGGCATTGGAGCGTGGAAGTTTATAAGAACATGATTGGAAGTAATATAAAAAAAACTCTATGCAGCCATTTCCAGTCAAGATGATTGATAGATGCACTCAGCAGTATGGCATGTGCCCAATTTAGTACACGATTATTTTCTTCCATCACAATGTGTAGAAAAAGTTAACTCTTATTGAGATTACAAAAGTGAAAGTCAGAAAATATGTTCTTGTTGATTTTCTAGAAACCAACATACAAACGCATCGGTAGGTGTCACATTCAGCTCTATGAAAGTTCTTTAAGAAATGAGTTTCATCAGAAACACCAAGAAAAGTTATTTGAAAACCGTTTTCTACTGTGCTTACTAAACCAATCCTTTCCTTGGTTTTGTGTGCATCAGTAGGCCACAAATTTTGTCGGTTTTGCCAAGTTTTGACGTAGGCTGCAAGCAATAATGCAAGAGATTATAAACGCTATCCCAGAAATGTCTGTCCATCTTATAGATGTGTGGGTAAAAACAAAAGATTACAAATCTATTGTTTGTAACTGCCTTATATCAAAGAAATGTCATTAAAACCTAATCATCAGTAAACTTAAAGTATTGGAGCAAACATATAAAATAATGTCGGTAAAGGATTGTTAGTCATCAATTGTAGTTGAATGCCTAAGTCGCTACCTTTGAATGCCTCATCCTATAATATTGCACAAATTGTGTTGGAATTTTTTTTTGCAACCAAAATGTTTGGAATAGCCATTCAGGATAGAACAAAATAGGTAATAAAATGTTGCCAGAATTGTAAGAAGTGTAAAGAACATAGAACATAGAAAAGTACAGCACAGTACAGGCCCTTCGGCCCATGATGTTGTGCCATGGAATAATCCTAATCCAAAAACAAAATAATCTAACCTACATTCCCCTCAATTCACTGCTGTCCATGTGCATGTCCAGCAGTCACTCAAATGTCACTAATGACTCCGCTTCCACAACTTCCATTGGCAAAGTATTTCATGCGCTCACAACTCTCTGGGTGAAGAACCTCCCTCTGACATCTCCTCTATACCTTCCTCCTAACACTTTAAAACTATGACCCCTCGTGGCAGTCAATCCTGCCCTGGGGAAAAATCTCTGGCTATCGACTCTATCCATGCCTCTCATTACCTTGTACACCTCGATCAGGTCACCTCTCTTCCTCCTTCTCTCCAGAGAGAAAAGTCCGAGCTCAGTCAACCTCTCCTCGTGAGACAAGCCCTCCAGTCCAGGCAGCATCCTGGTAAACCTCCTTTGCACCCTCTCCAAAGCCTCCACATCTTTCCTATAATAGGGCAACCAGAACTGGACACAATATTCCAAGTGTGGTCTCACCAGGGTTTTGTAGAGCTGCAGCATAACCTCGTGGCTCTTAAGCTCGATCCCCCTGTTAATGAAAGCCAAAATACCATAAGCTTTCTTAACAGCCTTATCCACCTGGGTGGCAACTTTGAGGGAGCTATGCACTTGAACACCAAGACCCCGCTGTTCCTCCACACTGCCGAGAATCCTGCCTTTAATCCTATATTCAACATTTAAGTTCGACCTTCCAAAATGCATAACTTCGCATTTATCGAGGTTGAACTCCATCTACCATTTCTCAGCACAGCTCTGCATACTGTCAATAAAGACTGGGAGGGTTTTAAACATCAACAAAGAAAGATGAAGTAATTGATAAAGAATGATAAAATATGAGAAAAAACTAGAAATAATTATAAAAAGAGACTAGAGATTTTGAGGCTTTGGGCAAGAAAAAGAAGGAGGCACATGCCCGATACAGTCAGCTAGGATCAAGCGAATCCCTTAAGGGGTATAAGGAGAGTAGGAGTACACTCAGGAGAGAAATCAGAATGGTTAAAAGGGAACACGAGATGGATTTGGATAAGGTTAAGGCAAATCCAAGGAGATTTTACAGATGCATTAAAGGCAAAAGAGTAACTAGGGAGAGAACTGGGCCCTTTAAAGATCAAAGAGGTCATCTCTTTTTGAATAGGTGAAATCTTAACATGAATATTTTCTGTCAGTATTCACTGTGGAGAAAGACATCGAAGCCAGGGAACTTGGAGAAATAAATAGTAATGTCTTGAAAACAGTCCACATTATAGGAGGGGAGGTGCTGGAAGTAAAAAACGTAAAAGTAGATAAATCCCCAGAACCTGATCAAGTGTATCCCAGGACTTTGTGGGAAGCCAAGAGAGAAATTGTGGGGCCTCTAGCAGAGATATTTGTATCCTGGACTGCTGCAGGTGAAATGCTGAAAGACTGGATCATGGCTAATGTTGTGCTATCATTAAACAAAGGCCGCAGGGAAAAGCCAGGAAATTACAGACCAATGAACCTGATGTCACTGGGTGGGTAAGTTTTTGGAGAGAATTCTGAGGGACAGAATCTAAAGGCAAGAACTGATTAGGGATAACCATTATGACTTTAGGTGTGGAAATCATGTCTCACAAACCTGATCGAATTTTTTGACAAGATGGCCAAGAAGATAGATGAAGGGAGAGCTGTAAGGGGCGTCAATGTGGACTTTAGCAAGACCTTTGATAAGGTTCCACGTGGTAGACTGGATCGTAAGGTTAGATCACATGGGATCCGGAGAGAGATTCAGGGATGTGTAACTTAGGGTGGGTTATAGGAGGATGTGTCTGGGTGGGATTCTCCAAGGGTCGGTGTAGACTTGTTGGGTCCAGGGGCTTGTTTCCACACTGTAGGGATTCTATTTTTAAAAAAAATTAAAAATTGGCTTGATGGTAGGACACAGAAGGTGGCTGTGTAGGGTAACTGTTCAAACTGAAGGCCAGTGACCAGCAGTATGACATAAGAATCCACTCTGGGTCCACTGTTGTTCATTATTTACAGAGTCTATTTGGATGAGGGTAGAGGAGGCATGGTTAGTAAGTTTGCAGATGACACCAAAATTGGTAGTATAGTGGAAAGTGAAGAAGGTTGCCTAAGATACAATGGGATCATGATCAATTGGGTCAGTGAGCCAAAGAATGACAGATGGAGTGTTATGTAATAAATGCAAAGTGTTGCATTTGGTAAGGCAAACCAGGACAGGACTTCTACAGTTAATGGCCAGGCTCTGAGAAGTGTTGTCAAACAAAGAGACCATGGAGGGCAGATTCTTTGTTCCTTGAAGTGGCATCGCATGTAGACAGGGTATTGAAGAAGGTGTTTGTCATGCTCGCCTTCATTGGTCAGAGCTTTGAGTATAAGAGTTGGGGCGTCATGTAGGGGCTGTGCAAGACGTCGGTCAGGCCACATTTGGATTACTGTGTGCAATTGCATTCACTCTACTATTGGAAGGATGTTTTAAACTGGAAAGGATGCAAAAGAGATTTACAAGGATGTTACTGGGACTGCAGGGCTTGAGTTAAAGGAAAGGTTAGTTAGGTTGGGATTTTTTTTCCCTTGGAGTATAAGAGGCCGAGGGCTGACCTTTTAGAGGCTTATAAGCTCATGAAGAGCATAGATAAGGTGAATTGCTAAGGGTTTTTGCTCCCCCGGGGTAGGGGAGTCCAAAAATTGAGGGAATGAGTTTAAGGTGAGAGGGGCAAGATTTAAAAAGGACCTGAGGGGCAGCTTTTCACAGAGAAAGTGGTGCATTTGTGGAACAAGGTACCGGGGGAGTGGTCGGGGTGAGTGCAATTACAACATTTTAAGGACATTTGGACAGTTACATTGATAGGAAAGATATTGAGCAACTCAGGCTAAATGCAGGCAAATGGAACTAGTTCCATTTCGGAAACCTGGTCGGCATAGAGAAGTTGGGCTGAAGGGTCTGTTTCTGTGCTGTATGATGCTATGAAAGCATTTACACTCTTGTGATTCTGAAGAAATTATTAATCATGGGGTGTTTGGATACAGACGCATGTGAAAATATCATGGTGAATCAGAGGCATGAAACAAACATTGAGGGTCTTCCCTAGGCATTGAAAGTGTATTTGGAATTACAGGTGTCAACAAAAGCATAGTGGGGAAGGGTACACTGATTTCCCAAAGTGCTCCTGCCTCTTCACTCCATTCTTAGTGGTAACTCCAAAGCATTGACAGCAGGAAGCAGCAAAAAGCCAATTCAAACTTATCAATGACCAAGTAACAAGACGTTTTTGGCATTACATGGGATCCACCTGCATAAACTGAGCTGAGCTGCATTCAGAGCAGGCATTCGGAGCACCGTGGCGAATAAGTGAAACCTACTACTTTAAGGAGCAAAGTGGCCAGCCCGAACTTCCCCATAAATAGTGGCTTCTGAACCCGATGGCTTACACCCTCAAGCTTTGGAAGGGGTGATTGCGGTGATAACGCTTCTATTGGTATCAGTATTTGATAGATTCTGAAATGGTCCCTGTGGATTGCAACACAGAAAATGTTAACATTAAACTTGCTTTTCAAAAAAAGGTCATTGCAAAAACATGTTACTGTGGACCAGTTTGTTTGACATAGCATTAGGAAATGGGAAACAATTGGAAAGTCATTACATGTTTAGGCAGAATCAATGTGATTTTATGAAACAGTGACAGCCTTTGAAAATTCTATTAAAAGTATTTCAGGATGTAGCTTTTCAATATGGAGAGCCAGTTGATGTAGTGTTTTTGGATTATTAGAAACCATTTGATAAATTGCCCCAGGGCTGTTATGTGAAATGAAGCTCGTAGATTTAGGGGGAAATATATATTGGCAAGAAATGAGAGAGTAAGTATTAACAGGATATTCTTAGGTTGCCAGGCTTTAACTGCTTTGACCTTGGAAGCATAAGAGCTTATCCTTAACTATTCTAATCAACCTGTTCAGCTCTGTTGTGACACACATGTGGAGGAAATAAGGATTGAAACCAGGCCTCCTGGCCCTGACTTAAACTGTGTACAATGATCTTAAAGACTAGATGAATTATTTGGGTGAGGGGATCATTTGTAATTTCTCCAAAGTTTGTAACAGGCTGATAATAGAAATCTGGGTGAAGAAGTGAGCAGGAATGCAAAGGGTGCAGACAGGTGAAATGATGAGGCAAGAAATTGACACATGGAATATAGTGGGGAAGCACAAAATGGTATACTTTAGTAAGAAGGATGGAAAAGTAAAATTTTGTTTAAACAGTAAAAGACTAGAAAATATTTGTATTCAGAAGAATGTGGGCATCATGTTCACAACTGACGGAATTAACAGGAAGGTATTGCCAGCAATTAGGAAGGCAAATAGCAAGTTGGGCTTTACTGGTAGGGCATGGAATATAAAAGTAAAAGTATTTTGCTGCACTTACATAAATGTTTGGTGAGACCACATCTGGACTATTGTATGCATTTTGTTTTTTTTTCTTCTTGCCTAAGGGAATTTTCCACTTCTGCAGTTATATTTCATGGGGGCACAACAAAGGTTCAGTTTCCCTGGTTTGGAAGTCCAGAATTAGGGTAAGGGGCTTTAAATAAAGACACTGTCAGAATTTCACATACACTCTGGAGAGTGCTTCATGGTCCCTCCATAACATGTTACAAATTGGAAACTTTACATAAATACCCCTGTTGTGTTTGTTTTTTTCATTGATGAGATACGAACAGCACAAGCTAGGCCAGCATTTATTGCCTACTCTAATGAGTTATTCTTTCAAAGTTGACGGTGAGTTTCAGCCCTTGGGGGAGTGTGGATACATTCAGAAGGCTGACAGTGAGTGAGTTCCAGGATTAGACCCCACAACAGCGTTAGATTGATAATATAGTTCTGGGGCAGGGTGGTACCTGGCTTAGAGGGGAGTTTGCAGATGGTGCTGCTGCCTTTGCCCTTCTAAGTGGTATTTGGTTACCACCCTTGATGTGAAGTCCTTTTAAGAGCTCAGCAGGTAAACAAGCCAAGTGGCTGAATGTTATCCCATGACCAAGCGCTTGTTGCACCATAGCACTTAAATCACAGGCTGTACTCGGTTCAATCTGCACTCCATATTTAAGTTCAGCCATATATAAACTCACAGGGGGTCTTCAAGTAATGGGAATTCATGTTCCTTCTTTGTGTTATTCAAATGACACAAGGGCATTATTGTTAGTGGCAGAGGTCGTGGGTTTGGAAGAAACTACTGATGAATTCTGAGTGAGCTGTTGCACTGCATCTCATGGATGGTGAACAGCGCTGCCACTATGCTGTGGTAGTGAAGGGACTAAGGGTTGAAGGTGGTGGTTGGAATAAAAAAAAACAAGCAGTTGCTTCGTCCTCGATGGTGTTGATCCTCTTGAGTGTTGTTGGAGCTGCATTTATCCAGACAAATGGGAAGCATTCCACCACACTGGTGACTTGAGATGTGTAGGTGGTTGACAGGCTTTGGGGAGTCACGGCATGAATTACTCATTGCAGGATCCCTGGCCTCTGGCCTGATCTTGTAGCCACGGCACATAACTGATTAGTCCAGGCCTCACACCAACAAGATGGAGCGGGGGTAGAGTTTGAATGACTTCAACATAGAACATAGAACATAAAATGTAAAACAGCGAATATACAACATAGAACAGTAAAACACAGTACAGGCCCTTCGGCCCACAATGTTGAATCAAATTTTTACCCTAATCCTAAGGTCTATCTAAACTCCACACCTACCTTATACTATCATCCATATGCTTATCTAATAGCCACTTAAATGCCCCTCATGACGCCGACTCCACTACCGTCTCTGGTAATGCATTCCAGACCCCTACCACACTCTGAGTAAAGAATGTACCTCTAATGTCTGTTTTATATCTACCTCCACTCACTTTAAAACTATGCCCCCTTATGATAGCTACCACCACTCGAGCAAAAAAATATCTCTGGCTGTCCACACTATCTATACCTCTGATCATTTTATACACCTCTACATCTGATCCTTCATCGTTCTGAAGAAAAAGGCCCTAGCTCGCTCAACCTTTCCTCATAAGACCTTCCCTCCATTCCAGGCAACATCCTGGTAAATCTTTTCTGCACCTATTCCAACGCTTCCACATCTCTCCTGTAATGAGGCGACCAGAACTAGACACAATACTCAAGTTATAGCCGAACCAGGCTTTTGTACAGCTGGAACATAACTTCACGGCTCTTGAACTCAATCCCTCTATTAATGAAAGCTAACACACCATAGGCCTTCTTAACAATTCTATCCACCTGGGTGGCAGCTTTCAGGAACTGCAAACATGAACCCCAAGATCCCTCTGCTCCTCCACACTTCCGAGAATCTTTCCATTAACCCTGTATTCTGCTTTCAAATTTGTCCTTCCAAAATGAATCACCTCACACTTTTCAAGGTTAAAACCCATCTGCCACTTCTCAGCCCAGCTCTGCATCCTATCGATGTCCCTTCAGAACCCAGAACAGCCCTCTGCACGATCCACAACTCAACCCACCTTCGTATTATCCTCAAACTTACTAATCCACCCTTCCACTCCTTCATCCAAATCATTTACAAAAATCTTAAATAGAAGAGGACCCAGAATAGATCCTTGTGGTACACCACTTGTAATTGAGCACCATGTTGATTATTTTCTCTCCACTACCACCCTTTGTCTTCTTAGGGTCAGCAAGTACTGAATCCAATCTGCTACATTTCCCCCATCCCATGCCTCCTTACTTTCTGCATGAGCCTACCATGGGGAATCTTATCAAACGCCTTACTTAATTCCATGTATACCACATCCACTGCTCCACCTTCATCGACGTGTTTTGCCACCTCTCCAAAGAATTCAATAAGATTTGTGAAGCATGATCTACCCTTCACAAATCCATGCTGACAATCCCAAATGTCCAAGTGATCATAAATTCTATCTCTCAGAGCACTTCCCAAGAATTTGCCCACCACTGAAGTAAGACTTACTGGTCTATAATTTCTGGGGTTATCCCCTTTCCCTTTTTTGAACAAGGGAGTGACGATTGCCTCTCTCCTATCTTCCGGCTCTATACCCATGGACAGTTAGGACGAAAAGGTAATCACCAACGGCACTGCGATCTCTTCCTTCACTTCCCATAGAATCCCTGGATAAATGCCATCAGCCCCAGGGGACTTATCTATCGTCAAGTTCCTCAAAATTGCTAGGACATCTTCTTTACTAACATCCACCCCCTCTAGCCTACTGGCCTGTTTCACACTGTCCTCCTCTACAACTAGGTCCCTCTCAGTTGTGAATATTGAAGAAAAGTATTCATTAAGGGCCTCACCTGTCTTTTTAGGCTCCATGCACAAATTGCCTTTACAATCCTTGATTAGCCCTACCCTTTCTCTGGTCATTCTCTTATTCCTTACGTACGTGTAAAAAGCCTTGGGATTTTCCTAGATCCTATCTGCCAAGGTTTTCTCATGCCCCCTTATAGCTCTGCTAAGCACTTTCTTCAGCTCCTTCCTGGCTAACTCATATCCCTCTAGAGCCTTTTCCAATCCCTGTTTCCTAAGCCTTACATAAACATCCTTCTTCTTCTTAACTAGTTGTTCGACCCCTCTTGAGAACCAAGGCTCCCTCACTCGGCCACATCTTCCCTGCCTGCCAGGGACAAACATATTGAGCACATGCAATATGCATTCCTTAAACAATCTCCACACTTCAATAGTGCGCTTCCCTGACAGCATCTGTTCTCATTTTATCTTACCCAGTTCTTGCCTAACAGAATTATAATTCCCCTTCCCCAATTACAAACCTTGCTCTGCTGTATGTACTTATCTTTTTCCATGACTATTGTAAAAGTAACAGAGTTACGATTGCTACCGCCAAAATGCTCTCCTACAACAGGTCTAATGCTTGACCCGGTTCATTGCCAAGCACCAAATCCAAAGTGGCCTCTCCTCATGTTGGTCTATCTACATTCTGTGTCAGGAATCCTTCCTGAATGCACTGGACAAAATCCGTTCCATCTAAACTATTACAACTAAAAAGTTTCCAATCAATATTTGGAAAGTTGAAATCACCCATAACTACAACCCTGTGACTTCTGCACCTTTCCAGTGTCTGCCTCCCAATCCGCTCTTCCACTTCTCTGCAACTATTAGGGGGTCTGTAAAAAACCCCAACAAAGTGATTGCTCCTTTCTTGTTCCTGATCTCAACCCAAAGTGACTCTGTAGACATATCATTCTCGTACTGCTTTTCAGTAGCTGCTATGCTGGGCCTGAATAGCAATGCCACTCCAACGCCTCTTTTACCACCTTCCCTATTTCTTTTAAAGCATCTAAATCCCAGAACTTCCAACAAGCCTTCCTTTCCCTGAGTTACCCATGTTTCTGTAGGAACACAGAGGAAAACATCATCAATTTCTATACAGACAATTTGAAGCAACACATTCTAGGTATAAATAAGTTGCAAACACCCACTTCAACAGTTCATCGTTTTCTTGTCATCTCTGCTATTTGTACATCAGCACTTTATAAAGGTGGGAAATTATTTTTGCATGAGAACAATAAAGTTTGAAGTTTATTTGTGAAAATGATTAGATACCTTTACCTCTTAAGAAAAATATATTCAAACCTTTCTCAATGTCTAATATTCTTAATTGCATTTGAACAATTCAAAGAAGCTAAACTGAACCAGACTGCTATCGAACAGATTGCCTTGTTCTTGTTACTGATGTCCTTCCCTATGTACCAGTCTGAACACTGTTGAGACAAAAATATATAAATTAAGAGGTTAGAAACAGGAAAGGAGAGGTCACCCTGTTGGGAGTTTTCTATAGGCCTCCGAATAGTTCCAGAGATGTAGAGGAAAGGACAGCAAAGATGATTCTCGATAGGAGTGAGAGAGACAGGGTAGTTGTCATGGGGAACTTCAACTTTCCAAATATTGACTGGGAGCACTATAGTTCGAGTACTATAGATGGGTCAGTTTTTGCCCAGTGTGTACGGGAGGGCTTCCTGACACAGTATGTAGATAGCCCCACAAGGGGCGAAACCACATTAGATTTGGTACTGGGTAACGCGCCTGGTCAGGTGTTAGATTTGGAAGTAGGTGAGCACTTTGGTGATAGCGATCACAATTCTGTTATGTTTACTTTAGTGATGGAAAGGGATAGGTGTATACCACTGCGCAAAAGTTATAGCTGGGGGAAAGGCAATTACGATGAGATTAGGCAATATTTAGGGAGCACAGGATGGGGAAGGAAACTGCAGGGGATGGGCACATTAGAAATGTGGAGCCTATTCAAGGAAAAGCTTCTGTGTGTCCTAGATAAGTATGTATCCGTCAGGCAGGGAGGAAGATGTAGAGCACGGGAGCCGTGGTTTACAAAGGAAGTGGAATCTCTGGTCAAGAGGAAGAAGAAGGCTTATGTTGGGATGAGATGTGAAGGCTCAGTTAGGGCGCTTGAGGGCTATGAGGTAGTCAGGAAAGACCTGAAGAGAGAGGTCAGAAGAGCTGGGAGGAGACATGAGAAGTTGTTGGTGGATAGGATCAGGGTAACCCCTAAGGCTTTCTATAGGTATATGAGGAATAAAAGAATGATGAAAGTAAGATGAGGGCCAATCAAGGATAGTAGAACATAGAACATAGAACATAGAGCAGTACAGCACAGAACGGCCCTTCAGCCCACGATGTTGTGCCGACCATTGATCCTCATGTATGCACCCTCAAATTTCTGTGACTGTAAGCATGTCCAGCAGTCTCTTAAATGTCCCCAATGACCTTGCTTCCACAACTGCTGCTGGCAACGCATTCCATGCTCTCACAACTCTCTGTGTAAAGAACCCGCCACTGACATCCCCTCTATACTTTCCTCCAACCAGCTTAAAACTATGGCCCCTCGTGATAGCCATTTCTGCCCTGGGAAATAGTCTCTGGCTATCAACTCTATCTATGCCTCTCATTATCTTATATACCTCAATTAGGTCCCCTCTCCTCCTTTTCTCCAATGAGAAAAGTCCGAGCTCAGTCAACCTCTCTTCATAAGATAAGCCCTCCAGTCCAGGCAGCATCCTGGTAAACCTCCTCTGAACCCTCTCCAAAGCATCCACATCTTTCCTATAATAGGGCGACCAGAACTGGACGCAGTATTCCAAGTGCAGTCTAACCAAAGTTTTATAGAGCTGCAACAAGATCTCACGGCTCTTAAACTCAATCCCCCTGCTAATGAAAGCCAAAACACCATATGTTTTCTTAACAACCCTGTCCACTTGGGTGGCCATTTTAAGGGATCTATGTATCTGCACACCAAGATCCCTCTGTTCCTCCACACTGCCAAGAATCCTGTCCTCAATCCTGTACTCAGCTTTCAAATTTGACCTTCCAAAATGCATCACCTCGCATTTATCCAGGTTGAACTCCTTCTGCCACCTCTCAGCCCATCTCTGCATCCTGTCAATGCCCCGCTGCAGCCTACAACAGCCCTCTATACTGTCAATGACACCTCCAACCTTTGTGTCGTCTGCAAACTTGCTGACCCATCCTTCAAACCCCTCATCCAAGTCATTAATAAAAATTACAAACAGTAGAGGCCCAAGGACAGAGCCCTGTGGAACCACTCACCACTGACTTCCAGGCAGAATATTTTCCTTCTACTACCACTCGCTGTCTTCTGTTGGCCAGCCAATTCTGTATCCAGACAGCTAAGTTCCCCTGTATCCCATTCCTCCCGACCTTCTGAATGAGCCTACCATGGGGAACCTTATCAAATGCCTTACTGAAGTCCATATACACCACATCCACAGCTCGACCCTCATCAACTTTTCTAGTCACATCCTCAAAGTGGGAAGTTGTGTGTGGTGTCAGAGGAGATAGGGGAAGCACTAAATGAATATTTTTCAACAGTATTCACTCTAGAAAACGACAATGTTGTCAAGAGAATACTGAGATACAGGCTACTAGACTAGGTGGGATTGAGGTTCACAAGGAAGAGGTATTAGAAATCCTTCAGAGGGTGAAGATAGATAAGTCCCCTGGGCCGGATGGGATTTATCCAAGGATACTCTGGGAAGCCAGGGAGGAGATTGCCAAGCCTTTGGCATTGATCTTTAATTCGTCATTGTCTACAGGAATAGTGCCAGACGACTGGAGGATAGCAAATGTGGTTCCCCTGTTCAAGAAGGGGAGTAGAGGCAACCCTGGTAATTATAGACCAGTGAGCCTTACCTAAGTTGTTGGTAAAGTGTTGGAAAAGGTTTTAAGAGATAGGATTTATAATCATTTAGAAAAGAATAAATTGATTAGGGATAGTCAGCACGGTTTTGTGAAGGGAAGGTCGTGCCTCACAAGCCTTATTGAGTTCTTTGAGAAGGTGACAAAACAGGTAGATGAGATTAAACCGGTTGATGTGGTGTATATGGATTTCAGCAAGGCGTTCGATAAGGTTCCCCACAGTAGGCTATTGTACAAAATGCGGAGGAATGGGATTGTGGGAGATATAGCAGTTTGGATCAGAAATTGGCTTGCTGAAAGAAGACAGAGGGTGGTAGTTGATGGGATATGTCCATCCTGGAGGCCAGTTACTAGTGGTGTACCGCAAGGGTCGGTGTTGGGTCCACTGCTATTTGTCATTTTTATAAATGACCTGGATGAGGGCATAGAAGGATGGGTTAGTAAATTTGCAGACGACACTAAAGTCGGTGGAGTTTTGGATAATGACAAAGGATGCTGTAGGTTGCAGAGAGACATAGATAAGCTGCAGAGCTGGGCTGAGAGGTGGCAAATGGAGTTTAATGCAGACAAGTGTGAGGTGATGCACTTTGGTAAGAGTAACCGGAAGGCAAAGCACAGGGCTAATGGTAAGATTCTTAGTGTAGATGAGCAGAGAGATCTCGGTGTCCATGTACACAGATCCTTGAAAGTTGCCACCCAGGTTGACAGGGGTGTTAAGAAGGCATACAGTGTTTTAGCTTTTATTAATAGAGGGATCGAGTTCCGGAACCAAGAGGTTATGGTGAAGCTGTACAAAACTCTGGTGCGGCTGCACTTGGAGTATTGTGTACAGTTCTGGTCACTGCATTATAAGAAGGATGTAGAAGCTTTGGAAAGGGTGCAAAGGAGATTTACTAGGATGTTGCCTGGTATGGAGGGAAGGTCTTACGAGGAAAGGCTGAGGGACTTGAGGCTGTTTTCATTAGAGAGAAGAAGGTTGAGAGGTGGCTTAATTGAGACATATAAAATATTCAGAAGGTTAGATAGGGTGGATAGGGAGAGTCTTCTTCCTAGGATGGTGACGGCGAGCACGAGGGGGCATAGCTTTAAATTGAGGGGTGAAAGATATAGGACAGATGTCAGAGGTAGTTTCTTTACTCAGAGAGTAGTGAGGGAATGGAATGCTTTGCCTGCAACGGTAGTAGATTCGCCAACTTTAGGTACATTTAAGTCGTCATTGGACAAGCATATGGACGTACATGGAATAGCGTAGGTTAGATGGGCTTCAGATTGGTATGACAGGTCGGCACAACATCGAGGGCTGAAGGGCCTGTACTGTGCTGTAATGTTCTGTGTTCTATGTTCTGTAAGCAATTAGGCAAATTCAGAAATAAAACAAAGAACTGCAGATACTAGACATCTGAAACGAAAACAGAAAATGCTGGAGAAAGTCAGCAGGAGTTGATGCATCTGTGGAGACAAAGTCAATTTGTGCATCAGAACTGTTCTGACAAAGAGTCACTGGGCTTAAAACATAACTCTGTTTCTCTCTTGACAGATGCTGCCAGGTCTGCTAAGTTTCTCCAGCAATTTCTGTTTTTGTGCAAATTCAGTTAAAGATTGGCTGAAAAACACAGGGTCAGGAGGTAAGCTGTATGCATGTTACTTCAGTACATGTGGGTCATAAGGATGACAGAAAAAAACATGTTGGCTTTGTAACAATATATATCTGGGCACATAACTAAGAGAGTGATTAGAATGTTGTGCTGGATCACAAAGAGGTTCTCCAGATTTGGTTAAACATAGTTAAGAGAGGACTCAACAACAGCAATTTGCTTAAATATGCATGTTTATTCAGTGAAAATTTTTTTAAAATGGGAAGAACAGGAAAAAATGCCATCAATCTCACACCCCTCTGCCCATTGGGGACCCCTTGATCGATGGCTGGTCTGGAGGCTTAGGTTTGTTCCTGGCACCATTTGTGATTCCTGTCCGAAGTGAAGTCCAATCTCTCAGAACAAAATTCTCTCTCTTATGCAGTGTAACAGAGAGCACGTACAGAAAAACAAGAGCAGACTAACAAGTTGATTGTGCCATCTTCAGCACTTACGGGTATGTTCCCAGGACTCATTAAGATCATGCAACTGTCGAATATCATCATCTTATACAAATGTAAAATGGTGTAAGGAGCTGATTGATGAGTCACTGATGCATACTTCAGTCTTCTGTTCTTTTTTTTAATGTAGAAAATAGTCTAATAAATAGAGTTATTGCAGGGCACTCTGGTCTTGCAGAATGTGCATCATGTTCCATTTTGGAATGTAGGGATGCTTCCCATGTCTTGAATAACCATTTGAGCTTGAGGTGTCTTCAACTGGTGGATCTTGTGGCTCAGAGCTTGTGCAGAAAGTGTCATTATAAAGATGCAGCCACATGGCTGTGTGCTACTGAAGCTTTCCCCTGGCTTAAATCTGCAAAGGTAACAAGGGAATGGGAAGTAGCAGAGATACTAAAGCAGGATAAAGGAGGCAATGTTGGACATGCCTGATTAGGGACCCTGAGTAGGGTTGCCTGAGCTGTTCTTTAGGGCAACACAGTGTCTCAGTGGTTAGCACTATCACCTCACAGCCACAAGGACCCAGGTTTGATTCCACCCTCGGGTATCTGTGTGGAGTCCGTACATTCTCCCTGCGTCTGTGTGGGCTTCCTCTGGGTGCTCTGGTTTCCTCTCACAATCCAAAGATGTGCAGGTTGAGTAGATTGGTCATGGGAAATTCATAGTAGGGAAGTGAGTCTGTGTGGGACACTCTTTGTAGAGTCAGTGTGGACTCAATTGGCCAAATGGCCTTCTTCCAGACTGTAGGGATTCTATGATTCCACAAGTATATAGCGTTCTCCAAATTGATGCTCACTTCTGAAAACTGGTGAAAGTATCAGCCTCTCTGGGAAGTTCAGTCACTGCCTGGTCCATGGTCCCATGGTGGACCAGTGGGTCTGGTGAGCAGGAAGAAAATGAAGATAGTAAGTAGCCTACTTTGTACCAAAGTGAGGGATATCACTAAACGGCTAGACAGCACTTTGAGAGGAGTAGCTGAATATTATGTTCCAGAAAGATATCAAGAACCTGGATAGAAAGAAGTTTGAAGTGCAGCAAGCTACCTATACAAAATTAGGAAGCTAGACCCCGAAGGGAGGAATCTCAAAATTATTTGTGGATATGAAGCTCTAGAGAAGGTGCATACGGGAATTGTTCCAAGGATGAAGGTCTTCAGTAAGGTAGATTAATCAGAGAACCGATGTTTTGAGGAGGTATATAGAGGTATTTAAAATCATGAGAGGCAAAGACAGCATATTTTCCCATTGTTCCCAATGTTGGGAAGGTCAAGAATTACACAACACCAATTGAATGTGATTGTTGAAAGTGCTGACAATTATATGCGAAAAAGTAATCTTAAAGCAATGTATGGTTACAACGGGACACATTACATTAGCAGGTAGTGGAGGTAGGACTGGCCCAAGGGTGCTTGGCACTTTGGATAAATTCTGACTGAGAATGTGGTAGTGAGCTGCTTGCTAGAGCTGCTGCAGTCCATATACAGTAGGTAGTCTAAAATGCTACTAGGGAGAGAGTTTCTGATTCTGATCCAGGGACTCTGAAAGAACAGTGATATGTTTCCAAGCCTAGATAGTGAATGGTTTGGAAGAGAGATAACAAAGTGTGAAGCTGGATGAACACAGCAGGCCAAGAAGAGAGTTTGGATGTGGTGATGTTCCCATGTATCTGCTGCCCTTGTCCCTTTAGATGGTATTGGTCATAGGTTTGGGACATGCTGTCGAAGAAACCTTGTTGAATTTCTGAAGTGTATGTGTCTTGGAAATAGTACACTCGAGTAACTGCAAAACACTGCGGATGCTGGAAATCTGACAAAAGTTACAGGGAATACTGAAGAAAGGCATCAGGTCTGGCAGCATTTGAAGAAGAGTCATACTGGACTTGAAACATTAACTCTCCAGAGATGCTACCACCCAGTGGCTCTAACCTCAATAATCATGAAGTGCTGCGAGATCCTGGTTATGGACTGCATCAACTCTGGTCTCCCAACCTGTCTGAATCCCCTACTGTTTGCCTACTGACATAGAAGATGCCATATCCCTCGCCCTGCACACATCACTGGAACATCTGGACAACAGATACCTGTGTCAGACTCCTGCTGATTGACTATTGCTCCATCTTCAACACCATTATCCCCTTCAGACTGACCCTAAAACTCTGTGACCTTGGCCTCGGCTCCACCCTCTGCAATTGGATCCTCAGCTTTCTGAGCTCCAGTCCACAATCAGTGAGCATGGGTAACTGCAGCTCCTCCACAATAACACTTAATGCTGGACAACTGCACACCCACCCCGCCCCACCAAGGATGTGACCTCAGCCCCCTACTGTACTCCCTGTACGCCTATGACGGTGTTGCCAAATTTCAAACAAATTCGCACATTTAGCGGGTTGGGCATCTAACAATGACGAGTCAAAATACAGAAGGAAGATAGAGGCCTTGGAGACGTAGCGCAATGAAAACAACCAGTTTCTCAACGCCAGCAAAACTAAAGAACTGATCATTGACTTCAGGAAGAAAGGAAGAGAGCACACCCCATCTACATCAATGGAACCGAGGCTGAGGGAGTGAAGTGCATCAAGTTCCTCGGAGTGACAATAGCCAATCACCTGTCCTGGATTTCCCACATGGACTTGATCATCAAGAAGGCACAACGAAGCTTCTTCTTCCTCAGGCGGGTTCAGGAAATTCAACATGTCCATCAGGTTCCTCTAAAACTTCAACAGATGAGCCATTGAAAGGTGTACAAAGGCCTGGTACGGCAACTGTTCTGCCCAGGATAGTAAGAAACTACAGAAGGCGGTGTGCACCGCCCAGACCATCACGAAAGTCAAACCTCCTTTCATGAACTCTACTTACACAGCTCACTGCCACGGAGAGGCTGCCAACATCATCAAAGATCCATCACACCCTGGTAATGACCTCCTACAACCTCTTCCTTAAGGCAGAAGATACAGAAACCTGGGCACATTGCACAGGCAGGTTCACAAATAGCTTCTTTCCAGCCGTTATCAGACTGTTGGATGGAATCTAGCCTCAAATAATGTAACCTACAATGTGACCTGTATGCCTTTAAGTCTGCTACACCTCCCGATGTGTCCTCCTCTACATCAGTGAGACCAAGTGGAGGCTCGGAAACCACTTTGTAGAGCATCTGCACTCTGTTCGCAGCAAACAACAACACCTTCCTGTCATGAACCATTTTAACTCCCCCTCCCACTCCCTGGGAGACATGTCAATCCTGGGCCTCCTCCAGTGTCACAATGATGCCACCCGCAAACTGGAGGAGCAACACCTCATACTCTGCCTCAGGAGCCTACAACCCGATGGTCACAACGTGGGCTTTACAAGTTTCAAAATCTTCCCACTCTTGCACTCATCCCAAATCCAACCCTCCCGCTCATCCCTGCCTTCTTGACCTGGCACAACTTATTCATCTTCTCTCCCACACATCTGCCCCAACAACCTCATTGACCAATCCACACACTGCCTACCTGCACTCACCTATCACCATCCCACCTATCTTCCCCAGCCCCACCCCTCCTCTCTCTATTTATTTCCCAGCTCCCTTCCCCTTCCCCATTTCTGAAGAAGGGCCCCGACCCAAAACGTTAACACTCCTGCTTCTCTGATGCTGCCTGGCCTGTTGTGATCCTTCAGCTCTACACTGTGTTATCTCTGACATCCTTTGCTTGCTGAGATCTACCTATACTGCTCATAAACAAAGCTTGTCACTGTATTTTGGTATACCTGACAAAAAAAAAATCAATCAATCACTCATGCTGTGAGACCTACGGACTTTCTCCAGCATTTTCTATGTTTGTTGCAAATGGTACACTTTTGCTGCTATTGGGCAGCAGCAGTGGACACTGTGAATGTTAATGGCTGTGGTGCCAATCAAGAAGGTTGGTTTGTCTTGGAAGGTTCTTAGATGTTGTTGGAGCTGCACTCACCCAGGCAAGTGGGAAGTATTCCATTAGACTAGAATCATGCCTTGTAGGTGGCGTAATGGAGTCAGGAAGAGAGTTACTCACTGCAAGATTCATAGCCTTTGACTTGATATCATAACCATAGCATTTACCTGGCTATTCTAGTTCAGTTTCTGGTCAATAGTAACTCAGAATGCTGTCAGTAGGGAAAGCAGCAATGGTAATGCTGTTGAATGTCAAGATGTGATGGTAGACTCTCTCTTGTTAATGATTGCCAATGCATGGCTCTTGTTCTTGAATGTTACTTGCCATTTGTCAACTGAAGGTTGCATATTGTCCAGGGTTTGCTGCATTTGTACATGGACTGCTTCAGTTTCTAAGGAGTCTCAAATGGTGCTAAACATTGGGCAAACATCAGAAAACATCCTCACGTCTGACCTAATGGTGGACAGAAGGTCAGTGGTGAAGCAGCTGAAGATGGTTAGGCAAAGACAATCTTCTGAGGAACTCCTAGAGAGATGTCCTGGAGTTGAGATAACTGGCTTCCAGTAATCACAATCATCTTCCTTTGTGCAAGGTATGATTCCAACCAGCTGAGAGTTTCCCCTTTGATTCCCTTTAACTCTAGTTTTGCTGGTGGCTTCTTGATGGACACTTTTTCAGATATGGCCTCAATGTTAAGAGTAATTATTCTTACCTCACCTTATCTCTTATGTACATGTTTGAACAAAGGCTGTAATAAGGTCAGGAACCTAGCCTTGGTTAAACCCATACTGAGCATCAGTAAGTAAACTATTGCTAAGCAAATGCTGTTTCATCGCATTAATTCTTTCCTTAACTTTCTGCTGATTGAGAGTAGGCTGACGGTTGATAATTAGCCTGGGAGGACTTGACCTGGTCTTTTTCAGGGCCTACCTGGGCAATTGTTGACCGATGCCAGTATTGTTACTATATTGGAACAATTTAGCTGGTCAAGTATATTTTTCACTCATGTTGGTTCCCTCACCAACTGCTACAGATCCAGATTAGCAACAATGTCCCGAAGGACTCAACCAACTCAGTCAGTAGTGATTCTGTAGAGCCACCATTGAGGATAGACTTGAAGTTAACCATGCCTTTGTACATTCTGCACCTCCTTCAAATTATGTACAACTTGCAATAACACTGATTCATCAGCAATGGGGGGGCAATGCATAATAATCAGCATGAGGTTAACTTGCCTACGTTTGACCTGACACCACTAAGTTTCATGGAGCTGAGAATCAGTTTTAAAGACTTTTCCAGTGCAGTTCCCAGTCCTCCTGACTGTGTAACATTGTGCTGCAAACTCTGCTGATGGTAATACTCAGGGATAATGATGATGTTGTTTGGGACATTGGCATAGTTGGGTAATTGATATAATCGGATAGCTTATTTTATGTCAGAGGTCAGTTAGGCGTCAATCACAGTAGGACAGATTTGACTTCACATGGAGGCCAGACTGGGCATGAATAGCCTATTTTCTTCCTTTTGTTTTAATAAAAATCAACAATGGCTTCATGACTATGATTAGACATAATTCCAGATATTTTTTATTGAATTCATATTCCACCATCTATCATGTGGGAATTAACCCAGTTCACTAGATCATTGCTTGGGCCTCTGGATCTCCAGACTAGTGACAATACCACCATGTCACTGCCTCCAATAATATTGATGGGGTTAAATGAAAAAGGATGGGAGGAGGCAATCATAAAAACATAAGCATTGAATTGAATTGAATATTATTGAACAAAATTGTTGTGCTATTGCAGGTTATATTAAGTCAAAATTCAAGTGAAATGAAAAAGAACTTTGGTGAACATTGATTTATCTGTTCTTAGTACATGAAGCAGCTATGGTCCTAAGATGCTACTTGGCCTGTTGTGTTCATCCAGCCCCACACTTTGTTATCTTGGATTGTCCAGCATCTGCAGTTCCCATTATCTCTGATCACATGAAGCACATGCTTGGGAAAGAATCAGGAAGGAAAATATGCAAGTCAAATTAAGGTTAGTTCAATTTTTGTCCTGAAGCAACATGGTAAGACCGCTGCTCTGTTTTTATTCTTCAAAGTACATAAATCTCTCAGGTATAAACAACAAAATAACCAAATATAAAACAGAAAATAAACAAATTTATGAAGAGTTATTTGGAACATGGTTGGTGCTATGAAGTTGTGTAGCATAATTATGAATTGGAAGGCAGGAAGGTAGAATTTGTAAAAATAAATGATAAGAGAGAAGAGTGTGGGGTTCCTTTCAGAGGTAAAGTGTTTTTCTAAGCTTAGAGTTTATACAGAAAAAGAATATGTCAGTATGTAGCTAAAGACGTATAGCCGGTTCTGAAATTAAACATGTGTCAATTGGCTGTGTGATTGGAAATCTTCGTCTTATTTTGATGCGTTGGCAACTATATGGAATCAGCCAATTAATTTAAACCAAGCATTTAGTGATTGAAAGCCAACTAAATTTAAATCTGACTGTTTTGACAACCTTGAACCAATGCTATTGTAAGAAACTTGATATATCAACCAAGGTATATAAGGAGAGGGTTTTTGAAAATCAGGGTGAGAGCGAGCCACCATCTGAGAAATAAGCATCTAGCTCTCACAAGAAATTGTTAAAGCCTCAAAGAAAACACCATCTACCCATGAAAGTTACCATGGCACTTCTAGCGAAGGGTCCTCACTGAAGATTTCACAGAGAAAACATTCCTGACAGCCAGATCAGCAGAAGAACCATACAAACCATACAGTATGGAAAGAGGCCAAACAGCCCAAAAAGTTGACATCAACCTCCAAAGGGTATCCCATACAGACCCATCCCCCTACCCTGTAACCCCACATTTCCCATGGCTAACCCATTTAATTTACACATGCCTGGACACTACAAGCAATTTAGCATGGTCAAACAACCTAATTCCTCAATTCTTTGGGCTGTGGGAAGAAAGTGGAGCACCCAGTGGAAACCCATGCAGCCACAGGGAGAATGTGCAAACTCCACACAGGACACTACAGGGCAGCAGTGCAAACCACTGAGTCACCATGTTTATGGCTTGGGATAGCATACCAATAGAATTTGGTTGGTTAGGGAACAGCTAGTAGTTAAGGGGGAATTGTTTGGTTTGTTAGTAATTCTGTTAATTTGTTCATTGTTAGGGCTAAATAAGTAAATTGTTACTTGTAACTTAACAGATGAATATCAGGGTTTTTCTTTCATTTAGCCTCCCCTTCACTGTAACTGTTGGCAAAGCATTCTAATCTGTGAAACTGAGAAGAGTCAATTGCAATTGCTTATAGCATATTAGATGCCTCATCAGAAACGAGATGGCCTGAGGGAAACATTTGAACATCCTATGGCCAATGCCTTGTACTATACAACACATCGGTATTATTAGAGGTACATTTCAAAGAAACACTTATACAAATACTGCAAAGGCTCACTTTCAACAATCCCAGAAGTATGCCTAGTAGTTAAAGATGTTGCCACATTCGTTTTATTGCACATGTTCTTCCGTCATGGTCGGTAAATTTTGAATCCATTCATGAGCCATAATTTTCATCATCTATTTATTCATCTGGAAAATTACATGAGAACTAATAGATGAGGTGGTAAGATTATCAGCTATCATCCATAAACTATCATCAGAACTATCATCCATAAACTATACAAGGACATTCTGGATAGTAATCCATCCATTGAATAATCAATAATGAATTGGATATTGCAAGAAATCATTTGCTCTGCTCCATCTTAACTTCCTCCATAACTTTATTAAATTGAGAGGCTGTTATAAATGAAGAGAACAGCAGTAGCAATGGTGCAATGCTATTTTTAAACTGATATTCATGAACTGAAATTAGTTCTTGCTTTATCCATTTTCTATCCAAAAACCTACGTTGGAAGTGATCAGTTTTTCAGACTAAACCTTGTGCACTAAAGATCTCAGAAATACATTAAATGCCCAATTAGCTTTAGCCAAGTCTCAGGAATCTAGCATGATTGTCGAAGACACTAGGCTTCTTACATGTGGTAGAAATGGGCAAAGATTTCTCAGTAGAGATCCCTCAGTAACATTCATTACAACAGTGAGAACATCAAAATCTTAGCAATTTGGGTCTCAGTGATATTGTGGCTGTCATGATCATCTCTCCTTTTCTCAGCCTCCTCTTGGCTGGTTGCATCAAATATTCTTGTTTTAGTTTTGTCACACAACTATCACACTTCATTGAGAATGAAGTTTTCTAGTAAGTGAAGAAACAAGTTACCGACCTTCTCCTCCGTGAGCAAAAGATGACTTGTACTGTCTATTAAACTACAGGAAAACATAATAATGCACAAGATCACACAGGCACAGAAACTTAGGTAGGAAATCTAAAATGGAGAATGAAGATTGTTCAGTTAAACAGTCCTTAGAGTTCTTGATTGATTTATTTGTTTGATTTTATTGCCATGTGTACTCAAGTACAAAAATACAGGAGTACAGTGAGAAGTGTATAATGTCTCTACACTAGGTGCCACCTTAGGTATATGTACCTATCTTATGAACAAGCTAGAAAGCAGGAACAAAGTTAAAAGTTAAACATTACAGTAATTATGCATAGCATAAAACATAGAAAGTAAGGTTTAAACTTTTTAGTTTTAAGTAGAAAATAAAGAAACAAAACTGAAAATTCAAACATTACAGTCTTTCTTAAGAGCCACAGTGGAATCACCTCAAGACCAGAAGTCCATGCTGAGGTCACGCTGGGCCAAGAGACTGCCCTGTGCCAATGAAAGACAACCACACTGGGTTGAGAGACCATCATGTTGGACCGAGAGACCGCAACACTGGGCCGAAAGACTGCCATGCTGGGCCAAGAGACCAACACTGGGCAGAAGGACTACCATGCTGGGCCAAGAGACCAACACGCTGGGCAGAAGGACTACCATGCTGGGCTGAGAGACCACCACACTGGGCAGGAGGACTGTCACACTGGGCCGAGAGACCGTCACATTGGGTCGAGAGACTGCCACGTTGGGCCAAGAGACCAACACACTGGGCAGGAGGACTACCACATTGGGGCAAGGGACCACCCACTGGCCGAGAGACCACCACATTAGGCCGAGAGGCCGCCACACTGGGTTGAGAGACAATCACCCTGGGCCAAGAGACTGCCACGCTGGGCCGAAAGACCATCACTCCCGGGCTGAGAGGCCACCACACTGGGCCGAGAGACCATCATGCTGGGCCGAGAGACCACCATGCTGGGATGGGAGACTACCACGCTGGGCTGAGAGACCACCACGCTGGGCAGTGAGATACCGAACTGGGCTGAGAGGCCACCATGCTGGGCTGAAAGGCTGCCATGTTGGGCCTAGAGACCCCCACGCTGGGCCTAGAGTCCACCACGCCAGGCTGAGAGACCTTCACACTGGGCTGAGAGCCCATCAAGCCGAGCTGAGGGACCACCACACTGGGCTGAGGTGCCACCATGCCAGGCCGAGAGACCGCCACACTGGGCCAAGAGACCACCACACCGGGCCGAGAAACCGCCATGCTGGCCTGAGACCCCACCACGCTGGATTGCGAGCCCACCAAGCCGAGCTGAGGGACCACCACACTGGGCTGAGAGACCATCATGTTGGGCTAAGAGACAACCTCACCAGACTGGGAAGCTTCCACACCAAGCCAGGACATCGCCTTACTAGGTCTGAGTTGGGCCTGAGGCCAGGGGTCTGTGGCTGGGAAAAAGAAGAAAAGAAAGAGAAAGAAAGAGAGAATAAAAGGACACAGTGCAGTAGATGAGCTCCATCTGAAATGTAGAACTTTGCCATCTTGGATTGGATATTTTCAATCTGAATTTTCTGATGTTTGACACGTATCTTCAATGGTTGCTTAGTTTCTCAATACTTTTGAGTTCTCAGTAAATGGCTATTTGACCATTTGTTTTTCTCATTTGGTGCTGTAATTTAAGACAATAAGAGAACAGACGGGGGCTCAGAATGTTCTCGCTCTTTTCAGAAATTCAGTTTTCCTTTTCTCTGCTAAGCTGCTCAAGAGCAACAGTTGAAATATAGTTCAATGTCTATTGTGGAGCTTATCTCCATTGTCCTTACAAGCTAGCTAACTAGCACATGAGCTTCCGAATGATCATACTTGTATGACTTTAACAAGAGATATGAATTTGTTGATGCTGGCTGTGTTGCCTGTTTTTGAAGCCTTTGGATAAAAGTGGTAATTTAAGTGCAGATAGTTTAATTTCTTTTACATGGGTCTTTGCCCTAATTGCCTTAATCTGTGGTCAAGTGATTATTGCAGCCATTGTACTTCCTATATGTTTTCCTTTTCAAAATATATTTTAACCTATGAAAGGTCTCATGTGAGATTGACAGATGATGGAAGGTAAAGTTAGAATGTCCATATTACCACTGTCATAACATAACAGATTTGTAGTTTCCTTCCCTGGAACCAGGAATAGCAAGAATGCAATAATGGATAAGAACGCACTTGAATTTCATGCGACTTTCTTGCAACAGATGTGTTCCTGCTTTTAATTCTTATGGTGTTATGATTTTCAAAATAGGCCTCTGAAGGCCTGACTGGAAATTATGCACAGAAAGTGAAAAGGATTCCCATTCCCAAGGCAGTCGCAGGGATGATAGCCAACGGAATGCTAATGATGCCGGGAACTAAAGTCTCCAGCTCTCTCTGTGTCTGCATTGCAAGCATCAAATAGCTGAAACCAATTCTTAGTGTGAGCTGATCTTCCTAGCAACCTCTAGCTGTCATGATGCTTCTGGATTAGTTGCAAAGCCAAGACACAACTGCAGGGCCTATTAAAAATAGAGCGATACATGGTCTAGGCCCGAAACGTCAGCTTTTGTGCTCCTGAGATGCTTCTTGGCCTGCTGTGTTCATCCAGCTTCACACTTTGTCATCTTCGATACACGTTGGCCTTTTCTTTTTATATAAACACTGGGAGATAGTTTGAGACTCCACTTAAATTAAAACATATGGTAGGAATAAGAAGCAGCACTTTGGTACAGCCTGAATTGAACTAACAAAGAGTACAGAAAGAAGTGCAGTCCAATCTATTTTTGTTGGACAGAGTGAAAATTCATCAGATACATAATTATTGAAAAGGCAGAAATAAAAAACAGAAATTGCCAGAAAAACTCAGCACATCAGGCAACATCTGTGGAGAGAAATCAGAGCCAATGTTTTAGGTCGAGTGACCCTTACTCGGAACCCCTCAGAATAGTTCTGAGTAAGAGTCACTCGACCCATAATGTTATTTCCAATTTCTCTCCATCGATGCTGCCATAACCTGATAAGCTTTTCTGGCTGTTTCTGGTTTTGTTTCTGATTTACAGCATCCACATTTCTTTTGTGTTTTTACTGAAAAGACAGGACAGCCAACACTGTGGCTCTGTTTGTCACATTACATGGATCGTACCTCACATGCCAGGGATGAGATTCAAACCACCAAGTGTTATGAAAAGTAATTTTAATGCTGAACAAAGCCCAGCTTAACTGATGATCCTCAGATATCATAGGTTCACTCTGAGCAATGTAGCTTCTACCCCTTTATTTCATGCTATATGTTAAAAGAATCACGATGAGGAGGTGCCGGTTTTAGACAAGGGCGGATAAAGTCAGAAGTCACGCGACATGAGGTTCTCGTCCAACAGGTGAAGTCACCTGATGAAGGAACAGCACTTTGAAAGCTTGTGATTTCAAATAAACCTGTCGGCCTATAACCTGGTGTTGTGTGACTTCTGAGTTAAAAGAATCAACATTTTTTAAAAGGGTAAGAGCAAAGGAGGTTGACTTTCCACTCTAGTCGAACCTCATGTTGAGTGTTCTCTAACTGTGAGGTAGGAACAAAAGGGCTTCAATGGCAGGAGCAGAATTGCATTGATGATACACTCCTCATTTGCAGTGCTACAACTGCAACGATTTAATAGTATATTGTTTTACTGCTGTCCTAATTCCCACAAAGCAGCACCTTCATTAGTATTCTGTTTGCATTTCAACAGGGAACATGCCTCATCATTTTCACTAAGTGTCTGCAATCAACTGTGGATATTTTTCCAAAAGCTATGTTACATTTTCCTCATTATTAATGGCGATCGCACTGTCAAATATTATCAACTTTGTCAAGTTATAGAAAAGAATTAGGAAGGGAAGCCAACCTTTCTCCACCATACCTCATATTTCAATACCTTACTAATAGACATCCAAGTGAAAGAGTGAAATTTAGGACATGCAAATATAATTGAATAAAAGCTTATTGCTTGCCTTCAAGTAATTGCTTCTTGAAAAAAAAGGAGAAAAAATAGACTTTGCATTTGTTTGGTGTTAATTAGCCTCTTAAAGTGGATTTGAAAGGGTTCTACATGGAAAGTACACTGGGTGGCATGTTGGTAAAGAAATATGCATGTGCACATGCAAACCTATTGACTGCCAGCTGCACTCAATGCAGACATAATGCCCAAAATTTGTGAACACAAACAGGAGCTAACACCTCTTACCTGGTCCAAATGAGCATGCTTTCAGTGGGAAGTGGGACCCACTCCTCCAACAGCACTGTGCAAATGGGTCATGAGTTACATACAGGGCAATTTACTAGAATATTTCTACTGGGTGCTGGTGTAATTCTACAATTTCTGGAGCTTTCTTGTACATGTCCAGATATGCTCTGGAAACAAAAACAGGGCAAGTCTAACAGAAGCCTTTAGGAAAGTGGTTTGGCTGATCCTGAAATTCTCTTTCTGGTGATTTAAAGGTTGGTTCCATGTGTTCCAGTGAAACCTTCTCTTGGAATTAAGCATGAATAAGAGATGAAAAATAGCTCCACAAATAATCCATCTTCAATGACGGGGAAGTCCAGTAGCTCTGAAGAATTTGTATCCATCTTCAGCCACAAATGCCAGGTGGATAATCCATCTGAGCTTCCTCCTGAAGTCCCCAGTATTACAGGTATCAATCTTCAACCAAGTCGATTTGCTCAATGTAATTTCTAGAAGCAGCCAAAGGCATTGGATAATGCAAATGTTATAGTCCCTGGCAATATTCCAACAATAATACTAAAGGCCTACGCTCCAGGATTAGCTGCATCCTTAGCCAAGTGGTGCCAGTTGAGTTTCAACACTAGAATCTACCCAACAATGTGAAGAATTGTTCAGGTATGTCCAGTAACAAAAATAGGGCAAGTCTAACAGAAGCAGTTATTGCTCCATCAGTTGAGTCTCAACATTAGTGAAGTGGTGGAAGGATCATTAACAGTGTTGTCAAACGGCGCTTGCAAAGGAATAGTCTGCTCATTGAAAGTCACTTTGGCTACCATTAGTGTTACTTGGTTTCTGACCCCGTTCTATTCACAGCCTTGATGTGCAAATCCAGAAATAGACTCAGGTCAAATAGATGAGGTGAGGCCAGATGGGATTAAACAACAAACCACACAGGGAAAACTATAACACAGCAGAAAACAAACTGATGTGTCTCTGTTATTTGAATTACATCTGTTATTTGATCAAATTTATGCTTTGACAGAAAAGCCTACTGCTTGCTAATTCAAGTAAAAAGTTAATCCTAATGTTATTGCTTGAAGCATATGTTTGCATACATGCAGTTGCACTCTGCAATACTAAGCAATACAATAAGATCTTACGGTATGCAGACTCCCACTGTCACTAAATGCTACTTCATGCTATATTCCCATCTCTCTTTGCACTTGGTTAATCTCTGTTGTTAGCCATTTTCCTTTAAATGAGTTAAGAGGTATGTTAAGATAATCGAGACGAATTTCATGTGGATATTCTGAAGCACTTGTTGTAAAGCCAAATGATAAATATTTCTTTCTGAGATTTATTGCATTCCACCTACACATAGATCCTTCAGATCTATTATTGCATTTCTGACTTTACTGCATTCGTTTTCTTAAATGGTTTTGCCAATAATGTTCTATGATATCAATTTCTACAAAATTTTACTGCTTGGGATGACATTGATCTATTAACTCCAAATACACAGATGGAAATATTTACAGAGTTACTAAGTAGATTATAGTCTTGAATCATTACCGTGTCCAGGTTTGTATTGAATAGATGTTGAATTGTCTTGCACTTAGCACCCTGCTTCTTGAAATGGCAAATGGACCATATGTAGCTAATTGACTTCATGAAGTTGGTACTTCCACCCCCTTGATCTTTCACCAAGATGGACTGACCTGTCCACTCTCTGCAATAGCCTGATCTGTCAGTACCCTCATACAGTCGGCTTGCCCATCTCACAGGCACAATCTGACTCTTCTGAATTCTCATGCAAGGCCTGATCTAGATTCTCAGGCAGAGATTGCACTGTCTGATTTCTGACAATGCAGACACAATGGAGAGCTTGATGGAGCCCATGGAGAGGTGGAGTTGGTGTATCAGAATACAGCTGAAAAAATCTTGCTGAGTTTTGGACGATGCCATAGGAAGACAGCATGTAAGGATAGTTCCCTGAGAGAACCAATGGTAATGGTCACAAAACACAAAGAAAATCAAATACAGACATGTATGAATGGAACCCAAACAACTGGCCCACAGTGTAGAGGTATTTGAGATGGTTCATGTGATCAATGGTGTCAAAGGCTGCAGACAGACTAAGAGGAAGAGAAACATAGAATACCAAAAGTGTGGAAGCAGGCAATTTGGTCCAGCACAGTCACACTGACATTCCACCTAGAAGCGCCCCACCATCCTGTTGCTGCATTTCCCATAGTTATCCTGCACAACTCTGGACACTTTTGGCAATTTAGTGCGGCCAATCCACCTAACCTAAACATCTGTGGACCATGGAAGGAAATGAGAGTATCCAACAGAAACCCACACAGACACAGGGAGAATGTGCAAACTCCACCCATTCAGTCACCTGAGGGTGGGATCGAACCCAGGTCCCTGATGCTGTGGAGGCAGTAGTGTTAACCACTGAGCCACCATGCCATCCAAGAAAGAAGACCTTTCTTAAGATAGTTTTCACTAGAGAAAAGAATCCATTGAATTCCAAGATGACACCAGAAGAGTCAGTAGCTTTAGCAGACAAGACACCTGATAATGCTTGAAGTAGACCAGCCAAATCTGGCAGAGGATGGATAAACTAATTTTCAACATAATCATGAAAGTCTTAAGCAGGCAAAAAGTTTGTACCATGGGGAAAATGTAGAGTAATGGATGTTTTGAGTTCTATAGCTTCAAAAATGGAGGTGATGGTGTGATTGAGTATAACAGAAGCTCAGGAATGTTGCTGTGAATAGAGGTCCAAAAACCAGTCAGAACTCTATTTTAGGACTTGTTCTGTCCCAGATCTGAGGCAAAACCTGCAACATCACTATTCTCCTTTAGGTCCTCAACGTTCTGAGCCAAACACAACATGGCAAGACCTGGATCCATTATCAGCCTGAAACTCTCAGAAAACAGTTGATGCATGAGATTTGCATCATTGGCTGGCCTTATTACCAAGATCTAGACCTACTGATGGACTGAGCTCCATGATACTATGACTTGATGTGGTCTTTTCTGCCTGCCAGGGTTTTGGAATGAGGTTCTGCCTAGGATTAGGGTCGGGTAAGGGTAGTCTCTATTGATGATGCATCAATTCCAAATTCAGCCTAAAAATAATTAGCACTTTGATTGGGTTCCTCCTGGCAGTGCACTGTCTCAAAGATTAAAATGCAGCTGAAAAGGCTTCAGAAGACAGGAAATAGTGAGTACAAACTACCAAAGCTCTGAACAATGTGGGCTACAGGAAAAAATATAAGAAAGTTGAGTGGGATGTTCAGTTAGAACCTTCCAGATCAGAATGTCATATTTTCCAGTCAAGTCCTGGGGGTTGACATGTGATTATTGCATGAGACTTATTCACATGGACTATCACCCATTATCACCTTCATTCATACTTAATCTTAACTCATTAAAATCCATTCTCTATTCTCTGTTGCAACAAGTAGATATTAGAAGCTAAGTGTTCTCAATAAGAAAGTCAGGGCAGGTATCTGACAATTCCAGCACACCACTTGTTCCTCCAGACTTCTAGTTAATCAGAGAACAGTATCTCAGGGAATTGTCCACAGGCAGCTAACAGTTGTATTCTACATCCAGCATTCAAAGTGTATCAGCCTCACTGCATTATCAAGGCACATCTTCAAACACTTTCAATATAGTTCTGCACTTCTGCATTTTGGACAACAACAATACCTGTCATGGCACATTGCTGCAGGTTCATGCCACACTTAGATCGAGACCCAGATCACAGATTGGATCAGGCCTCATCTCAGGCTATAGTCCTCAACCAAATGAGAGAGCAGCCCTAAGGTTTAGTAAGACTGCGGCAACTTTATCTTTATTTTTATTTAATCTTAGGTCACACATTTTTCAGCAGTTGGAAAACGATAACGTGCTTGATGCCTGATACATAAGTCCATTGTGCTGTACCCTTTAATCTAATTTATCTAAGTTGCATTTACAGAAACAACAAATATTGCTGACTTCACACTGTTTATCCAAAATTAGTGGTTAGAGGCTCAATCGTTAGCATTGCTGTGTCACAGGGTCAGAGTCCTGGAATGAAAACAGAAATTGCTAGAAAAGCAGAGATAATAGGAGCTGCAGATTCTGGAGAATCTGAGATAACAAAGTGTAGAGCTGGATGAACACAACAGGCCAAGCAGCATCAGAGGAGCAGGAAGGCTGACCTTTCAGGACTACACCCTCTGAAGAAGATTCTAGGCTCAAAACGTCAGCCTACCTGCTCCTATGATGCTGCTTGGCCTGCGGTGTTCATCCAGACCTACACATTGCTGGAAAAGCATCCGTGAAGGAAAAATCAAAGTTAATCTTTCAGGTCCAGTGACCTTTTCTCAGAACTGATGGTAGCTGGGAAAAATTCCATTGATATGCAGAAAATAGGAAGGGGTATGGGGTAGGGAATGAACAATAGGATAGAAGGTAGAGCCTGAAGAGAGAGAAGAGCAGTCAGATAGACAAAGGAGTTGGGTGAGTAATTATTACTGTACACTTTTAGTGACTATCAATAGTTCCTGGGGTTCAATTCCAGCCTCAGGTGGCTGTTTGGGGTCTGCACATTTTTCCCATGTGCAATACAATGTGGAGCTGGAGGAACACAGCAGACCAGGCAGTATCAGAGGAGCAGGAAAGTTGATGTCTCAGGTCGGGACCCTACTTCATTTTCTTCATGTCAACTTTCCCGCTCTTCTGATGCTGCCTGGCTGCTGTGTTCTGCCAGTTCCACATTGTGCTATCTCTGACTCCAGCAGCGGTAGTTCTTACTGTCTCCTCATGTGCAATTATGGGTTTCCACTTGGAGATCCAGTTATGTCCCACAGTCCAAAGATGATCCATTTAGGGGGATTGGCCAGGCTAAATTGCCCATTGTGTCCAGAGACATGCAGTCTAGGTAACAATAGAAAATGCTGGGTTATGGGGATAGGTGGAGGGGATGTGTCTGAGTGGGATGCTCTTCAGAGGGTCAGTATGGACTTGATGGGCTGAATGGCCTTCTTTCACACTGCGTGGATTCTATGATCCTATGTCAAAAGCCTGAATGGTTACACTGGTTTGTATGGTAGCACTGACCAGATAACTGAAATTCGCCTCAAGATAATTTCCATCAGCAAGACAATATTACTATGAGATTTCATTGTTTTTCTGCAGCAGGCTTAGACTTATTACATTCCACCTGTTTTCTGAGCACTGTCCTCGGATTAGGATTTCCTGAGATTGCAAGTTCCTGTCAAGACATCAGCTACACAAACAGACTAATGAGGCTCTGGTGCCATGGTGTGTGTTTTTTTAACTACATGATTTGCAGGAGACAATTTGTTAAAACATCTTACAGAGCTGGTACTGTATATACCTTCAGACAAAATGCAATTAATTGTGGGGGGGCACAATCAAATTTTGAATGTAACAACTGTGTTTTTCTCAGTAAGTGTCCTTGTTATGTCGCGAGCTTGAATACTTCAGCTCTCCAAAGGGAGACAGAATTGTGAAACAGTAAGGCTTGCAGGGCACATTCTTGGAAATGCAATGGTTGGTTCTGGGATATGTCTCCTTTCGCAAATGACCTAGCAGAAGTAATTGACTTAATTTCACAATGGATCAATTTTAGCTGCTGGACAGTTATGACGGGGTAGGGGCAAGAAAATTGGACAAAATCTATCTTGCAGGTTTCAATTTTAGTCCTGTGATATTTTACACTCTGAACTTCAGCTATAGGCTAATGTTCGGCTGACCACTTAATGTGCAGTAAGTGACAGCCAGCATCAAAAGGAGCCTCGGTGACAAAAGATGGGGGAGGTGTGTTATGAATGGTAAGGGATTGGATAGGGATGAAGTAGGTGATGTGCCTGTGTCTGTGGGGCATCAATTTTCGCCTTGAGAGCCAGAAGGATGTTGTTCACAATTTCCACTTATTTCAACGGTCTTCTTAATCTGCCTACAGCTTCTGATCTACCTTGGTCTGACAAAAAAAAGCTGCAGCAACTTCCTTACTCTGCTCTCAGTTAAAATCCAATAGTCCAATTACATCAACTTGTCCAGGCTTTAGGAGGTTCTTGCCAGTTCCTTGCAGGTTCCTCACCAATTAAACAGCAGTGATCAGCTGAAATGGTGAATCAGTGAAAACTGTCCTTTGTGCTGATTCTTGTAAATTTGTCATTGATGATATTCTGAAGCTCATCGAATAGCAAGGTTTTCAGTTCATTTGTACTGGAAAATTCCAACTGGACGGTTGTTTTATTCATGTAGTTGCAGCCAAATTATTTCTATTATACATATTATGAACCTGTTGCTATATTAGTGAAAATTGGAGTATGATGTAACCTCTGATAGAGAAATCTTTTACAGTGGAACATAAAATGTTTAACTTAATGTAATAGTTGATCCTTGCTTATGCATGCAGTAATTATTCTGCCATTGTTCCGATGCTTATTCCAAAGGCTAGTCCATGTCAGGAGAAGAAAAGTTGGGTGGTGAGGTGACTCATTTATGCATTAGGCAGTCGTTGAAATATTGATTTCCCTATGATGAGTTGAGATGCACTATATGTTATTACATTTTTGTGTTTCAGCCTCATGATGCCCTCAAGCTGGTTATTGCTTCTAATACATTTGTATATTCCAATCCTCGTTAGTGTAAAACTATCTAAAAAGTATATCATACCTTCAAGAAAAAGCCAGCAAAACATGAGAACCTCATGGTGCCCAGTTCATATTTACTTAAGTTGAAATACACCATGCATTTTTGTGCAGTTATACAGGAGTTTCGCAGGTTACTTTCTTGATGAACTCTGTGATGGGGCAGAAGGGAGGAAGTGGTTGAATGGTTAGGATTTGGGTGCATGGAAGAATGGAAGAGGGATATAAGCATGAATAAATAGATGGTATTATTTGGGAGATGGAGGGATAAAGTGGGAAGGGCCTTTGTGTGATGCATGGGTGGCGATGACCAGTCAAGATAAGATATTGAAGGGTCTAAAGGGTGCGTTCAATATTGTCCACAACAGGGCGTTGACTGGCAGATTGCTCACAGGATTTTAAGTCACCAATAAATACATGGCCATTAGCCTAATATGTGACATAGAGAAAATGCTCAAATCTATTATTCATCAGTTGTAGCAGAGCACTTTGAAAACATTAATCCAATCAAGTACAGCCATCATGGTATTGTGAAAGGGAAATCAGGTTTAACTGATTTGTTATCATTCTTTGAAGAAGTAACAAGCAACTGTGGGTATAGATATCCAAAAAGCATTTGATATGGTGCTACATTTGCCTGGATTTTCTGGTCTCTGGATAGTAGACAAAACACACCCTTAAGGACACATACCAGGATCATTCAGAAGTGCCAAAGCACTGATTATGCACACAGCATTTTAAACTTCCGATGGGAAGTTACCGTGCATCCAGAACTCTCTGAAAATGTCTCCAGCTCTGACTTTGAAGAGTTGATTCCTGAAGTTCTGAGTCATTTATTTGGATAGTCACTCGGGAAATGTTAGACATATAAAACTCAAGTGGATTGGCACACACCCCGGGCAATGCAGCTGACCTGATTGGTACCACATCAAAAAGTATTCCCCCCCTCCATCAATGACTTTCAGTGGCAACAGCGTGTACTAACCACAAAATGCATTGCAGAAAATAACCGAGGCTCCTCAGACAACGCCTTCCACACCCATGAGCATTTCCATCTAGGGCTAGGACATCAGATATGCATGGGATATGAAAATATACAGGGAATGAAATAAACATGTAGGGAAGCTTTGCTTTAGTTGTACACTTCTGGACAAGTTGCACTAAAACATCTGTTGCTGCACTGAAGACTCCCTGACTCTACAATTTCATGAAGGCACCAGCTCCAAAAGCCCTTGAAGAGGTTATAAATTGTTTTAAAAGTATACTATTTAATTAGTTTAATTTTTAAAATCGTCTTTGCTGGGATAAAATGTAGTTACTACCAATCACATGATGTAAATTGACTATAATCTGGAAAGTTCTAAAATCCATGACTGGGACAGAGCTCAGACATTACCCTCTTGAAATCTTACACCCTTCTATTGTGTGAACATTGCCAGCAACAACCAGAAACACAACAGTAGATGATAGATCTCACAGCAAGGGTGCTAACAAACGGAACTATCAAAACTCATCTGCTAGCAGAAGTTGCTTACAGCCATCCACCTATTTCATGTAATGAACAATTGTTATTGACGAGAGGTAAAGAAATTTAGCTCACTAACCTAGCTAGCTCATTCAAGAACCATGGCCCAAAGCTCCTGTGATTTCTGAAGAATTTACTTCTCACACATGGAGCCAACCACCTCAGTCTGTTAATATTGGATCTGATCATAATCTAACTGCCTGGTAACACAACAGCCAGACTCCTAGCTAAACCTGTCTCAAATCCAAGTGAACCTTGAAAAGAAAGTGTTTGCCTTCTCTCTGGTAAAGAAATTCTCATGTTCTGAAAAGTGGACAATTCCCTGCCTGCAAAAGTAATTCTGCTGCATCATTACCAATTTCAAAGACGTTCTGTAATAGCTTGCCTTCAGCCGGCTGGATATAAATTCCCTGGAAACTGACAATCAAGTGAATTAATATCCAAAACCACCGCTCCTTTTGGAAAGCAGTGTCAGAAGAAAGCTCACCACCACCTTCTCCAGGGCACTTAGGGATGGGCAAAAGCATTAGGCTAGTTAGTGATGCCAATATCCTCTGGATAAATAAAGAAAAAGTTTGATTTACCTTGATCGCCTGTCTTTAACAAAAGATATAATCACTCCAGAAGCAGTACAGGGAAGATGCACATTACTGCTTTTGGTACATCTTGACCCTGTGTCCCTTGGCATTTGATTGAATGAGAGCAGCTCTCACTGAAACAGATAAGATCCTGAGGGACAAAAACAGAAGTTGCTAGAAAAGTTAAGCAGGCCTGGCAGTATCTGTGAAGAAAAAATCAGAGTTAACATTTCGGGTCCAGTGATCCTTCCTCAGAACAGCAGACCCGAAACGTTAACTCTCGTTTTTTTCTTCACAGATGCTGACAGCCCTGCTGAGCTTTTCCAGCAACTTCTGTTTTTGTTCTTGAATTACAGCAACTACAGCTCTTTCGGTTTTTAAGATCCTGAGGGATTTCACAGGATGATTTCTGAAGTAATGTTTACTCTTGTGAGAGAGACCTGATCTAGGGTACACGGATTAAATAGATCCCTTGTTAAGATGAGGATGAGACCTTTTTACTCTGATGGTCAATTGTCTATGGCATTCCGTTCCTCAGAGAGAAGTAGAGGCAGGATCATTCACATTTGTAAGGCTGGCTCAGACAAATTCTTGATTGGCAGGGGAGCTAAAGACGTAGACAGGTAAGTAGAGCTGCGGTCACAATCAGGCTAACTATGAGCTTATCAAATGATAGAGTAGGGTTGAGTGGCCAAATGGTCTCTTCCTGCTCTTGTTTCATGTATACATTCATGGAACAATTTAATTAAGTCCTCTGTTGGTGATCTTCAAGAACCCCCTTTACATGTTGCAAACAAGACAAGGCCTGCTGAGTCTTCAAGTTTGATCATGTCCCACTGCTCACAAGTACAGTGATGGATACTAGAATGAACCTTCAATAAAGAGTAAACAGAGAAACACAACGCAAAAAAAGAAATGTCCTAAAATCCCCCATAACCACTGATGAGGCACAGAGGCATATCTAACTCTCTGGCTAAGCTTGCCTCAACAAATGACAATGACCCACGCATAATGAGGTGAAACCGATGCAGTGTGAAATACATGGAAGTAAAATGTATACTTGATAAACAGTTGTGCTTTCAATATGTATCATACTGTTGGCAAATTTTGACGGTGATGCAGATCTCTCTGTTTGACCAGCATCTGCAGTTCCCATTATCTCTGAAACTCTTTTATAGTCTGCCTGTACCTGCAGATTTGTTGACTGACAGTGAGCTTTATGAATGAGAGATTTTCCTTGCCATGGAATAACATGTATCTCCCATACATATCATCAATACTTTAAATTTAAACTGTAATCATGTCAGAAAGACATTTATTGATGACTGACATCGTGTTAAAATATTTTATTAGATAAAAACTATTGCATGAATACAAATTGCTATATTAACAGCCATGCTGTTGCAACCATTATCTAAAACTCCATTCCTAACAGTACATAGGAACTATTTCAGTCATGACCTTTGAAGTAGAAATTAAATACATTTTCTGCTGACTACCAGGACTTTTAGAAAATAATGTTGATCAAATGATAAAGTTTTAGATTTAAGTGTGCAGTATTTCAACGGCATAGTGGTGAAAATAATATAATAATATAAATTAATAAAATAATATAATGAAGCCTCTTCTAAAGATGCCTACCCTGAAGAAGTTACCCTCCAGACAAACCTCAGGGGATCTCTCGCTCACTGCAACTCTGTCATAATCTCTTCGGCCTCTCCACCTATCTCCTCTATCCATCTTCTACCCGCCTCCCCCTCTTTCTCTATTTATTTCAGAACTCCCTTCCCCTCCCCCATTTCTGATGAAAGGTCTAGGCCCGAAAGGTCAGCTTTTGTGCTCCTAAGATGCTGCTTGGCCTGCTGTGTTCATCCAGCTCTACCCCTTGTTATCTCGGACTCTCCAGCATTTGTAGTTCCTATTATCTCTGATAGAGTTTAAGGAGTAATGTAATGTGATAAACTTGACAAAGAAGATTGAGTTGGGGAAGGAAGTGTCCAGAGACAAGAACATGCGACCATACTCACCTTTTCTGAAATAAGTAGGTCAGTAAAGCAGTTTCTGACATTAGGCTCTACTGATGACAGACTGCTTGGTATCAACATGGTTAACAGACAGAGCAATTGTGTAAAATAACACTGTTTTCTATTTTCAAGGCATTTTTCACGTGACATTATTACCAGAACTGTTATAAAGATCATTGTTTTTTTTTAACTGCAGTTATCAAAAAAATGTGTCCCACTCTTCATAAATAATAATTAAACCTTAGAATACATCAAAATCCTATAGATTTCTGTTGGTTGCTATAACAACCCAAAATCTTCAAGGGCAATTTCTTTTGTTGGTGTTAACAAAAAATAAGCTAATGAATGTGTAATTTAGAATTCTGCAGTGATTATAATTGTTACATATATCAAAGCAGTAATAGTGCCTCTTGAATTTACCTTTTATCAAGGTGTGAATTGCTTTTCTATCTTTAGTGAAGTATAATTTTCCCCCATCCATCTACAGGAAACCGCAATGTTTAATATCAAACCAATGCTTAGCCACTGAAGCACGCATCTCTACTTAGAGGCTTTGATTTTAATGTGTTCTTCTGAGTAAGCAAAAGGCATTCCTGCCTTCGAAGGAAGGATACATCCTCAAGTACGGAGCCTAGGCAGCAATGTCATTTGTTATTTCAGACAGAGCGTGCGGCAGTCACAATGTGCAGACCAAGAAGTGGAATCAGACTCAGAAGAGGCACAAAAAATACAAGACAAGGCTTTCCATACACCATGCTAATCTTATCCAATGTTCCCTCTACATGGCTTCAACTACGAGGCACACTGTAGAATGGTGGCTGGCATGACTAAGCTATATGCCCGAGTGAAATAACTCCACAGAGGCTAGTATCACCGCATCATCCTTTATTTATACATGGACAGTGACTTCAGCACTACCTCTTCAGAGCCAAGTACCAGAGCATCATTATCCTTGACACTTCCCTTTCTATCTGACACCCAGAGCTCCTTAATTGGACTAGATTAACAGCCCCAGTCAAGGAGCTTGCATTCTGTGAGGTCCAGCTGGCTGATTTCATTACAATCAGCACACTGACACTTGGGTGAGAATGTGTGGAAACTCAGAACTGATGGGGCCAACTGGGAGTACAAGGAAAATAGGAAAGTGGAGCTCTGGGGGATTGGGAGGTTCTAGATTATCAGGCTAAGCCTGAGTGCTCAGTGAAGAAGGTCATTTAAGAGTATAACAGGATTTTGATCCTATGTGCCTATGGGCCAAAGAGTGGCAGATGGAGACAATTTAGGTAAGTGCAAGGTTTTGCATTTTGGTAAGACAAACTAAGCTGGGATTTACACAATTAATAGTAGGACCCTAGGCAGTGGTGTCGAACAGAGAGGCTGAGGGGTTCAGGCACATAGTTCCGCGAAAATGGCATCACAGGTAAACATGTTGGTGAAGGTGTTTTGCATGCATACCTGCATTGTTCAGGGCTTTGAATAGAGGAGTTGCGATTAATGCTGCAGCTATATAGGACATTGGTGAATCCACTTTTGGAGTACTGCTTACAGTTCTGGTTGTGCTGCTATAGATAGTGTATTAAATTGGAACAGATGCAGAAAAGATTGAGAAGGCTGTAACTGGGACTGGAGGGTTTGAGTTATAAGGAGACATTGGCTAGGTAGCTAGGAGCATGGGAGATTGAGGGGTGACCTTATAGAGGTTTACAAAATCATGAGGCATGGATAAGATGAATGGCAAAGGCCCTTGTGTTTTAGTTTTCCTGAGGGTAGGGGAGTTCAGAATTAGAGGGTATAGGTTTAAGGTGGGAGGAGAAAGATTTAAAAGGGCCCTGAGAGGCAACTTTTCCACACAGACGGTGGTTCACATGTGGAAAGAACTATCAGAGGAAGTGGTAGGTGCAGGTACAGTTTGGACAGGTACATGAATAGGAAAGGTTTAGAGGGATATGGGCCAAATGCAGGCAAATGGGACCAGTTTAGTTGGGAAACTCGGTTAGCGCGGACCACTTGGACTAAGAAGTCTCTTTCTGTGCTGTATGACTCTAGGACTCTGTGAGAAACCACTGGTGATGCTTCCCATCCTCAGCCCAATTCCAAAATGGCCGACAGAAATGAAAAATAGCTGTGACCACAACTAGAGTGGGCATATGACATGTTTTTTCTCTACCTGGGGGCTATGTTCAGGTCTTAAAGAGCAGTTGTATTAATCAAGCACTTACAAAATACAGGTTGAAGACATCAATAACCCTGCAGTATTCTTCATGTGAAATGAATGCAGTGTCGAGTTATATTGACACAAACCCATAACCATGTTGACAAATCTTGATTGTTACAAGTTAGTGAAGCAGAGATAATCACACTTGATCTTAAAAATGCCATGTGTGTGCCACAAATATAATCTGTTATCCCATAGAACAAGAGCAGAAAGTGTTGAAACACAGCAAGTCTGCAGCATCTGTGTGGAGAAAAACAGAGCTAATGCTTTGAGTGCAATTACTCTTCCTGAGAACTCAGGTTTCAAGTGCTGCACAAGGGAAGAGAGCTGATTTGCCCAGTTGAACTGTAAATATTCACCAATATGCTCCATATGCAATGCTGCCTTACTTGAATGACGTTGGGAGATGGGGTTGTGGATGGAGTGCAAGGTTTCTGTAGCCCTATCACACTGACAATCTCCTACTGTGTTTTTACAGCAAGGCCTGTGGTGCATAAGTCAGAACGCAGGCATTCCAAGACTCTTCTTGTTAGAGTTCATCACTTCCATTTGTATGGAGGACTTTGCTAAACTAGCAATTATGTGTGGTGCAAATGCTGACTGCTTACATTACTAAGGACCTCGGTTTCTGATATTACCCGCACAGGTTAATTGTAATTTTGTTCAATGGGCCCAACCACAGTCATCATTACTATGGCTATGAGCACAATGAAGATGCAGGAAATGGAGGACCAAGTCGATATCTAGCACTGACATCCCACAGTTGTTCAATGGCCTCCACATGAAACCTTTGCAGCTGAAGGGCCCTGAAGAATGTGGAGGAGATACTGGAGGAGTTTACCGTGCTTGGTGCTATTTCCTCCAGATGAACAAGATGCAGTGTCACCACAGGTTGGTACGTCCAGGTAAACGTCACAGGATTGTGCAATCCGCTGGAACAAGACTTGGGAATTGAAGGGACAAAGGGCCATCATATCCCAAAGACCATCAAGGTCATAGCTGTACTGCATCAGGCTGATTCCAAGGATCCACTGGGGTCCTTATGAGATCTCTCAGTCCTCAACACACAAATGTGTCAAGGCTGTTACTAATGTAGTTGGTTCAAAATCACAAGATTCTTCCCTCAGTGACGAGATCAGTTGCCCAGGCAGTAAGCTTTTTGTCAACGTTGCTGGTGCAGGCATTATAGACTCTAGCTATATTACACTGACATTGCTGGTTTCAAAGTGTTCCATCTCACCTATGTATTAGTCATCAGTGATCATTGGTACCACATCCTAGAAGCCAATGCTCGGTAACCTGGAAACAATCTATTTGCTCGAGAACTCTCAGGTTGCTGTGCATGGACAAGTTGGTCCAAAGAGCCTGTTTCCATGCAGTATACCTCCAGGACTAAGAGGCATATGCTTTACAACTGCAGGATAACAGTTACCCTCTCCACCAATGGCTATCCATTCTATTACACAATTCTTGATTGAGGCTGAGTGTAGACACAATATAGCCCATGGAGCAGATGATCAGCCTGCTGAAGAGGAGTTTCCAATGCTTGGATCAGTTTGGCATGCCTTGCCATAGACTCCAAAGCTGGGAGAGTGCTAGCTGTATTCTTAGGAGGAAGATTAGCAGAGGAATGAAACCATCCACATGATAGAGTGAAGCAAGATTAGAACTTCACTCATACTTGCTTCCAGTAAAAGTGAGGTAAGTGAAAAGAGAATTCACCAAATGTAAATTTGTTGTTGTTCTAAGACAAGCAGCCTATGGTTATTCCCAAAAGCAAATGTGGTTCCTCTTATACTGTTTTTTCATTATTGTTGTTATCGTTCAATAAAATTTTAATGTTCTCAGCTGTTGCAAGATTTTCCACATGTGATTCTCCCAGAGTGAACAGTGACAAGATGTCATGCTACTCTGGGCATTAGAGAAACAGGAACAGCCCCTCAGACAAAGGATAGCATTAAGGGTAGCTGGATATGTGGCTTAATTCTTATAGCTGCAGTCACAACAACAGCCCAGCCGACAGATGATGCTGTTAAATAGCAACAAAAACAGAAGTTGCTGGAAAAGCTGAGCAGGTCTGGCAGCATCTGTGAAGAAAATATCAGAGTTAACGTTTCGGGGCCAGTGAGGAAGGGTCTGAGGGAGGGTCAATGGACCTGAAACGTTAACTGAATTTTTTCTTCACAGATGCTGCCAGACCTTCTGAGCTTTTCCTGATTTACAGCATCCGCAGTTCTTTCAGTCTTTATTTACTGTTAAATAGTCATACATTTCTGAACTGAGCTTCTATTTACAATGGAGTGTCACCTGTGGCACCTACACACTCCCAGAGGCTGTGCTTTTCCATTTCACTTGCACTACATCTGCTATGAAGATCTATTCGTAGCTGGCAATGGTTGACCTGGTGCTCATCTGGGCTCTAATTCTGGCACCAGTGGCAGAAATCCTGGAAGATTATGACAGTGGCAAGTATCCATTGTGACAGCATGAGTGCAATATCATAGAGATGTGGCTCAGTCATAATGAGGTGAGCAGCAGACAATTCCATGAGAGAACCTGCTATAGCTCACAGGCAGAAACCTTCTCTGGAACTCCCTCGAATTGATACTTAGCCAATTTTTGAAAAACTTCAGCCCATAGTCTTTTTTTTAAGTGTTTGAAATGCAGAATGACTTTATTATCAAAGCCGGAAATGGATTTTTTTTGACAAATTCAAGTCCGTAGTAGAAGTGACAAGTGATAATGACAGATGATGGTCATACATCTATATGGTATTTTGTAGTCTGCTATTTGAATACAATTACTGTCCAGTCATTTTTATGTGACTATTATTACGCATTAAGGGTTTCAGACTTGGGAAGGACTTTGTGTGGTATATTTCAATAACATTACCTTTCCATTGAGTACAATTTGTCAGCACAGGATATTGGGAAACATATTTACACCTTTTGTTATTAAAGCTGTTTATATAATCAGTTCTATTTTAAAAAATCCATTCATGAGATGTGGACATCGCTGGCAAGGCCAACTCTTGTTGTCTATTCCTAAGCAGCATTTGAGAGCATTTAAGAATCACAAATCTGTGCATCTGAAGTCACATTAGGACTAAATATAGCAAGGAAGTCCAACATGCACTGAGTAGATAGCACCAAAATTATGGTTCTAATTTTTAATTGTTAGTTTAAAATGTCCTTCATCCATTGTCAGCATCATTATGAACTTTCTTCTGAACCTATTGGATGGAAAATGGAGAGATAATTTGGAAAAAATACTGCTATATTCTTAGTCACGAATGCAAAACATTTACAATTATTTTGACGTAATTTGCCCAGCATGCTTGTTCTTTTTATTTTTCTGTGAATCATTAAATAGAGCTTTGTGTAGACAAAAACATCCTGCAATCAAGAAATGATTCACTTCTAAGAATCCTAATCCCACATCACTATTTCTCAGACCCACTTTTGAATGACTATTCTGAAATCACTTGGAGATTTATAAGCTGAGACAAAAAGACGGAAAGCTTTCAAATTAAATCCTGTTATTGCCAATAGGATTGAACATTCGTCCACATATCAATGACAATAAATCATTGCAGTTTTGATTCTCTTGAGTACATTATCTAAATTAGCCAGTCAACCTTATTATGGAAGCACAGATCTACTGTTTAATATTTTTTCAAACATTCTTCACTCATTTTCCTACATTTGCAAAAACTCTCAGATGGAAAGCCAAATAACTCCACAGAGGCTGGTAACCTGTCTTCAAGTCATTGTTTATTTACACATTCAGAGCCCTTGACACTGATCCAACTCCCTCAGAGCCAGCTCCCAGAATCAACGGGATGTCTGATACTCCTGCGCTTATCTGTTAGCCAGGGCTCCCTGATTGGACCAGGTTAACAGCTCCAATCAGGGAATGCATATTCTATGAAGTTCATCTGGCTGATCTCATTACAATCACTACGGGAAAGAAATGAGGTTAAACAGAATTAAGTAGTTACAAACATAGTTTCATAAACATTTGGTGTGCCTTGTGCAGTTAGACAATGAAAAATATTCTGGTTATTCTTGTTTGTATGATTTTTATCTATGAAAGGAAAGAAATTATAAATTATGAAATATAGCTTTGAATAAGAACTTGCTTATGTGACCAATCACCAGATTTTTTGTAAGATTGCATTAAATTGTTTATTACTCTTCTGCTGAAGATATTTCATTTAAGTATCCAAGAGAAAATTACATTAAAATATACCTAAATGACTCTTTTTATTGTCACTCACTTTCTTGTCATCATTCCATACAAAAAAAAGTGCATGAGAAAGTATAAAACACTATGAAGACACATGGGACAGTTTGTATTCTGTAAGTCCTCTAAGTAACATTTTGTGGTGATCAGCTTGATGCATTTAATTCACAGCCTTTGCATCATCATGCCACATTCTTCTTGTAACCATAATTAATAAAACATGAAGTAGTAGAGTGACGAAATATAGAATTAATGAGACAACATAAAAAATATGATATGGTTCTGAAGCAGATTACTGTTGCACTGTTTTATGATTCAGGCTGAAGCATGTTTGTACAATGAATATTTTTCTTTCTTTTGAAGTAACATTAAAATAAATGGCAATAAACAAATGCAGCATGAATATATGTTCACCAAAGAAACTTGAAAACCTCGAAGGAGACAACATTCTTCAATGTCTAACCCTCATGTCTGCTATTGTGAGTAAGTACTTAAAAATTAATTTGATCAAGTACAGAATGAGGTTGCAGACTTGCTCATTGAGCCAGTGTGTTTGTTTACAGATGTTTTGCCACCCTGCTAGGTAACATGTTCAGTGTGCCTCGTGTGAAGCATTGGTGTTCTGTCCAGCTTGTTATTTATATGCCTTGGTTTTGCTGAGCTGGTTGGTATCACTAAATAACAAGCAGGACAGAACACTAACGCGTCACCGGAGGCACACTGATAATGTTACCTAGCAGGATGGCGAAATGTCTGCAATCAAACACCAGCTCGGCAAGCAAGTCTATAGCCTCATCCACAACCCGAGCTACTAATCATCATTCAAAACCTGTAAAGGAACAGAATAACTACATTACTAGTCACAGCCTGCAATCCTGAGAATTATCTACTTATTTCTACACCCTGTCTTTTGTCCGTAAACAATTTCTTAATTCATATTGCATATTTTCCTCAGTCACACTCATATTCAAACTTATCTTGTAAATTCCTATATGGGACCTTATCTAAGGCCTTCTGAAAACTCAAATAGTCCATACCCACTGCTTTTATGCTAAAAGTGACTTCCTCAAAAAAATTCCATTAGGTTTTTTGAAAACATTTTCCTTTCATAAATCCATATTGACGCTGCCCAATGTTATCATTTTTTTAAAGTACTCCATTAGCACATGCTTTATAAAAGCAAAACATTTTAGATCCTGGAAACCTGCAATAAAAACAGAGATGCTCAGCAGGTCTGACAGCATCCAGGGAGAGAGCAACAGAATTAAAGTTTCTACTCCAAGAACTCTTCTTTGGAAGCATTTTCAGTTTTTATTTCTCAAGCTGTGTAGTAGACTCTACCATTTTCCCTGCTACAGATGTCAAACTAACAAGTCTACAGATCTCCATTTCGTTCTTTCACCTTTCTTAAAAATTGGGCTTATATTTGCTGTTTCCTGGCATTAGGAACCTTTCCAGAATCAATGGAATTTTGGATGATGACCACCAACATTTCAATTATCTTTCTATGCACTTCTTTCTGCATTCTGGCATGAAACTCATCTGGTCCACGAGATTTATTAAACTTCATTCAAGTTAATCTTTCAAATTATATCTCTTCACCAATGCTAATTTATTTTAATTCCTCAATTACACAAGTCACTCAATTGCCAAGTATTGGGAGATTTTCTGTATTCTATTTCACAACACAAAATAATTATTTAGCTTCTTTACCATTTCACTGTTCTTCAATACAAATTCTCCTGTAACAAACCTACATGTAATACTTTCCCTTTTACATACCTAAAGAAACTTTTACAGTCTGCCGTTTTGCTCTTTGCTAGTTTGCGTTCATATCCTTGGTTCCCTTTCTTATCAGTTTCATGTTTCTGCTTTGCTAGGTTCTAAATTGCTCTAAATTCTCAGATTTGCCATTACTTTCCGAAATTCATATGTTTCCATTGATCTAATGCAACCCTTATCTTATTTTGTTAAACATACTAGATTCATATTTTCCTTTAGGCATTGTGCTGTTGAGGAAAGCATATCGACTGCAGTTTGGTATTGTATTTCTGTAACTATCCAACCTTGTTTGTCTTCCATCAAATCCTTTAGTGTATTTTTCCTATCCACTATAGTCAACTTGTTCAGCATAAATTCATAATTTCCTTTCTACAGATCTATTACTCGAGTTTCAGAATGAACTATATTGTAAGTAAATGACAAGAAATTAATGTTAGAAATTGTTATTTTGCTTCCTACTGTCTCTTTGTGTACAGCAGGTTTATATTTAGTGAGTTCTAATACAGGGCAGTGAGGAAGTTTGGTACTACCAGGCAAACATGACATAGAAATCATTCAGCAATGTTATGCTTTATGCAACAAAAAGGACATTGGCATCACAATTACAAATTTGCTGTCAAAGCTTAAAGATGCGTGAACATCCATGTAACATCTGATATGAAAGCATTCTGTTGAAGCGTTTTTTTTTACATGCTTACTGTTGATTCACAGCTCTACCTCAACACCATATCCCTTGACTCCTCCACAGTTGTTAAATTATCACAGTGTTTATCCAACACTGAATAAGTGGAAATTTCCTATAATTAATATGGAGGAGACTGGAGAAATTACTTTTGGTACCTACTCTAAAATTTGTTCCCTAACTGCTGACCCTAACCATTTCCCTGGCAACATTCTAAGAGTAAATCAGACTGTTTGCAACACTAGTGTTGTGTTTAACCCCAAGACGAGCTCCAATTGCATATTTATGACCATAATTATGACCATTCCCAGCTTCATAACAGAAACCTCCTTCACCTATATCTGGGCGCCAAATTATAGAAAGGATGTAAACACATTGGAGAGAGTGCAGAATCAGTTTATAAGTATAGTTCCTGGGATGAAGAAGTTCAATGACGAAGATAGATTAAAGAAGATTCAAGGGACAGTTCTCCTTGGAGATTATGAGGTTAAAAAGAAAGCTCTGATAGAGGTTTTCAAAATCATGAGTTGTCTGTATAGGCTTGATAAGGAGACTCTGTTCCTGGTGTTAAAAGGATCATGATTAAGAAGGCATAATTTAAAATGATCCCACACAAAGCAAGGAAGAACATTTTCATACAGTGAGTAGTTAGGGGATGGGGTGCACTTCCTGGTGAAATGGTGGAGCAGGTTCAGTTGAGGCATTTGAGAGGGTATTGAATTATTACTTTCATAAAAAAATAATGTACAAAAGTATGGGAGATAAGCAAGAGACTAGCACTAAGTAATGATGCTCATTTAGCAAGCTAGTGCAGGTATGATGGGTTGAATGGCCTCTTTCCATCCTGCAATGCTTCAGAAAGCCTCATTAATTGCTTCTGACATCTATCACAAAATAAGCTACACCTCAAAACAAAACTAAGCATTTAGAGCTCATGCAAAGTATGATACAGACATAAATTGTTTTCTCTAGTTATCTCTCGACATGACTATCCCAATGCATTCTTGGCTGGTGTCCCATAATCTATCCTTTGTAAATCTGAGATCATCCAAAACTCAGTTGCCAATGCCTTAAACTAACACAAAATCCTGTTCACCTATGACCATCTACTTGCTGAACTACTTTACCTTCCAATCCAACAACACCTTGATTTTGAAATAGTCATCTTTATTTTCAAGTCATTCTATTGTCTCGTCTTTCCATATCTTGAGCTCCTATGTAATACAGTCCAACAACCCTCTAACATAAAGGTGTCCCTAATTCTAGCCTTTTTCACTTCCCTGATTTTCAACACTCCACGTTTGGAAGATATCCCCCAAGTGCTGAAATGCCAAGCCCTGGAAAGCTCCACTTTAGCTCCCACCTTTAACACAGCCCTTTGGTGCTATTTTAATGCAATTGACATGGGACTTGCCCTCTACTTGAAGAGCCAACATCACATTCTTCCAGGAAGGCCCAATGAATGAAGTGCCACTCAGGCATTTTGTGGACAATGGTGGGCTTTCAGGACACCAGAAATAGAAACTCCACTCCCCTGAGAGATGTTGGCCAACCGCAGCTGTCAAACACAGGTATTACAGGTAGTGCCAGTAAGCACAATGCTGGCAGCAGACAATGCAGTCTTCAGAAGCAGAGATCACCAAGGGACTCCAAGCCAAAGATGAGTGAGGGTAGGATAGGGATTGCACAGAGCAGGTCGTGTGAGTGTGGAAGCGAGCCAGCAGCAAAGGCAGAAGTTTGCTTCTCACTGGGGTCCCCTCAACACATTGCTTTTGAACAAATGACCCCTCCTGTTGGGAGCTAGCTAACAATGCCAACAAAGTTTACCATTTGGGCTCCCAGCCCCATACACCACAACCCCCACCTCGGCCCTATTGCTTGATTACTATCTATAAGCCTTCCGACATCAAACATAATTACAGCAAAGCCAGGAAAATGATCGGTTCCCTGCCTCCAATCTCAGCTCAGGGAAGAAATTCAATTCTGCCCCTTGTTCCATATGTCTTTGATCAAACTTTGGACACCTGATCTGATGTCTCCTAATATGGCTGAGAGTTAGTAATAATCTTATAAAACTGCCATGAAAGGCTTTTTAAAACATATTGCTGCTCTTACTCAATACTTTGCAAAGATTCTCATGTACTTCAATACAGTAAAATAGAAAGAGTTTTGGTGAAAAATGGAGAGGCAATGGCCTAGTGATATTATTGCTCAACTATTAATGCAGAAACTCAACTAATGTTTCGGTTACCCGTGTTCAAATCCAGACATGGCAGATGATGGAATTTAAATTCCATAAAGAATATCTGGAATTAAGAATCTACTGATGTCTATGACATTATCGATTGTTCACCAATGTTCTTCAGGGAAGGAAATCTGCCATCTTCTCTTGGCCTGGCCAACATGTGACAACAGATCCACATCAATGTGGTTGACTCTCAATTGTCCCCTGAAATGGCCTAGCAAGCCATTCAGTTGTATCAATCATTGATTGTGATGAAATGAAATAAGGAAATAATCCCGGATAGATCAGAACTGACCTAGGCACCGAAAAAGACAATGGCGGAAACAAGCCTGTCGATCCTGCAAAGTGCTCCACAGCAACAGCTGGGGGCTAGTGCCGAAATTAGGAGAGCTGTCTCACAGATGTTGTCATAGACAGATTCATCTGCAGGTTGCACATTGGTGAGAATGAGATTAAGTCTGGTTTTCTCTCTTGTTGGTTCCCTCGCCACCTGCTGCAGATCCAACTGCAGAGCTATGTCCTTTAGGACCCGACCAGCAACAGCCTGACATAGCCATACGCACAGAATCATACCTTAAAGACAGTGTCCCAGATGCCACAGTCACCATCCCTGGTTATGCCCTCTCCCACTGGCAGGAAAGACCCAACAGAAGTGTTAGTACAGTGCTGTATAGTCAGGACGGAGTTGCCCTGGGTGTCCTAAACATTGATTCTGGACCCCATGAAGCCTCTTGGCTTTAGGTTAAACTTGGACAAGGAAACGTCCTGCTGATTTTCACAGAGTGTCCTCTCTCAGCTGATGAATCGATGATCCTCCATGTTGAACAACACTTGGTGAATATACTGAGGATGACAAAGGCACAAAATGTACTCTGGGTGGGGTATTTCAATATCCAGCACCAAGTGTGATTTGGCAGAAACGTTATTGATTGAGTTGTTTGGGTTTTAATGGACATGGCTGCTAGACTGGGTCTGCAGATGTTGAAGGAACCATCAAGAGGGAAATGTATACTTGAGCTCATTCTCACTCAGCTGCAATGCATCTGTCTATGACATTATTGGTAAAGGTGACCACCCACAGTCCTTGCAGAGACAAAATACCATCATAATATCGAGAATAAACCTGTTGTGTTGTGTAGTACTATCACCATCTAAATGGGACAGATTTTGAACAGATCTAGCAACTCAAAAGTGGACATCCATGAGGCACTGTGGGCCAGCAGCAGCATCAACATTCTGCCACCTCATGGCCCCACATATCCCCCATTTAACCATTCCTATCAAGCCAGGGGATCAACCCCCCGGTTCAATGGAGAGTGCAGGAGGGCATGCCAGGAGCAGGACCAGGCAAAGCCAAAAATGATAGTCTGGTGATATTACCAAGGAAGACTACTCGAACAGCATATAGCATAAGCAGTGAGTGATAGACAGAGCTAAGGAATCCCACAACGATCAGATCAGATTGAAGTTATGCAGCCCTGCCATATCCATTCATGACTGGCAGTGGATAATTAAACAAGTCACTTGAGGAGGAGGGTCCACAAATATCCTCAACCTCGATGATACAAGACTGAAACATTTGCAGCAATCTTCAGCCAGAATTGCCAAGTGGATGATCCATCTTGGCCTCCTCCAGTGGTCCCCAATGTTTCAGATACCAATCTTCAGCCAATTCAATGCACAATGCATGATATCAGGAAATGTTTGGAGACAATGGATACTACCAAAGGATATGGGACCTGACAATATTCCATGATAAGACTTGTGCTCCAGAACTTGCCACTCCCCTATCCAAGCTGTTCGAGTATAGTTACAACACTGCAATCTACTCAACAATGTGGAAAATTGTTCAGGCATATGCTGTATGTAAATAAAAAGCAAGACAAATCCAACCCGGCCAATTACTGCCCCATCAGCCTTCTCTTAATCAACAGTGAAGTGATGGAATGTGTCAGTAAAAGTGCTATCAAGCAACACCTGCTCAGCAATAGCCTGCACAGTGGTGCCCAGATTGGGTTCCTCCAGGGCCATTCAGCTCCTGACCTCATTACAGCCTTGGTTCAAACATGGACAAAAGAGCTGAATTTCAGAGGTGAGGGGAGAGTGACAGCCCTTGATACGAAGGCTGCAGTTGACCGAAGGAAGCTGAGCAAAATAGGAATCAATGGGTATCAGTGGGGGGGTGGGGGGTGGGGGGAAAAATCTCTGCTGTTTGGAATCATACGTGGTACTTACAAAGTTGGTCATGGTTGTTAGAAGTCAATCATCTCAGCACCAGGACATCTCTGCAGGAGTTCTTCAGGATAGGCCCAAACATCTTCAGCTGCTTCATCAATGATCCTCCCTGCATCACAAAGTCAGACATGAGGATATTCGCCGAAGATTGTACAATGTTCAGCACCATTTGCAACTCCTCAGACACTGAAGCAGTTCCTGTCCAAATCCAACAAGATCTAGACAATACCCAGTCTTGGGCTGACAAATGGCACGTAATATTCATGCCACACAAATGCCAGGCTATTACTGTCTCCATTAAGAGACAATCTAACCACTTTCCCTTGATATTCAATGGTGTTACCATTACTGATCCCCCACTATTAACATCCTGGGGGCTACCATTGACCAGAAACTCGACTGGACTCACCACATAAACACAGTAGCTACGAAAGCAGGTCAGAGGCTTGGAATACTGTTGCAAGTAACCCTCCTCCTGACTCCCAAAGCCTGTCCAAGGCACAAATCTGGAGTGTAATGGAATACTCCTCACTTGCCTGGATGGATGCAGCTCCAACAACACTCAGGAAGCTTGACACCATCTAGGAAAAAGCAGCATGCTTGTTTGGTACTACAACCACAAGCATTCGCTCCTTCCACTATTAATGATCCTCAGGCAGCACTTTCCAAATGCATGGCCACTGCCTTGTAGAACGACAAGGGCAGCAAACACCACCAACTTTAAGTTCCCTTCCAAGCTGCTTACCATCCTGACTTAGAAATATATCACCATTCCTTTACTGCCAATGGATCAAAATCCTGGAATTCCCTCTCTAATGGCATTGTGGGCCAACTAACAGCAGGTAAACTGCAGTGATTCAAGAAGGCAGCTCACTAACATCTTCTCAAGGGTACCTGGGGATAGATAATAAATGCTGGCCCAGCCAGTGATGCCCACGCCCCACAAATTAATTTTAAAAAGAGGATTTGTTTTCAAAACTATCACTAAAGTCACAGTGATCTATTATCAGTACGAATGAAGTAGTGGAATTTGGGATTGTACAACAGTAAAAACAGAATATTAGAGCTGGCTCATTAAATCCATTGCCACAACAACATCAGCTGAGAACTCTATCAGCAGAAAGCACAAATGAAGGCATTTGAAGGCAAACTTTTCACCAGTGCAGAGTAAAGTCCGAGCAGTTCCCAATCAATGTGATCGATAAGCAATGTGAGGCTGGATGAACACAGCAGGCCAAGCAGCATCTCAGGAGCACAAAAGCTGACGTTTCGGGCCTAGACCCTTCATCAGAGGAAGATGATGAAGAAGATGATGAAGGGTCTAGGCCCGAAACGTCAGCTTTTGTGCTCCTGAGATGCTGCTTGGCCTGCTGTGTTCATCCAGCCTCACATTTTATTATCTTGGAATCTCCAGCATCTGCAGTTCCCATTATCTCTGATCGATAAGCAACGCAGGTAACCAGGACTACTACCATTTTGTGTTGCTGGGTGAATTCTCTCGTAGAAATTGGAAGTATATATAAATAAAAGAGAATATTGTCAGAAATTTGAAAAAGAAAATCAATTCTCACTTTGCTAAGAAGAACTGGCTAAAATAGATAAAGAAGAAGAACTTGTTTGAAACATACATAAGATCATGACAGGGTGGATGTGGAAAAGGTGGGTTGAATTTGGCGTGAAATCAGCGAAGTTTCAATTTTGGCCAATTTCACAAGGAATTTCTCTCCCTGAGCTCATATGACATTTCTCACACTTCTCTCCAAAATTGGTCTTTTATCTGTGCACCACTTCTCAAAGGCAGACTTCTCACGAGAGGAGGAAGTACTTGACCAGAAGCATCTCTGCTTCCTGGAGTGATCACTACTGACAGCCAATGGAAAGCCACCTGGCATAGCATTTGCACCACACAGCAATATGAGGTGAAATACTAAAAGCTTTAAAACACAGGCTGAAAGGTTAAAGCGTAAAATAGCAAGACAGAGATACCGTGACTAGGTGATTGTCTAGTAGTGTTATTGCCAGACTTCTAATCCAGAGACCCTTGGATTGTTCTGGGGTCCCTGGTTCGAACCCTACCACGGCAGATGGTGGAATTTGAGTTCAAAAAGTGTCTAGAATTAGGAGTCAATGATGACCATGAAATGATTGGTAATTGTCGGAGGACGGCAAAAAAACCCCAGCCAGTTTCACTTATGCCCTTTCGGGAAGGAAATTCCTGTCCTTACCTGTTCTGGCCTGCATGTGATCCCAGACATTGCCTTGGGCAATTAGGGATGGGTATTAAATGCTGACCTGGCCAGTGATGCCCACATCCCATGAATGAGTTTTTAAAAAATTCAAATGGACTCAAACTGAATGAGTACTATCAGAGCAAATGAGGAGCCCTGAGATGCACATTGATCTTTAACATGAGGCAGATGTCTGTGCCCGCACACAAAGCGTCTTGGAAGCAGCGTTGTACTGTAAAATGCAGAACTGAGTGTGAGAGGGCTGAAGTGCCTTGCTATGGGGGCGTACCATGCTGGTACATATCCAATGTCAACTTTTGTGGACTGGTGTTGTGTGCAGTCACTACCCATGGAACATGCCCTGACAGGTGGTCAATTGATCTCCAAGGCGGTGGGTTGGAGGAACTGGCAACAGCTTGATGTTGCCAGGCCACCGCTCTGGCTTTGGTGTCGGGAATTGTTGTCATCTGGCTGCTATCTAGCAGATGGGAGAAAGGGGAATTACATATAAATTAGGTGTAATGAGGTAATAATGACACGCAAATTAAAAGGTTTAGACCTCTCACTGTACAGCCATGGCCTTATTTGAAATAACTTGAAGTAGGCCGGTATCCTGTCACTGAGTCACCCTTTATTCACATGTGCATAGTACATGACACTGACCCAGGTGGCTCTGAGCCAGCTCCTAGTGTGAACAGATCCTTGACACTCCTGTTTATATCTGTCAGCCAGGAATCCCTGATTAGACCAAGTTAATAACACCAATCGGGAACTCATATTCTATGAGATCCACCTGGCTGACATTGCTCCAATTATTGAATGGTGGGCTTGGCTCAAGTACCTGAGTGGCCTGTTCCAGTTCCTATTTTGAGGGTTTGTATTTTAGTATAACTGTGCCTTAGCATTTCAGTTTGTTACAACAGCTTGTCAGAGAAGCATCAGTTTTCAGGTCAAAGGAGGGTAAAACTGAATGGTGTACCTTATATTAGTCATGGGCTAACTGCACCAGGTCCCACACCATTGATGCCTAGGAGAGACCTTTGTACTCTGTGTGAACTGAAACTACTCAGACCAAGTCTGACGGAGGGGATTCTTTCCCTCTTTCATAGGGGAGGCACATCTCCTTTTCAGCTCAGAGATTCAAGGAGATGTTCCAATGAGGCATCATGAAAATGGAGGGGTACCTTTCGAAACTTGGCAGATAATTCCTGAGTAGACGAGAGAAACACCAAGGTCTGAGTTTCTGCCTTGGAGCGAGCGATGGGTGCCCAGGTGGATTTTAACCTCGGAAGCTGCTGGCGAGGCTGGAACCCCTACCCATCATGTGCACACGATTGGCTGTTTAAGTCAGCATAGAACTTTCTTGCATGTAAAATGAGCTGAACAGAATGGTCATTCTGTCACAGGCCACAGTAGATGTAATACCATCTTAAAACATCTGCTACCAGACTTTGACTCTAAAATTGAACTTTGTGGCTGCAGTATATAGCATTTACAAAGTGCACTGTCACAAGGCTTCTTCAAAAGCGCCTCCCAAATACAAATCATATTTGCATATTTTAAACCTTTAATAATCTTTGCGCCTTCAGTGTGAGTGAGAGGTTACTGAGTAAAGGCTGAGCAAGTTATTAAAGACTTTTTCCCCAATAAACTATTTTATTTGCTAACTGTAAGAGTCTGGTTGTCTTGTTTCTGAACCAGAATCATATGCAACCTAATTTATAAATGACAATGTGTTCTTCCTGTTTAAAAATTTAAACTTAATTGTGACCATGGGAGAAGTGGGACAAGGAATCTGTCCATCCCTCCTTACTGAGTTGTAGCAGTCATCGAATCCATTAATCTCACATTGAGGACACTTCATGTATAATTTGCTTTATCATTGACTCTAGCTCTTCATTTCATCCCTAAGTAATAAGTCTGAAAGCTTTTGTGCACATTTCTCTATGGCAATTTTTATGCTCGTAAGATCAATTGACACTAAACCATTTGGTCTTAGCATTGAGCTTCAATTCACATCAGCAGTGCACTGATACTTCTACTTGGCACCAACTGTAGACAGCTCCTAGTATCCCACAGTGTTGAAACAAGTTATTTGAACCATTGAGTCCACATCAGCCCTCTGAAGACCATCCCACCCCCTAGCCTATCCGCGTAATGCTGCATTTACCATGGTTAATACATCTGATCTGCACATCCCTGGACACTGAGGGCAATTTAGCAATGGCCAATTCACATAACCTGCACACCTTTGGAACGTGGGAGGAAACTGGAGCACCCAAACGAAACCAATGCAGACATAGGGAGAATGTGCAAACTCCACACAGACAGTCAGCCAAGTCTAGAATTGAACACAGGTCCCTGGTGCTGTGAGGCAGCAGTGCTCACCACTGAGCCACAAGCTCAAGTTTATCACAGAACGTGATGCAGAACTGTGCCGTCTGCCATTCAGATATCTACAGCCAACCTCCAGTATATTAAGTCAACGCCCCAAACAATTAAGATCCATCAACCCATTTTTTGCCAGCTTCCTTCCATATCCAAAAAGAAGCAATTAATGACCAAAACAAAGCGATTCATGTAATGTACAATTGGGCCCAGATCTTGCCTCTTCTTTTCTACTGAATGTCATCTGCGTCACTTGGCTTCATCACAGCTTTAAGTGTCAAAACTTCTGGGGTGTCATTGATTGCACGCTTGAGTGTTTGGTGACTCTTCAGTCACGGCTAATGATTTTTTTAATCCAACTATGTGCATAATCAAAGCATGAGCCTGACTCTACCAATCAACAAGAGCTGCTGCCTTTGAATGGCACTTTAGATATCCTGCTTCAAAGCTTTCTCAATCCAAGCTGTCAATAGAGGTGAATTCCTGTTGCAGGCTGGAGCCTAAAGCCTCACCTTCAGCAGTGTCAGCATTGTTGGGGAATATTGGGCTTAAGAGATATGTGAATATCCCTTGCGTATTCCTTGGGGGGGGCAGATTTCACCTGGTCTCTGACACTGGCCAAGCATACAGACTTTATCGTAAACCTACATACATCGAACAGCAGAAGCCCCTGACCCTGGCTATATAACTTCTAAAATACGACAAAGAGTCTCAAATGATATATACAAGAGGTGACCCCGACTTCAAACACTATTTATAATTGTACACTGCGAGGTGTCAATCTGTAAGCTTAGCGTTTTGAGCAGGGACACAATCTTTAAGATGACTGATTCCTTGGTATTATTATGGACAGCTAAATTTCATGCCTTGTACCTGGTTCCTCTCTACTGCATGTTTGTGGCAAGGTACCTGCTTATAACAGGTTCAATATGTAATTTTTAAAAACTGTGTTGTCTAAATCTAACACAAATTAGAAACTTGGATTCTGTTTACTTGAAAATGTTGGGTGAGTTTATTTGTAGCTGGACTTATATATATACTGTACCAGACAGTAATACCATAATTTCCAGACAGCTTCCAATATGTTCAATATTTTGTTATAATAAGCAAGTTCTACTTGTCCATCATGCAGTCCTAATAAGATTAACTATTTCATCTGTAACATTAAAATGTGTACAAGTCATACTATGATAAGATTGAAAATGACAAATACTTAATATGAAATTAGCCTGTTGATTTGTGAAAATGCGAGAAATATATCCATATATGCTCAACTAGGATTTGTAATATCTCTCACATCCATTTGTGCGTGCAACTGTAAAGAGTGTTACATGAAAACAAATAAATTATATTATCCAATATATTTTAAGTGACAATGGAGTTACGTTTCATTATACTGGTAGGCACTTTAGGAACAATCTCAGAAGAGGAAAAGAAGCCTCTGTACTTTCAGATTCAAGGCATAGACCAAATGGCTTTTTGAGCTTGTTCTGCAATTCAGCTTATTGTTTATTATTGAGCACAGGAGTTAGGTGACCATATTGCGCCTGTACAAGACATTAGTTAGGCCACTTTTGAAATATTGCATTCAGTTCCGATTTCCCTGTTATAGGAAAGATGTTGTTAGAATTGAAAGTGTTCAAAAAAGTTTGGTAAGGATTTTGCCAGGATTGGAGGGTTTGAGCCATAAGGAGAGGCTGAATAGACTGAGGCTATTTTCCCTGGTGCATTGAGGCTGAGGGGTGACATTATAGATGTTATAAAATCGTAAGGGGCATGAATAGAGTGAACACCTAAGGCCTTTTTTTTCCCAGGGTAGGGAGTCCAAAGCCAGAGGGCATAAGTTTAAGGTGTGAGGTGAAAGATTTAAAATGGACTTAAGGGACAACATTTTCACACAGAGGATGTTGCGTGTATAGAATGAGCTGCCAGAGAAAGTGGTGGAGGCTGGTACAGTTACAACATTTAATAGGAAGGGTTTAGAGGGATATGGGCCAAATGCTGACAAATAGATTAATTTAGGATATCTGGTTAGCATAGATGAGTTGGGCTGAAGAGTCTGTTTCTATGTTATACAGCTCCATGACTGTATGACCCTGCAAGTGGAAACACGGATTTGAGTATTGTGACCTGGTTGATCCACTCAGCTTTTTGGAAACCACACGCTGTGCAGCAAATTAGAGTCATAAAGGTCTGTACACTTTTGCTGCAGCTGTCTTCAAATGCACCACAACTTTATTAAATTTTAGGAATGCAAAAGCACGAATATCGATAAAACATGCTTACCAAAGATGATGCATCGTAAAGCCAAGGTACAGTGAGTACCAACAGGTCAGAGGAAGAAATTTCTTTCTAAGCACAGTGCAAAATTCAGTCAACTGTTCACAGCGAGGTGTCACTGATTGCTTTGGCAGTGTTGTAGCAAAATAACATTAAGGCCATACACTACCTTTGTGAAAATAATGTTAATGGTGATGGAAATTATGACAGGCAGTTCACTTGCAGTGAGGCTCTTTGACTGTCACAGTTATTTGTGTTCACAGTTCAGGGCAATAAAGCTGGCTTTCTTTTGTATGTTGTGCTTGCCACTGAACAGCTGGAAGACTGAAATTAATAACATGTGTTGTTTGAGGAGTATATATTCAGAGAGAATAGGAACAGTCAAGAGAGATATGGGCCAAATGCTGGCAAATGGGACTAGGTCAGATATGGATATCTGGTCAAGTCGGACAGAAGGGTCAGTTTCTGTGCTGCGTGACTCTATGACTCAATTGTTTTTTTTGGTTTGGTTGGGGGTGGTGTTGGGTGCGGAAGTCTGTATAATCAGTTGTGGTGAATGATGGCTGGTTGTGGTCAGATGTGATTTAGTTTTTTTTAAATAATCACTCGTGGGCTGTGGGCTACTCTGGCTGGCCAGTGTCTATTGCCTGTCCCTAGCTGCCCTTGAGAAGGCAGTAGTGATCTGCCTTCTTGAACCATTGCATTCAACGTGCTTCGGGTTGACCCACAATGCCATGAGAGAGGGCATTCAGGATTTTGACCCAGTGAAAGCAAAGGAATAGAGATATATTTCCAAGTTAGGATCGTGAGTGGCTTGGAAGGAAACTTACAAGTGATGGTGTTCCCATATATCTGCAGCCCTTACCGTCTAGATGGAAGTGGTCGCGAAGGTGCTGTCTGAGGATCTTTGGTGAATTTCTGCAGTGCATCTTGTAGATTGCAGTTACTGAGCATTGGTAGTGGAGGGAATGGATGATTGTGGATATGATGCCAATCAAGCGGGCTGCTTTTTGTGGACGATGTCAAGCTTCTTCAGTGTTGTTGGGGCTGCCCTCATCCAAGCAAGTGGGGAGTGTTTCATCACACTCCTGACTTGTGCCTTGTAGATGACAAATAGGCTTCAGGGAGTCAGGAGGTCAGATACTCACCACAGTATTCTTAGCCTCTGACCTTTTCTTGCAACCGCTGTGTTTATGTGGTGAGGCCAGTTGAGTTTCTGATCATTGATAAATCCCAGAATATTGATGGCGGGGGATTCAGTGATGGTTAACACTATTGGATGTCAAGAGACAGTGGTCAGAGTGTCTCTTATTGAAAATGGTCATTGCCTGGTATTTTTGTGCTGTGAATGACACTTGCCACTCGTCAGGTCAAGCCTGGATATTGTCAAGGTCTTGGTCTGCTTCAGCGGCTCCTTTGGTTACAGAATAGGTTCATGAGGCAGCTTCTGCGGTGTCTTCAGAGGCATGTTGATCTGGCCTGAGATTCAAATGGCCAGAGATTCAACGACTTTAATATCAGATTTCGCAACTGTGGAGAATCTGCTTCCTGTCTTTACCTTAACCTTGGGAACCCATGAGCTATGAATTGAACAAAGATGGACCTTGTCTTAATTTTTTTTCGATTTATGATTTCTGTTACTCATATATTACCAGAGTAGGGTGACTTAAACACTTTTCAACCTATTTTTTTGTAAAATACAAGTGACAGTAAATTACTATTCAATTCAATTCTATATTGCATTCGAACATGGTATTCAATATTTCCAACTCCAAATTTTCTTGCCCAAATTCTGTACAAAGTTGCCAGCCCTAGTGCACAAGCATACCTTTTCAACTTCTCAAACAGTGCCCTGCCTTTCACAAAAAGTACTTAATCTCTTCGAAAATGTAATAACTCCTCAAGAGGCCGGTATCCTATCACCACGTCACCCTTTATTTACACACATGGAGAGTCCCTGACACTGATCCAGCTCCCTCAGAGCCAGCTCTCAGAGTGAACAGAATGTCTGAACACTCCTGTTCTTACCTGTCAGCCAGGGCTCCCTGATTGGGCCAGATTAACAGGCCCAATCAGGGAACTCATATTCCATGTAGCCCACCTGGCTGACCTTGATACAATCTGTGTTGAGTAAGTCACCTCTTGACTCCCCAAAGCATGCTTACCATCCAAGTCACTAGTTTGGTGGAATATTCTCTTCCTCCCTGAATGAATATGGCTCCAAAAATACTCAAGAAGCTTCACACCATTCAGGACAAAGTAACACACTTCATCAGCACCACATCCACCAGCACCCTTCCACTACCCTGTGGCAGTGGTATGTACTAATAAGTGACTGACTGTAGCAATATACCAGTTCTCCTCAGCAGAAGCTCCAAACCCACAAACTCTACCACCTAGAAGGATAAGGCCATCAGCTTCACAGGAAGACTGTTGCTGTATTTACAAGCAATCCAAGTCTGCACCCCACCATGTTGGACATTTTCTGCCACTATCATCTTCTAATGTAGTTATCAACAGACCGTGCTCATTCTAGTGTAGTCGAGAAAAATGACTTTCTAATCTAACTAGATGACGGTCTTATATTAAATTAAACTTAGTTTATTGTATGTTAGCAACTATTCGTAAGTTACAATGATATGATAGATATTGTTACAGAAACTATGAAGAAGACAAGGGTTATAGATCTCAGCCCTTTGAGGTTCTAAGTAGTCATGCCTGCAACTTCATATGACAACACCATCCTGGTGGGTGATGCGATGTAACTGATCAGCTTTAACCCTTCCAGATATTTCACTCTCAGTTACACCACCTGCAAATCCCCTTGCAAGTTACACACCATTCTGAATCGGAATTACATTGCTGTTTTCTTTCGCTATGATTGGGTCAAAATTCTGGAACACACTGCTAGCTGTGTACCTGTGCTGTATGGGCTACTGCACTTCAGAAAGGTAACCTTCTCCAAGATAATCAGGGATGGGTGTAGATATTAACCCTACATATGCTCAGTTAGCCAAAATGAAGTAAAATGAAATTAAGTTGAATGAAATGTGGAGAAGACATAAAAAGCCTGGTGATGACCTGAAGATTAAGGGGGTTACTGGTTTTAAAGTGTTCCTGTGTTTTTCTGAAGAAGTATGTGTGTTTGTTTCAATCAGGTATTGAAATTTTGCTGTAATGGATTGAACTGTCTCAGTAACTCTGGAAAAGCTGAAATCTTGTTTTGAACCAACATGGCAAATTAAATAAGAAATAACAAGGTGTAGAGCTGGATGAACACAGCAGGCCAAGCAGCATCTTAGCAACAAAGAAGGCTGACGTTTCAGGACTAGACCCTCTGATGAAGGGTCTAGGCCCAAAACGTCAGCCTTCCTGCTCCTAAGATGCTGCTTGGCCTGCTGTGTTCATCCAGCTGTATACCTTGTTATCTCAGATTCACCAGCATCTGCAGTTCCTATTATGTCATCGCAAATTAAATGACTATTTATCAGCTGTGATGGTGTTGGAACTGTGCTGTGTAATTACTGTATGGTAGATTAGATGACAGAGAAGTGGTGAACAGCAAGTGCAAGCTAAGCTGAGGCCTGAGTTCATTAAGAGATACAACACTTTCCAAAGAAAGACAAGCAAGCCCTAATGAGTTACTTGATCAAATCAATGTGGTGATGACAGATTTGTGATGGTCGTCTGTTATCAAACGGATCATTTGCCGCAGACTGGATAGCGTTAGGAGTTTAAATACATGGGGTTTTTTGCGTAAAATGAGTGTCTCACAGCAAAATTCATGAGCTCAGGGACCAGGTCATCTGATCAATGGTGAGAAGTTGAGACAGACTGATCTCCTGTTCTAGCCTTTACACAAGCCCACATAAAAGGATTCTTTTGTGATTGTAAGCATTGTATGGAAAAGATACTTGTAGTCTTTTACTGTAATGTAGTTTGCTTTAAAAAAAGAACATTGGGTACATTCTATTGTTAAAACTGTCTTTGGTTATTGTTGTCCAAAGTAAACACTTTGGTCCAGGGAAAGTGAGAGTAAAAGCCTATTGGGAGTCGAGTAATGGCCCAACCAGTTACCCCAACTACATTCCATGTACTTCTTTTCAAAATTAATAGACTGACTTATTGTTCTAACAATCCTAGCCAATGTATAACAAGTAACACCAGGCAAGATTACTGAAAGCATTTAAATTCGCAATGGGCCAAAAAGTTAGGTACATGAATCAAAGCTGCAGGATACCTGGTGTCTCTCCCTCTTTCTATCATGGAAAATAAGCAGAGTAAATATAATAATTCGTTTATTTTTATACGTTTTAGAATTGCTATCTACTTAATGGACATCCATTATTTCAGAAAAAAAAACTATCTTTCATATATTAATTAACCTAAAAACAATTCTTCATAATTCATCATGTAAGATGCAATTACTTCATTTACGTTATTTTGTTTTGCTGAAATGGAATTGCTCTTCTACTTACTGACATTGAATTCCATCTGGCACAACTTTTACTCATTCCAACATTTTATACTCTTGCTCTCTCTGTTCTCAGAATTACTTGCTATGCCTCCTATTTTAGTGGCATCAGCAGATTTGGGAACCACTCACTTGACCCCAAATTCAAATGGTTGGTGTAAACATCAGTTAGTGACCTTTATAGCACTTACGTCTGTAGGATTCCATTATCCACATCTAACAAGTTCTTGCGAAACTGCTATATGCTCCTTTACATTGTTTCATCCTTTCTAATCATTAACGCAATTTGCAAAACTGAACTAAACTAAAGATAGCAAAAACTGCAGATGTTGGAGTCAGAGATAACAGAGTGTGGAGCTGGAGGAACACAGCAGGCCAGGCAGCGTCATATTGTTGATATTTTTGGTCAGGACTCTTCTTCTTATGTGGTTGATGGCATTTTTGATCCCTGGAGGAGAGAAGTCAAGGTCCTTGAAATAGCAGGACACCTGGGATGTTTGGGAGTGGAATGTCCCATCTTGGGAGCAGGTGTGGTGGAGGTGGGGGAATTATGAGTAGAGAATCACATTCTTGCAGGAAAGTGTGTGAAAGGAGGTATAGTCCAGGTAGCTGTGGGAGTTGGTGGGCTTGAAATAGGTGTCAGTTTCGAGGCAGTTACCAGAGATAGAGTCAGAGAGGCCCAGGAAGGAGAGGGAGGTATCGGAGATGGTCCAGGTGAATTTGAGGTTGGGGTGGAAGGTATTAGTAAAGTTGTTGAACTGTTCAAGCTCCTCATGGGAGCATGACGCAGCATCAATACAGTTAGCGATGTGGTGGAGGAAGAGGTGGGGGATAGTGCCAGGGTAATAATGGAAAAGGGACTGTTCCACGTATGGCATGAAGAGGCTGGCATAGTTTGGGCCCACCCTTAACCGCACCTCTTGCATTTCCAACACTTCTGCCCTCAAACACCCCAACCTCCAACAAAAACAAAGACAAAATCCACTAACACCACCACCCCCGGCACTTTTCCCTGCAATAGCAGGAACACCTGCCCCTACACACCCCCCCTCACCTCCATTCAATGCACAAAGCAAACCTTCCACATCAGACATGGGTTCACCTGCACATCCGTCACTGTGGTCTGCTGTATCCGCTACTCCCGATGCGGCCTCCTCTACATTGGTGAGACCAAGTGGAAGCTTGGAGACCACTTTGCAGAGCACCTGTGCTCAGTTCACAGGAAACAACAACATCTTCCGGTTGTGAACTATTTTAACTGCCCCATTCCACTCCCCGGGTGAAATGTCCATCCTCGACCTCCTCAGTGTCACAATGACGCCACCCGCAAACTGGAGGAGCAGCACCTCATATTCCACCTCAGGAACCTCCAACCCGATGGCTTAAACATAGATTTCACCAGTTTTTAAATCTCCCCAGACCCAGCCTCATCCCATGACCAACCTCCCTCTCATCCCCATCTCCTTGACCTGACACAACCTGTCCATCTCCTCTCCCACCTATCCGACTCACCCATCCCACTGACAAATCCTCACCGCCCCCTACCTGCACTCACCCATCACCATCCCACCCACCTTCCCCAGCCCCACCCCTCCTCCTTCTATTTATTTCCCAGCTCCCTTCCTCCTCACCATTTCTGAAGGAGAGTCCCAACCCAAAACATCAGCTTTCCTGCTCCTCTGATACTGCCTGACCTGCTGTGTTCCTCCAGCTCCACACTGTGTTATCTCTGGATTAAATCAAAGATGTTTACTTTTTCCCCAATAGTGACCTGTCAAATGCTTTTAGCAGTTTAGTCATACCACATTCACAGAGATTCTCTGCTGTCTGCAGTCAAGCTTTAATCATTAATAATTAATAAATGCATTTAGCCAAGCTAGACTGAGATTTGGATTACACAGATAACCATAATTAATAATATCTTGTATTTCTGAAAATGTGGCAGGACTGTTATGCGGGGCGGGAATGCATGCTAGTGTATGACCTACTTTTATATTTTTCTTAATGTTTTTCACTGTAGTTCAAATCCTCATAAATCTTTGCTATTGGTTGAAAAAACTTATATGATCTTTTTGACAGTAGACTGGCTGCATTTAATTTATTTGATCTTCATTTAAATGTTTATATATATTTGTTTTTAATCAAAAGTTCCAAAATTCCCCTAACCTCCTTGTTTAAAGAAATCGGCATGGCTTGCAATGCAACCCTTTTGAAAATGTAATCTTACTCATTTCCACTCTTAAAAGGATAGCATTTTTCTGTGGATTTTGTGTCTCTTCAGCCAAAGTTACAGCAGGAAAATAGAAAAAATTCTCAAGAAATGTGTCCCGCTACTCCCCAAACCCAATTCACAAATCCACTTTGTGAATGATCCACAATGATTGCCTCCCTTTCTCCTCATCAAATGTACAGTCATTTGGAAGTGTTCTTTGTGTAGGATCTGAGAAACAACAGAGCCACCAGAAAGATACCAAAGTGTGAAGCTGGATGAACACAGCAGGCCAAGCAGCATCTCAGTATCTTCTGATGAAGGGTCTAGGCCCAAAACGTCAGCTTTTGTGCTCCTGAGATGCTGCTTGGCCTGCTGTGTTCATCCAGCTTCACATTTTATTATCTTGGATTCTCCAACATCTGCAGTTCCCATTATCTCTAAAGCCACCAGAAAGCATGATCTGAATGGTAAAGGATATCCCCTTTCCCTCCCAGGAGTCTCATATCATTAACAGATCTGTAACTGAATTACCAATCTCTGCCATTCACTGTAACTCATCCCTACCAGCACTCATCTATAAAGACTGCATCTCTATATTTGTCTGAATTTTTAATTGAGCACTGAAATTAGAACAGAACTGCTTGAAGCTGAGCATTGCAGGTGGATTGCTGCATGTTTTGAAAGGCTGACTCTCATTGCAAGCACTGTTTACAAGGCTGCCGGGTCAAGCCATAACAGAAGTAGGTGCAGATGAGCTAAAGCCCAGGGCTATTTACAAATGAGCTTGTAGTGCAAACATAGCTTTCCTTTCACAAACCCATGCTGACTCTGCCCGAACTCCTTGAACTTCCCCAAATGCATTGCTACAATGTTGTTAATGATAATTTATAAAATTTACTCCATGACAGATGTTAAGCTAATTGGCTTGTAGACTTGTCCTTTCTCTCTCTCCCTCCCTTTTTTGAAGAAGGAAGTTTGGTTTGCCAGCCTGACCTGATTGTCACTAGAGCAAGGCAGAGCAAGGGACTTATGTACCAGGATCATGCAGACTCTCAGATGTAGGAGACTCTGTGGTAATTCCCAAATAAAGTGAAATTCTGAAGAGCAATTCTTCTGCTTCTGTTGCCCTCCAAAAGGACCCTTTGGAGAATTTGGAGGATTCTCCTTTAATTAGCCTGGAAAGGTTAAAAAACACAGCCTACCTTCCGGACAATGATCAAACTGATTCCCCAAATCATTGCTCACCCCCCAAACTACACATTCTCCCAATTCCTGAACCTTCCCCCCATCAGATCAGCTTCCTCCCATTCCCGACCACTCCTCCTTTTTCCCATAATTCAACATGATTCTCTACCTGCCTTTGAACCCAATGCTCCCTGCTGTCAACCTGAACCTTTAGACATGGCCTCTGTGCCTCTATAGGGCCTGACACCCATGTCTCCCTGTTGGAGTTGACACCCTGTCAATGTTAGCCCTAACTATTCTTCCGCTATATATACCTCCAAGCAATGGTTTCCAGAAGCAGTGACCAAACTGTCAGCAGATCGTTCAGTATTCATAGACAGTCCACGAGTCACCAAGAAGTTCAGAGGGAATATTGCACCCTGCCCTTACCAGACCCAAATCATTACTAGAGCTGGATCTGACCTCACTTTGACCCAGCTGAATCCATTGCTTTTCCCTGGCTTCCCTGGAACCATCTCCCGACAAGGCCTCCCATGCTGCCCTACTTTCTCCACTGAACTGACATCCACAGGAAGTCTGGCACCCGTCCCTCCCATATCATTACCATATTAGTCATTTCAGACCTTCAGGTAAAGTCTCCCAGGACCCAGGGTCTCATCAGCCCATAGCTCCAGAAATTTGTTTAAAACCATTTCCCTAGTGATTGTAATTTTCTTAAATTCCTCCTTTCCTTCCATATCCTGTTTCTGGGATGTTACTTTTACATTCTGTGGGAAAGACTGATGCTAAATACCAACAACTCTCATCAACCTTCTCCATTAGTAATTCCTCAGGCTCTCTTTTTCAAGGGCCAGGCTCACTTTATTAATTATATATTTTAAAATCATTTATACAAACGTTTATCCACTTATATTTCCAGCCAGCTTTCTCTTGCACTCTAATATTTCCCTCATTATTAATCTTTTAGTCTTTTTAAAACAATTTTTAAGTCTGATCCTAACTTCTGACATGCCGCATATCATTGTGGAATTATATTCCTGCTCTTAAATATGATTTTGCCATTAACTTTTTATATTTAATCACAAATGACTAATTCTCCCCTGGAAATTTTCTTTTACATTGATATGTATCTATTTTATGTATTCTGAAATTTCCCTTAAATGTCTGCCACTGCATCTCTAGTGGCCTATCCCTTAACCTAATCTGTCAGTTCCACTTTAGCTAGTTCTGCTTTCCTGTTCTCATAGTTACCCTTGTTTAAGTTTAAAATGATTGTTCCGGACTCACATTTCTCTCTCCCACACTGAACGTAAAATTCATTCATATTATGTTTGCTGCCACCTGGAGGCACCTTCATTCAGAGGTTTTCAGTTAATCTTATCCCCTGTTCTGTGAACATGCTCTTCTCAGAAACAATGCCGAAAACATTCTATGAACTCCTCACCTAAGCTATTTTGTCCAGCATATATTTTCAGTGTATGTTTATTTAAAGTGGCCCAATTATGTCCTTTTCTTTCTGACAAACTCCCGTTGCTTCTTCCTTTATGCTTTCTTTTATTACATGATTACTATTAGGTAGTCTATATGCCACTCTCCACAGTGATTTCTTACCTTTAGAGTATTTCATTTCTACCCAAACCACTTCTCATCCTGGTTTCCTGAATTTAAATAATCTCTCTCTATTGTACTAATACCATTATTAGTTAACAGAGCCACACCTTCGCCCTTTCCTATTTTCCTGTCTTTCCCAAATATCCTTTCAATATTCAGGTCTGTGCCATTTTACATCCACATTTCTGTCATGGCAATCTGATCTTACTTGCTTATTTCTGTTTGAGCTCTCAGCTCAGCTTCTTTATTTTGAATGCTACCTGCTTTCAGAAACAGAATCTTTAGTTATGTCGTTTTTTTATTATACTTGTGACCTCTATCCTTACATGTTGATTTACTGTTAGTTTTGAATCCTCGAGCCTTTCTTGTCACAGTATAACTTCTGATTTTACTGCATTTCTGTCTTTGATGTATTGTATCTTCCCAGATTTGATCATTTGCCTGCAGTATTTAGCTTGAAATCCTTTCAATTTCCCTAGTGATATGACTCACTAAATCCCTGGTCCCTGCACAGTTGAGGTTTAGACCGTACTAATTGTCTCACCCCATTTTCCTGAGTGCTGGAACCAATGAGCATGCACAAAACACACTTCCATCTTATCAATATTTCAACCTTTCAGACATTTCTTCCTCTTATCTTATTTGTCCCCTGTCAACTTGCATGTGGGCCAAGTAATAATCCAAATCTATCTCCTATAATAAAGTGCGCAAGTCACTTTTCCCCACCCTGAGAGGCGGCACACTGATTCAGTGGATAACACTGCTGTCCCACATGGACCATGCTTGATTCTAGCCTCGGGTGACTGTCTGTGTGGAGTTTGCATGTTCTCCGTGTGTCTGTGTGGGTTTCCTCTGGCTGTTCCAGTTTGCTCCCAGAGTCCAAACATGTGCAGGTTAGGTGGATTGGCCATGCTAATGAGGAGAGTCATGGCAAATGATGCTTAATCCATGTAAGTGTGAGGTTCTGCACTTCGAGCGATCAAATGTTAAGGAAAAGTATACAGTTAATGGCAGGTCCCTGAACGGAATTGATGTACAGAGAGATCTTGGGGTTCAAGTCCATAGCTCCCTGGAAGTGGCCACGCAAGTAGACAGGGCGGTAAAGATGGTGCATGGCCTGCTCACCTTTATTGTTCAGGGATTTGATCGAAGTTTACAAAATTATTTGATGCATAGATAGGGTTGACGGTCAAAATCTTTTTCCCAGAGTTGAAATGTCTAAACAAGGGGGTTGTATTTAATGTTAGTGGTAGAAATTTCAAGGAGATGTGAGGAGCAAGTGTTTTTTACACCTAGTGGTTGGGAGTGTGGTACGTGCTGCCAGTACGGTGGTGGAGGCAGGTACGATAGGGGGTTTAAAGGATGTTTAGTTAAGCACATGAATGTGGAGGAAATGGAGGGATGTGGACCAAGGGCAGGCAGAAGGAATTAGTTTAATTTGAAGTCATACTCAGCACAACATCGTGGGCAGAAGGGCCCATTCCAGTGCTGTACAGTTCTATGTTCTATGTTCCATCTAATTTCCCCTGTGGCATCTAGGGTTATGCAGGTTGGCTGGATTAGCCATGGGAAATGCGGGAATATGAGATTGGTGTGGGTCTGGATGCTCTTCAGAGGATTGTGGAAGGTGTAGTGGGCTTAATGGCCTCTTTCTACACTATAGGAATTCTATGATAAATCACAGAGTCTGTAGTTTGGCCTTTAGCTCCAGATTGAGAATGGGAGAGCACAGATTTAAGGTGATAGGCAAAAGAAGCAATAGACACATGAGTAAAAGCTTTCTCAAAGAGGAAGTTGTTGGAATCTGGAATATATCATCTACATACGACGGAGGCAGGTTTAATCGATTAGCTTATGGAGGATAAGATTATTATCTGAAAAGGAAGCTATTCTGTGATTCTGAAATCAAGAATCTTCAAGGTAGTAAAGGATCCAAAAGTTTCAAAACATCAATCTATTGAGATACAGGTGGCCAGAAAATTCCTGCCAACAATATCAATTTTGACATTTTCTTCTTTACTTTCCAAATATTGCTCTGAGTTCTAATCCCTATAACTGCGAAATTCCTGAACCTATTAATAATGCCCAAAATTTTTTTAAGTTCACTGCGTAATAAAAGTGATAGAGTGACATTCTGTGACGTGTATAAAATGCATAAAATGATGTGCAACATCATTGCAATCACTTAGAAAATTATGACATTTGTTACTAAAGTGAGATTTCAGAGCTCACACAGGATTAATCTGCCATAGTTTCTGTATTCAAGTCTACCGTGTATCAATTGTTGAATAATTTAACAATAAGGAAAATAAATAAGCTTGACTCTATCAAAGCATCCATTGACACAACTGTTAAAGCTCTAACATTGAGCCTGTTATTGAATGTCATTGTTACGACTCTGATGGAAGGAGTGTGCTGGAGAACAAGTTTCATTCCTCTCCAAGCCATATCAAAAGTGTGTGTCTTATTTAAATACCAGGATAGTCAACTTGTTTCTCTTTGGTACTGTTTTAAAGAGACTTTCATCTGTTCTCTTCAGTGGACTCAAAAATATCACGCATATTAAAAGCAAAATGCTTTCTGACAACAGGTAGCAAAATCAGTCATCAACTAAGCTACTGTACAGAATTAAACTATATTCCCCTTTATTATTCCAATCACAAAAACATTCGTACACTGACAAGACAAGATGACAAAATTCTACAGAGGTGTTAAAGGTGGTACAAAATACGTCAAAAAAGGAACAACAACTCTGCAAGCCAAAGGTTCGAATGCAAAAGTTTCAATGGGTTGACGTCTCACAAACAGGGCAGCACGGTGGCCCAGTAGATAGCACTGCTGTCTCACAGCACCAGGGGCCCAGTTTTGATTCCACTCTCGGGCGACTATTTGTGTGGAGTTGGCACTTTCTCCCCGTGTCTGTGTGGGTTTCCTCTGAGAGCTCCAGTTGCCTCCCACGGACCAAAGATGGGTGAGTTAGGTGGATTGATAATGCTAAATTGCCTATAGTGTGGGTTAGCCATGGGAATGTAGGGTTTCAGGAATAGTTAGGAGAATAGTGATGGATGGGATGATGTAGGAGGATTGGTGTGGACCCATTGGGCCAAATGGCCAGTTTCTACACTGTAAGGATTGTGTGATCGCTGATGAGTGGATTGATTTCCTCTAATCAAGATTCAACTGATATCAGTCACACAGGGATATTCAGACTAGATTCGGCTGGAAAACAGCTGGGATCCCTGATATCCGAAACATTCACTAATTAATCCTCTCTCCCCTCCCCCCACTCCAGTGGGCACTGTCAGCTCTTTCACGTCTGGCAGTTAGACACATCATTGTTCTGCCATTTTCACATTCTGATCGCTTATCAACATCTTTTGTCATCCAGCACTCTACACCAACCACAATCTCCCCAACTATAGCATAAATGTTACCCCGTCCTCACCACTTTAGTTGTAACAAAGAGTCATCTAGACTAAAAACGTTAGCTTGCTCTCTCTCCATGGAAGCTGCCTGACCTGCTGTGATCAGTACATGATGTGGAGGTGCTGGTGTTGCACTGGTTTGGACAAGGTCAAAAAGGTTATAGTGCAACAGGTTTATTTGAACACACAAACCTCCAGAGTTTGGCCCCATCCTCAGGTGTAACCAGTATGGATTCCAGCATCTGCAGTAATACGCCTACGCAGTCTTCAAAATTTCTTTAGTGAGAGAAGGAGAGTGCTTTCCTTGCAAACCTCTCCAGCAACTGTCAGTTTCCAATTCCCACTTTTCAGGAGAGACAGAATTCATTACTTACCAAGTCCATGGTAAGGAGAAACCAAAGAGTCAGAGGCTGTTGTTATGCAGACTTCAATGCAAGGTTTACAAATTCTTCTCAGTCTGTTTATTGAGCAACTGAGGACATAAAAGCTATTTTTTATTTCTCTTCAAAAAGCTTTGCTGGATGTCTCTTCTTTTTAATCAAAGTTATTTGCTTTTCTATTAAATGGTAAGTAGCCTATAATTGTCATTGATTCTTTACTTTTATTTCCAAACATTCACCAAATAGATCCCTCTTCAACCTAATAATGTCTAAACAGCTTTGTTTTCCATTTCTCATAATTCACAAATATATACATGTTTTTTACATCATGCAAATTCTTGCTTGATGCAAAAATACGAACTACAATACGGGGCTTTGTCATATTAACATTATAAGTAGACTTACATCTCCAAGTGCTCTGGCCACTCGCAACTAAATCAAATTCTAATTGTACAGATGTCTATCGTTAATGAAATCTTGCACTTTTGGAAATGCAAATGCTCTGTATCACTGGACAGGAATATTAATATATGCTTCCAAATGCCATTGTACTTATATTTTTTTCTGATGTTTATCACAATTGCTAAAAACTTCATAAATCACGTCTATTCATTATTATTGTTTTGGGGTAGTTATTTCTAACTGAACCAAACTTTGTCTGTTTACTGTTAGACTATTAAAAGGTAATCTGCTAACATTATCAGTCATCTGCTGTTTATATTTCTGATTTATTGGCAAAAGTTGCTAAAATGTTAAATGAAATGATTTTCTTTAAGTTCAGACTTTTATGTTTTGAACACACTAGTTTTTTTTTGGAATGCAGTATTTTTCTCCTGAAAGCATTTTTAAACAGTGCTAATGTCTCAGAAGTGATAGCCACATTATAAAACAGACATTAAATATGAATCAATCATCACACAATTTCTCCAAATTATTAGATTTGCATTTTCTAATACAAAACTTGCATTCATCTCAAGATAATTAATGATTGAAAATGTAGATAGCTCCATCAGAATAAAGGAAATGTCAGAATTTCACCTTGGTGAGACTTCTTACGATATGCCGTTTAAAACCAAATTGTCCTAAAATGAAGGAGGCTTCAAGAAACTATTGTATCTGAATTTGCACTTCAATTGATGAGTTCTGCTCTTTGTATGTATAACCTGCTTATTTGATCTGCACCTCTTGTTCAATTCACCCCTTCCTGAAAGTTACATTTTAAAATGAAAGGCTGTTGATTCAGCTCAGAAGCATATGTAGAAATTTGCAAATGGGCTTTTATCAATACCTGCTCCAGAACAGCAGTACAGAGACAAGGAAAAACGAATTTGTCAACATAACTGAAACACTGATACTCTGCCTTTCTCTCTTTCTCAACCTGAAGCTCAGAAATTCCTTGTGGAAAGATAATATGGAGCAACAATAAACATAAACTGAGAACTCCAGGATTTTGCAGCTTTGCCATCATGGAAGAAACAAGACAGCAGCGAAAGTTAGATTCACGTGTTTCTATTCTCACAAATCGAAAACTCTAAAATAAATCTACTGCCTTCACCTTCCTGTCTGTACCAGAAACCCTTCCTCCACTTTATTTGCAAGCTCGACACCTCCATCCATGTGCGTGTTTGTTATTACCGTCTAGTAATTCTTTTCTGAGTAATAAAACTTTGCTCTCTTTCACTCTAAGAAGCCTTGGAATTGATTTTCTTTTACTTTTGATCTGATCAACTAAGTTTGACAGCTGCGTGTTAAAAAAAAATAAAAAGTTTTATTTGCAGTGACTGTTGGAGCACAGTTCAAAAAAAAGGGGATCTATTACCTTTACTTGTCTGGCCATGACAATATAACTATATAACAGAGATAATGGGAACTGCAGATGCTGGAGAATCTGAGATAACAAAGTGTGGAGCAGGATGAACACAGCAGGCCAAGCAGAATCTTAGGAGCTCCTAAGATGTTGCTTGGCCTGCTGTGTTCATCCAGCTCCACACTTCGTTAACTATATAACAGCTTTGGCTGTTTTTTTGTCTTCAGAGCATTTCCAAGTCAAAGCTCCAATAAGACAACTTGACCCTAGTTCCATTCTGATGCTTATGAATTTCACTGGTCCTTCATTCCTTTGTCTCTACAACATCTTCCTTCAGACTTGACTGATTTATAGTTTTGCAATTTTTGTTACATTTCAGTCAACCCTATGGGGTTTCTTATGAAACGGTTTTGTTGCACAAAAGGTCTTCAGTCTTGTTGATCCTCCACACTGTAATTCCCAGTGTATATCCAAATACATGAAAATGTGCACCAGGGTATGCACTCTCCTGATTTCTGGAACCAATGCCCTCTCTCTGTCCTCATTCTGCATGTTTCAACACTTTAACCATGTAGGTTCCGTTTCTACAATGACCTATCTGAAATCTTCCACCTTCAAAAACCTTCCACCAAATTACACAGACCAATCTGTAACATTGCATTTATAGCTTTCAAGCATTTCATTCATTGTTATTATAAATGAACTAAAATCCCAGTAATCCAAACTGTTTGAACTAGCGTCTGAATGATTTGGTGGCATCTTGTGTATTGAAACTAATTGGATATAACTCAACAGCTCAACCACAAACTTCACTATGAAAATCATTACAGCTGATCTCCTGAATCATGTGGCCGAGATCCATAACAGTGGATTCCTTTGCACAGGTAAATCTATTGAAACATATAGAAGTTTTACAGTGTGCAAGCAGGCCAGCCTCCTGCCCTGTAACTTTATTTCCCATGGCTAATCCACCTGGCCTGCACATTATGGGCAATTTAGCACAGCCAATCCACCTAATTTGGAGTGTGGGTGGAAACAGGGAGAATACGCAAATTCCATTAGATGGAGGTTGGAATTGAGCCTATGTCCCTGGTGCTGTGAGATAGCAGTGCTAACCACTGAGCCAGCCATTCCTGTAATCTCTTTTCTAATATCTCCATTGTACAACTAGGTTTACAAGCATGATCGCTGAACTTCAGGGCATAAATTACAATAATAGATTATACATATTAGGCATGTTCGCTGTTGAATTTAGAAGGTGAAGGGATGGTCTAGTCGAAGTTTTCAAGTGTTTAACAGGAAAGAAATACAGTGTAGGTAAAGATAAAGAGACAAGAAGGCATAGAGCTGGATGGACACTGCAGGCCAAGCAGCATCATAGGAGCAGGAAAGTTGACATTTCGGGCCTAGGCCCTTCTTCAGGAATGGAGGAGGGGGAGGAGGTTCTGAAATAAATAGGGAGAGAGGGGGAGGCGGATAGAAGATGGATAGAGGAGTAGATAGGTGGAGAGGACATGGATAGGTCAAAGAGGCGGGAATGGAGAATCTTCTGTCTATCTTCTATCCACCTCCCCCTCTCTCTCTATTTATTTCAGAACCTCCTCCCCCTCTCCCATTTCTGAAGAAGGAACTTGGCCCGAAACATCAGCTTTCCTGCTCCTCTGATGCTACTTGGCCTGCTGTGTTCATCCAGCTCGACACCTTGTTATCTCAGAGTCTCCAGCATCTGTAGTTCCTACTATCTCTAGGTAAAGATAAAAACTGGAAGAACTGTGGATGCTGTAAATCAGGAAAAATAAACAGAAGTTGCTGGAGAAGCTTGACAAGTCTGGCAGCATCTGTGAAGAAAAGTCAAAGTTAATGTTTCGGATCTAGTGACCCTTCATCAGAACACCAGATGAAGATAAACACTTTCCACTGGTTAGAGATTATAAACCTAGGCAGCAGAGTGTAAAAATGAGGGCCAGACCATTTGGGAGAGATGTTAAGAAGCATTTCTGCATACCAAGTGTGGTAAAAGCTTGAGACTTTCTCCCACAAATGGCAGTTGTTGTAAGGTCAGTTGTTAATTTTAAATATGAGATAGATAAATGTTTGTTAAAATAAGACTTTAAGAGATATGGGCTAAAGGCAGGTATATAGAACTAGGCCACTGATCAGCGAAGATTGCATTAAATAATGGAACAGGTTTGAGGGCTGAATAGCCTACTCCTGGTCCTCTGTTGCTATATTTTGCAAAGAGTCAATTAGCTCAGCTAGCTTGTAATACAGCATGATGCAAACAGCATAAGTTCAATTCCAGAACTGGCTGATCTTGCCATGTAGGGTTGTCCTTCTTAATTTGTTCCCTTGCCTGACATACGATGACCCTCAGGTTAAGCTGCTGCCAGCCATCTCTCTCTCTAATGAGGGAGCAGCCCTATGGTCTGGTCAGACTACAATGATTTTACTTTTATATTGAACATCAACCTTTGTCTTACTTTCTTTTCTCCTTTCTGATGTCCTTGATGAGCAATAGTTTTAAGTACAGCAATAATTCTGGCCTAAGGTGGGCGATTGTGGCATAGTAGTACTGTCACAGGATGAGAAATCCAGAGGGTCTTGCTAATGTGCTGGACAAGTTTGTTTAAAATTTACCACCGCACCTGGTAGAATTTAAATTGAAATAACAAATCTGGAGCATAAGGTTAGTCTCTATAATCATAATGATATCCACTAGAACTGATTGTTGTAAAAATCCATTTGGTTCACTGGCATTCTTTAGGGAAGGAAATCTCCAAACCTTAAGCCGTCTCTTAACTGCCCTCTGAAATGATTTAACACGCCATCACCGTGCCATGTCGTGCAGTTCAAGAACAATTAAGAATGGCCAACAAATACTGACCTTGCCGGCAACACCTATATTCCATGAAAGGTTGTGGGAAAAAAGTAGACAGGTTGGATAATATGGTTTGTTTTTGCATATTCTATCAATTCAGAATGGCAAAGAAAATCACTGTTAGAAGTAAAATATCAATTAAAGAACTATTCATTTGTGAGAAGTAATTAATTTTAAAATTGATTTTAAATCTAACCATGGCCTGTTAGTTTGAAGGGCACATTTCATCTCATTCCATTAGTCAAATACGAGATTTATTTCTAATTTAAAACCAAGTCAGCTTTGCTGAGAAGCACTGATGTCTGATGTATGTTGTGGTGGTTTAGACTGAAAACATTTTGAGCTATTAGGTAATAATTTGACAGCCATGTTCGATGCTTGTGCTCAAAGAAGTAAACAAGGCAAGAGCAGCATCATATGAGGACCAAATGACAGATATTGAAGTAGTGTTGCACACTGAAGAGAAAGACTGTATTTGTCAAACTAAATCTCAAGACCTTCATGGTCACTGAAAAGCACTTAACTTGTGTGTGCTGAATTCAATGGGTGTCTTTGATAAACCAGTTCACTCCCACTCAAAATCTGAAAATGGCCTGAGGTATGTAATACCTTTGTTAAATATCCATACGAAACAATGCAACAAAATGAATAGTTTTATGAAGCTGGCTTGTCAGTCTTTTACAAAGCAGTTGGCTGTATTTTGATGAAACGTTTACGAGATTCTTTGCAAAGTGAATCTCTGAAGTACAAATGCTCTTAAATTTGAACACATTCACATCAATGAACATAGTCTTGTTTAATAATGTATAATTTAGAATAATTGTTCAAATATGCTTGAATGATCATTATATAATTATTCCAAGCTTTTAGCTAAATCTGTTTTCCTCTACTGTTGCTTCAGTGTTCAGATAAAGTAAGAATAGCTTGATTATATAAGATTTTATTAGTTAGTAAAGACTGTGCCGAACTGCCATACATGTAGACAGAAAGCTGCAGAATTAGAACTGTTTATGAAGGGAATGTATTTTACAGATAATTCATTAGGTGTTGGATTTTGACACTGCTAACAGGTCGATTGGGGGCGGGTAGATTGTTAAAACAATAGATTTTTGGATTGCATCCAAAACCCAATTCCAATACATCCATTTCCAAGTGAAATGGAGGTGTATTTGGATGTGATCTGAACAAAATTATGAAATTAATTAATGCAAGTGGGTGTGTAGTTATCACAATGATTGCCTTCCGTATTAAAAATTAATGAGATATTTTTGAATTAAAGTCCACTGATCTTAAAATTTAATTGGGGGGAATATTGGATAAAGGACTGTCAGTGCATGTAGGGATTACCATAAGACCATAAGATCATAAAATGTGGGAGAAGCAGTCAGCCATTCAGCCCATTGAGTCTGCTCTGCCATTTAAAAAAGATCATGGCTGCTCTGATAATCCGTAACTCCACTTTCCTGCCTTTTCCCATAACCTTTGACTTTCTTACTGTACTCTCACTCGTGACTTGTATAGTTTTAACTAAGCCTCTTTAATTTTTTTACTCCATTTCTTGTGAAATAAAGGCAACGCTCCATTTGCTATCCTTATTTTCTGAACTTGGATGCCAAATTTTCATGGTTCATGAACAAGCACACCCAAATTCTTCTGCTCTGTAGCTTTCTACAGTCTTTCTCCATTGAAAGAATATTCACCTCCTCTATTCCTCCTGCCAAAGTGCATAACCTCACATTTTCCTGCATTATGAAGCAGGGAAACCTTACTGCAGTTAGGTTAGACTGTTGGCCCAGGGGTAATTTGCTTCCTTCTTCCACCAAAACTGGAACACAATTTCTTGAATTTTCTGGTTTTGTCTCCTTAAAAATGTTCAGTACAATTCAATGCATCATCTGAGCTGCATATATTGGAGGAGCTGTTTGAATCTATGGAATCCTACAACCTGGAAACTGATCAAAGATATGCAAAGCCAACCAGATTCTAAAATGAGATAGCAAGAACTGCAGATTCTGGAGTCAGAGTTGATACAATATAGAGCTGGAGGAACATAGCAGGTCAGGCAGCATCAGAAGAGTAGGAGAGTTGGCCAAAATATTGACTTTTCTGCTCCTCTGATACTTCCTGATCTGCTGTGTTCCTTCAGCTCCACATTGTATTGACACAGATTCTAAAATAAACTGTAAACATATGGAAGACATGGGTGAAGTGTGGCCAAATAATGAAAGTCCAGTATGCCACATCTAGGAAAGTAAATTCAAAATATTGATAATGTCTTGGCAGTCTAGACAAGAAAAGCAGAAAAAGGAGATTGAAAGGGAAAGAAGGTGGCAGTGGAAAACCTGCTTTGTTCAATCTGTCTCAAGTAACAGAGTATCTAGTAATCCACTGTACAATATATTAATGTGTTTTGTTATTATAGTCAAGACCAAGGAAGGATTTTCAGTTGATGCGACAAAGGCTAGATTCTAGCACTGAAATTTAATTTACTTTAGATCATTGTGTTTCACTTTCAGCAACAGCCTCCTACCCAAGAGCACAGGCAAACCTGTCACAACATGAAGAAAAGAACTTAGTGTTTGCTGTTCCTTCCTAGTTGCCCAGTCAAAGCATCTGGGATGTGAGCAATTATAATTTGAACTCAAAAGGGGACCTCTGACACCAGAAGTTAAACCATTGGAAACTGTAGAACAAAAGCATAACTGTTGGAAGTTCTCCAAAAGCCAGACTGTACAAACACTGAAGTCACATATTAGTCAAAAACAAAAGTGACTGCAAATCTAATATTCATAATCAGCTTTGATATGTTCTGAAGACATGATAAAATGGAATACAAGCTGGCATTACTGAGGGCAGATCTGCCCAAGTCCAGAATGGCATGGGCAATGGTGTGTCAGTTGGTAAAATATGGCAAGAATAGAAGATTGAGATTTGCAGTCAGGAAAAGGGCTTTGTTTCCAACGCAAGGGTTTAGCAGTGGGATGCAAGCCTCATTAGTGAGTTGTGAGATATCTATTTGCAAGCATTAATTTCTCAGCGTTATTTCATATCACCTAATTTATATGCAGTTTGCTATATTATGGTCTGAGATGTGGAGATTTCTTTTACTCAGAGGATTATAAACCAATTAAAATCACAATGACAGGGTTGTGAGAGTTCAGTATTTGAGTAGGACAAAAGTTGTGGTTAGAAGATTTTTGATGACCAATGGCATACAGGGTTATGGGAATATGTTGGGTAAAAGACATAGAGCTGTTCGACCAGCCATGAACCTACTGAAAAGCTGAGGGGCCTCTTTCTGTTCCTATGGCTCTATCACATTAGGACAATTTTTATATGAAACACAGAGCAGTACTAAGCGTATCAGAGATAATGGGAACGGCAGATGCTGGAGAATCCAAGATAATAAAGTGTGAAGCTGGATGAACACAGCAGGCCAAGCAGCATCTCAGGAGCACAAAAGCTGATGTTTTGGGCCTAGCCATGCCCGAAACGTCAGCTTTTGTGCTCCTGAGATACTGCTTGGCCTGCTGTGTTCATCCAGCTTCACACTTTGCTATCGCAGTACTAAGCATCTCCAGTTTGCTGTTTGCTCCACCTTGGCCAGTTTTCTCCAGCATTTCAGGAGACGGGCAGTGGCAGTATACACTCTTCAATGTGAAGGCATCAGGCTTGTACCAGCCTCACCACATCATCAAGGCACATCTTCGACTCAGCTAGAACACAGTTTACCACTTCAATGTCACACAGTGGAACACACCAATATCTTACATTGAAATGTTGCTGACAGGTCTCCGTGCACAGGGGGAGGCACTGATCTCATGCATCGCATCAGGGGTATTTTAGGGCTTTCAACTTACTCTCTCCGTGCTCACTCACTTTTCACCTACTTTGAATGCTCAAAGCATCTCTGTTTTGCCTTGCTTTGCCGTTTTGCACATTGCCCAATTTAGAACTTAAAGCGTTATAGTATTTTAACACAGGCACAAACCAGGCAGCTTGCCATGTTGGCCAGCAGTGATCAGCCAATGGAATGGACATGTTGCTGTACAGCACTGACTGTGTTACATCGATGTCAAACCTATACCAAGTGCCAGTAAATTATGTGTCAGATATATTGCACCTACTTCAAAAAAAATAAAGTCCAATGGAGGTGGTTCTCCGTTAAGCCAAGGGGTACTGTCATCAGTCAGGTCCTTCATTCCCTTTAATTTCTTTCCCACTGCACAGCTTTCCAGGTTAATATTTTTATGCTTTTCTTTTTGTTTTATGAAAGTTAAGACTACAAACTGATGGAAGCCTGCATAACATCCGATGCTCGCTTGCTCGATTATGACTCGATTTCATGCTTGCTTGAGGGATATGGAAAAGACAGTCATTATTCAGTGATAGTTAGAATATCATGTGGAATTAAGGAAGGCTAGCCTCTCTGCATTCTCCTCATTGCAGCGTCAATGAGAACTGCTCGCAAAAATCATGATTAAAACTGAGAATATGATGAAAAGTGTGATGATTGAAGGTGGTAGGACAGGTAGACGCTATAGTTATTAATGTATGAAGCTTTAAAATGAAGTTACACTTTAATAATGAGCCATAATGTATTAGAGCAAGGAAGTGAGGCTGATCTTGCATAAGATGCAACTTAGACTTCAGAATGGAATATTGTGTACAGGCCTAGGCACAACTTCATATGAAGGATGTGAATGGATTGGAAAGAGAACAGAAGTGGCTTATAAGAATGGTTCTAGGGATGGAACTTCAGCTACGGGGATAGATTGAAGAGACTGGGCATGTTCATTTTGGAGATGAAAAAGCTAAAAGGGGGTTTGTTAGAGATTTCCAAAATCATGAGTGAGCTGTTTAGAGTAGATTAGGAGAAACTATTCCTGCTCATAAAAGGGTATAGTCTTTTCACACAGTGACTGGTTAATATCTGGAATGCACTGCCTTGAAATTCGAGCATTCAAGATGGCATTGGACGGAAATAATGTGCAAGGAAGTGGGAATAAAAAGAAGAGATCAGCTTGAGGTAATGATGCTCGTTTGAAGAGCCAGAATGAACACAATGGGCCAAATGACACAATTCTGCCCTGTAGCACTTCAGTGATGCTGTGATTCACAATGAATTTTCACCTGAGCCACCTGTTTGCCCTCATAAGATTTTCTTTTTTCTTTCTCATCCATGAAAAGCTGGAGCAGAGGCAACCTGCTTTATTGGTGACTCTGCAATTTGGACAGGAGACCCTAGGGGTGTTTGTAATGAGAAGCCTAGACGTATTGAGAGTATGCTGTCTTGATACAGCTTCCCCCTCCTGGGCTTGAAATCAGACAAACTTGGGCGATTGCATGCAAGTTGGAACTGGAAGGACTGTGTATCTCTGGAGTGTCCTGAGATTGCTGGGTGTCTGTTATGTCGTTCCTCCAAGTGACTCGGACAAAGCTGCCTGCTGCTGTGTATGTTGCTCTGCTGCTTGTGCTTTTGTATGAAGCCATTATTGGCCAACATCATGGGCTCCCCTTCTGTCAATCTACTGAGTGCCAGTCACCTTGGGCATTCGATCCTCTACTAGCTGCAGACATGTGCCAATGAGGCACTCACCAGAACATTCTCCCAAGTCTACTTTAACAACCGTACCCACCAGAGTGGCAGTATTTAAGTTGGTCCTGGATGTGGATGAGGAAAGCATTCTCTTAGTTGCTTTTGATTTCTCCCGCAGAGTTGGAAAAGGAGCGGCTGTTCTTTTCAAAGAGTAATGGCTGTGTAGACGTCATTGGCACTTCCTGTCAAGAGAATCAGTTGTGAAATAGAGGTAAAAGCCAGAGCAGGTTAACAATGCTCAGATTGCTGGTAATGCACAGCACTTGACAATGTATATTATTCAGCTGCCAGAACAAGGAATCCTTGGCTCCACCAGATGAACAGAATGAGTATCACCCATTAAGGCATGGAAATATAGAAGATGAAGGCAGGATTAGGTCATTCAACCCCTCAAGCATTCGCCATCATTCAATATGATCATGGCTGGTTATTGAATTCAATACCTTAACCACCCTACCTCCATACCCCTTGATCCCTCTAGCCACATCAATTCTGTTCTCAAAGAGGATGAGGAGACAAAAGTTGGACATCCTATCACTAGTCTTGACTCTCTTTGTTCAATTTGGGCTGGATTCTCCTGGAATGAGGCAAAACGAGGAATTGAGTGAGACATAAATAACTGCCACAGTTGTTAGTGCTGGTGCAAGTGGGAGAAAGGTGTTGAGGAGCCCCAAGTGATTGAATTGGAAATGCAGAGGGCATGAGAAGTTACTAGTCTGGGGAGGAGTAGGATTGGTGAGAGTAACTTAAGGAAGGATGCTGCATGAAATGGTGAGAATGGTAGATCTCAGAGGGAGGTGGGTCCAGCTACAGAGTTACAGCAAGGGTGATGTATCAGGGAGAAGATGGAAGTACTTTACCTTGTGAACCATGGAGGTTCATTTGTCTCCTTCCTATCCACTGGACATTGACACCTCACTGGTTTGTGTCTCAACTTCAGACCAAGCTGGCAGGGTATGGTGCCATGTTTGGGTGCCAACTTCTATTTTGCAGCCACATCCATTAGAACTATGTAGTAACATGCTGCGAATGGCAGTTTCTGACTGGTAGCATGTGACCTGGTGCATAGCTTGAATTTAACTATGATATTGGTGACACAAATCCTGGAAGGGACTGGCATTGGTGAGAGTTTCTGCTCTTGGCAAGCAAAAGAAAGTGTCATACATCCTCCACAGAGGCATGGCGCATACATGATGAGATGAGCAATGGAAAATTGTAAGGGCTAAATCTCAAGAGCTCACAGTAAGAAACTCTGCATGAAACTCCCTGAAGTTGATGCTTGGCCAATTTAACCCAAAGTGTAAGATAACAAAGTATGAAGCTGGATGAACACAGCAGGCCAAGCAGCATCTCAGGAGCACAAAAGCTGACGTTTCGGGCCTAGACCCTTCATCAGAGAGGGCGATGGGGAGAGGGTTCTGGAATAAATAGGAAGAGAGGGGGAGGCAACCGAACAAGAGAGTTGCAGTGGGAGAGAGATTCCCTGAGGTTGGTCCGGAGGGTAGCTTCTTCAAGTTAGGCATCCCTGGAAGAGGCTTCGCAGTGAGGTTAAAATTGTATCAGTGATAATGGGAACTGCAGAGGCTGGAGAATCCAAGATAATAAAATGTGAAGCTGGATGAACATAGCAGGCCAAGCAACATCTCAGGAGCACAAAAGCTGACATTTCGGGCCTGTACTTTTCATCAGAGAGGGGGATGGTGAGAGGGTTCTGGAATAAATAGGGAGAGAGGGGGAGATGGACCGAACAAGAGAGTTGCAGTGGGAGAGAGATTTACTCACTGCGAAACCTCTTCCAGGGATGCCTAACCTGAAGAAGTTACCCTCCTCCCTCCGGACCAACCTCAGGGAATCTCTCTCCCACTGCAACTCTCTTGTTCGGTCCGCCTCTCCCTCTCTCCCTATTTATTCCAGTTCCCTCTCCCCATCCCCCTCTCTGATGAAGGGTCTAGGCCCGGAACGTCAGCTTTTGTGCTCCTGTGATGCTGCTTGGCCTTCATCCAGCTTCACACTTTGTTACATTGGATTCTCCAGCATCTGCAGTTCACAACCCATAGTGTTAGTGTTGTCAGCTATCTGCCTAATTGCACTATCCATTTAAATCAGTTTTTTTGCTCACTTATTTAGTTTTAGCGTCTGAGGATTAAGAAACCTGAAATCCACAGATTCAACCTGGTAGGATCAGATCAGGTGCCTTTTCATACAGGTAAGGTACCCCTTCGGATTGTCAAAAGGAGACATGAATTTGTGTGTAAAGTGCATAAACATATTGAAATTTTAAAGTCCATTGTAATTGTCAACATACCTATCAAGGAATAACTATGAAAGGGAGCTATCAGGCACATAAAAGCGCTCCCTTTCAAATCTTTGAATAAAATGTTTGGCGTTATTAAAAACAATTACTTTTTTTAATCTGTTGACATAAGCCTGAAGTTACTATTACTGTATTAGTGCCACCCAACGTATATCCAAGACTTTCTATTATAACAGTAGTTTCCTTTCCATTATAAAAGTTTGATTGAAAGCCCCATGTGTGTCTGTAAATTCCAATATTTGCTGTTACATGGCATTGTACACTCAAATAAAATATTTGGTCTTATGAGGAGTTATGTCATTTCAGGAAGTGAAATGTAATGAATGTTTTGTTTTACAAATGAGAGTTTTTTTTAAATAAAGACTGAAATAAATATTGGTATGATTTCATTATAATATGGGTCCTGATGTCATCCATGATGGATACTAGGTGAAGTGTAAGGGAAAATGATTGCAGGTAGGGGGTACATGTTGGCATCAGTTGATACTGCTTTGGCATGAGGGCGATGAAGGACCATGGGGGTAATGCAAAGCTGACATAGATGATTTCATGGATTATCAAGTGAGTTCAGACTATGAGGTGCCATGGTTTGACATGGTTGGGCAGAAGGAGCTTGTGGAAAGAGGAGGCAGTGTGGAGGATATTTGTTGTCTTGTTGCTTCATCTTGGAAGTTCAATACTATAACTGAAGCACTGAGGCAGGCCTTCCTCACAATCTGCCTCCATACCCAACAGCCTCAGCACTCATGCTGGGATCACGCAGCCTAAATATCAGGAAATGTCTCCACCAAAGTAAAATCCCCCGCTTCTGGATCCTTTTCTCCTGGGCCACTTTTACAAAACGTGGAATTATCCCAATGCTGCTCCTGATCAGGAAACAGAATTCCAGGTCCAGGTTTCCATAAAAATCTAATATTACTTGTATAGTTAAATTACTCTTAAAACCTGACATGGTTTCAATCAACAAGTCTGATAATCTATTCCACAACCTCACAAAGACGGATTATCTTGCATTTTGCCCTCAATCTTTTAAATCTTACATCTATGTCCCATTGTTCAATACTGCTGAAGCAATGAAATCTGTTCTGTTCCACCCACTCATAATTTAAACTCCTTTGTCAAATTATTCCAACATTTTCTCTTCTCTAATGAAAATGGCCACAGATTTTCAAGCACTTCCTAAAATCAGGCAGCATCCAAGTGAATTTGTATAGAACGTTAAAACTTTTCTGATAGACAGATTAAAGGACACAAAGCATCAGTTGATTTTCAATATATAAGTGTGGATTGTGAACGTTCCTGCAGTTTGGTCAGTCAGAAACTATATCATGCAATGTCATTACTGGGTTATTAGCAACGGGAATAGAATTCCCACAGCTCAGAAAGAAGCTATTCAGCCAACTGAGTCTGCAACAGCACTATAAGGAGCATCCCACCCAGTCCCCCCAACCCTATCCCTGTAATCCCACATTTCCCATGGCCAATCCAGCTAACCTACACATGTTTGAATGGTGGGAGGAAACCTATACAGGTATGGCAAGAGTGCACAAGCTCCACACAGACAGTCACCTAAGGGTGGGACTGAACATAGAATCCTGGCACTATGAGGCATCAGTACTAGCTACTTGAGCCACCATACTGGCCTCAGGACAATAAACGAACAAGCTTTCCTATTTGAAAAGAAAGCCATCACCAAAGAAATTGGCCCCAATTTTAAATGTTCATTAGATGTGAGTGTCCTTGGCAACGCTGATATTTATTGTCATCCCAATTGCCCTTGAGATTGTAATGGCAATCAGGCTGCTTGAACCTTTACACTCCACATAGATCAGCTGGCTCAGTTGGCAGGGCAGTTGGCTTGTCATGTAGCAACAATGCCAACAGTGTGGGTTCAATTAGCGTACTGGCTGAGTTTAACACAATGGCCACCTATTCTCCAATTTGCCTGCCTGAAGTGTGGTGACCCTTTGGTTAAATCATCAACCATTATCTCTCTCTTCCCAATGGGAGAGCAGCTTAATTGTGTGCTCTAAATGCATCCACAGTTCTGTTAATTAGGGAGTATCAGATTTCTGAGCCAGTGGCAATGAAAAAGTAGCAGTATGTTTCCAAATCAGGATAGTGTGTGGCTTGAAGGGGTACTTGTAGCAAGTACTGTTCTTATGCATCTGCTGCCTTTGTTATGGCAGGTGGTAAAGTCCACAGGTTTAGAAAATGCTGTGAAAGGAAGTTTGGTGAGTGATTGAGCTGTACTATGTATATAGTGGCTCAGTGGTTAGCACTGCTGCTTCACAGTGGCAGGGACCCAGGTTTGATCCTAGACTTCGGTGACTGTGTGGAGTTTGCACATTCTCCCTGTGTCTGAGTGGGTTTCCTCCGGATGCCCTGGTTTCCTCCCACAGTCCAAAGATGAGTAGGTTAGGTGGATTGGTCATGCTAAATTGCCCATAGTGGGCAGGGATGTGTGAATTAGATGGATTAACCATGGGAAATACAGGATTGGGGTATGGGGGTGAATCTGGGTGGACGTGTTGGGCCAAATGGCCTGTTTCCACACTGTAGGGATTCTATCATTCACTTTACTGCCACTGTGTATTATTGGTTTGGGGAGGGATGGGGGACTAGTGGATGGGTGCTGATATTTTATGGACATTGGCAAGCTTCCTGAGTATTGCTGCAACTGTATGCACCCAGAAAAGTAGCGAGTGTTCCTTCATTAGTTGTAAATAATGGTTGATTGCTACCAATCTCACCGCAACCAGGGAGCGAGCAAAAAATGAACCTCTGTCAGCAACACCCATATTCTGACAGCAAATCATTCTTAAAAAATGTAATCTCAAAGCCTTCCAATCTTCTGCCAAATTGTAAGTGATGTAAGTAGCTACAACAGAATAAATCAAATAAACAAGTTGAATGTATGCAGCATCACAATGGCCAGGATTTTCATTTTGAGCTAATTGTTATGGAAGTGTCAATCTGGCAACGAACATGTTCAAAATAAAAGTGCGTTTGTGGCCAAAACTTGCTTACAGTTGAGGCAGAGCCCATGGCTTGATTTAACATTAGTTATTTTTAATCAACCTGCTCAAGCACAGTATGACATACAATAAAGGAAGGTGGGACTTGAGCCCAGATCACGTAGCACAGAGGGAGGGGCAATACCACTTCACCCCCTGAATTTAACAGTGGGATGCTATTACAATTCGAGTTCCACACGTGTGCTAATTTTCTGGTGTTAGCTCTAAACTGCTTGTACTTCATTTTCCACTGAGCGGCAAAAGGCATTAATAATTTTGTGGGCATGTCATGTAAGTTGTGAATGATCCTGATTGCCCAGATTAATTGATAATACTTTGCTAAATTTATCTTGAAATTGCTGTTAACACTGCCTGAAGTCCATAAAATTGCAAGATCCTTGTGACTTGCAAATATAGTTCCAATTGTTCACCTGCCTGTATATGACTGAGGAAAATTATTGTTTCATTTTAACAGCCATTCTGGCGAAGTTGAATGTTTCTCAGCCAGATTTTTAATCACAAATCTTGAGCATCCAGCATTTTGTTTGTAAAATGGCTAACTTTTACCACTGATTGATTTGAAAGCAGTGGATGAATGAATTCTATGTCCATGAATAAGGCTGGAGCTGAGTTACCCAGTTTCTTTTAACCACCACAAGAACAAAGAACAAAGAAACCTACAGCACAGGAACAGGCCCTTCGGCCCTCCAAGCCTGCGCCGATCAAGATCCTCTGTCTAACCTGTCATCTATTTTCCAAGGGTCTGTGTCCATTTGCTCCCCGCCCATCCATGTGCCTCTCCAAATATATCTTAAAAGACGCTAACGTGTCTGCCTCTACCACCTCCGCTGGCAACGCGTTCCAGGCACACACCAACCTCTGTGTAAAGAACTTTCCACGCGTATCTCCCTTAAACTTTCCTCCTCTCACTTTGAACTCATGACCCCTAGTAATTGAGTCCCCCACTCTGGGAAAAAAGCTTTTTGCTATCCACCCTGTCTATACCCCTCATGATTTTGTAGACCTCAATCAGGTCTCCCCTCAATCTCCGTCTTTCTAATGAAAATAATCCTAATCTATTCAACCTCTCTTCATAGCTAGCACCCTCCATACCAGGCAACATCCTGGTGAACCTCCTCCGCACCCTCTCCAAAGCATCCACATCCTGTTGGCTATTTGATTGGTTGGTAGCTCTGAGAGGCAGGAAATTCTCAATGGATAGAACCACAAAAACCTGAGTAGTAACTTGCAGAGTCAACAGGGGTTGACTTATCCTCAATCCTCTGGCAGGTGGCCACATTGCAGCTTCTCAACATAAAATCCCAATCAATAATTTTCCATGTCTAAAATCTGCATTGAAATAATCTGACCCCTTTTACAGCCATTTTTCCTTTACCTTTTACATTATTTCTTAATTTTTTAAAAAAATTCTGAATTCATTATTGCACAACTCCCAATCCTAGATGCTCAGATAATTTTTATGCTTTGGGAAGGTAGTTCTATTTGATCTCCAGGTTAGTTTAAGTTTCCTTATTCAGTCATTTTAGCCAATATCAGGTTTGTTCCCATAAACTATACGAAAAATGTTTCTATTGTTCTGATGAGCCCTGGCCTGCATAAGGAGCACATCTCAAGAATTAACTGAAACATCTTCTTGTGGCATTCTCGAAAGCATTGCCTGAACATCCCTGAGCATCAGGTCATAGAATCACCTCTGTAGATGCTTTCCATGCCACATAAAGTAATGTTTATTAAATATTTATGTTTGTTTGTTTTGCAACTTATTTACTATAAGTTGAGCAGGACGCTTAGAGCTCTAAAGTTTGCTTCTTTAAACTTTTATTTTTGATCATGGTTTTTGATACAATGTAAAATCAAGAGCATTAGAAGTGAACAATGCACCTAATACATATAATTACATTTCAGCACAGTGTGTAGTAAAACATTGAATACACTATTCGATGAATTTTATTTATTTGCCGTCAGTAAAGATAAAAAGCTAGGCCGACTTCATTTTATATTTAGATATAAAATTATTTTAAATATTAAACCTAAATGAATACAACAAATTAATGACAAGCGTTTTTTTGATTAGATCCATAATTTATACCAGCATTAGTTAAGTTAAAAAGAATACAATTAAAGATTCTAAAATTACAACACCACCTTTAATGGGCAAACATAATTTGATCTATAGAATAAAAGTGATAAGATTAAGGGTAATAATAACATAGGCAGGACTTACACAACTAAAAGTAGGGCCCGGGGAAGTGTTGTAGAACAGAGAGACATATGAGTTCAGGTAGATAATTCTTTGAAGTTTGCATCGCATATAGATAGGATGGTTAAGAAGGCATTTGGCGTGCTTCCCTTCAATCCTCAGACCTTTGAGTACAGACGTTGGGGCATTAGGTTAAAATTGTACAGGAGATTAGTGAAGCCCCTTCTGGAGTACTGTGCCCAATTCTAGGCTCCCTGTTTTATTATTTAGCTGGAGAAGGTTTATAAGAGATTTATCTGGGTATTACTAGGAATGGAGGGTCTAAGTTATAGAGAAGCTGAATAGACTGGAACATTTTTACTAAGAGAAAAGAGGTTGATAAAATAATGAGGCAGATAGATAAAGTGAACAGCAGTTATCTTTTTCCTAGGGTGGGAGATTTCAAGAGCAGGAGACAGTTTTAAAGTGAGCGGAGAAATATTTTAAAAGACATGAGCGTCGATTCTTTTTCACACAGAGTGGTTCATGTGTGAAATGAAAGTCTAGAGGAAGTGATGGATGCAGGTACAATAACAGCATTTAAAAGATATTTAGATAAGTACCTGAATGAGAAATATTTGGAGGGACAAAGTCAAGCACAGGCAGGTTGGAGTACCTTAGTTTGGGATTATGATCAAGGTCAGAAGTCACATGACACTAGGTTAGAATACAACAGGTTTATTTGAAAACACAAGCTTTCGGAGTGCAGCCACCCCAGCCCAACACTGGCACCTCCACCGCGGGATTGTAGGATTATAGTAGGCATAGACTGGTTGGACTGAACGGTCTGTAAGAGTACATCAGGTAATAAAATGAAAAGGAAAATCTATCAAGCAAATGGCACTATTACCAATCAGTTCCATTGGTATATTTTGTTAAAGAAATTTCCATCAAAATAGATAAATGGCCGAAACAGATGAACTGCACTCAGCATTATTCATGAAAAAAGTACATTTTCTTTCTCCTCAGGTGGAAGATAATAAATGCTCTTCTGTCTGAGTTGAAATTCTCTCTCGGCCAAGCACGAAGGACACGATTTATATTGCAATCCACCAACCTATGTCTCCTTTCGACTCATGTGTCACATTTTCTAAATATAAAGCAATGTGTAATGTATTTCTTCCACAACATGAAATTCATTTGGATTAAGGCTTCTGAAACTCAAAAGGCTGTCAATGAGATTTATTTGCAGTCTCCAGCTGCTAGCTCTCCTGCAATTTATTTTGATACTTTCATGACTCTTTGCAAAAAGCATGAATTTGCAGCTTTGACAGCTTGTGTTTGTGATTTAATGGGCAGATTTACGTTGTTCTAAGTTTTGACCATTGTTCGTCTGCACCCAGGAAGACATGCAAAGGCTCAAATTGGACTACCCCAAAATGGGTGGAGGGGTTGTGCCCCCAATTAACCTGCTGCTGCTCACTGTGATGCAAGCAGGATTGGAAATGGACCTGTCTGCTATTTTAAGTGGTCGTTCGGTGCAGCCAGTGCTCATGGGGAAGAGGAAATGGCTGCATGAATTTACAGTCCCAGGGCTCTTGCTGTTGGCTGTCAGTCAGCCAGCCCAGGCCGAGATGGTGCAGTCTGTCACTACTTATTTTTTACACCCTGAGAGCTACTCCTCAAAGGACACCTGCACTCTTCCCAGCTATAAGGCTCAACAATCCTTCATTCATCATGATGCAACTGTTGGAGGAGCATCTTGTGGAAGCACGAAGAGAGTTAAAGGCACATGGGGTAGACTTTACAGGAAAGCGTGAGAGAGTGCTCTGAAGTCAGCCCCAAACTGATCAATTAAAACAGCTTAACCCAATATCACAGTACACTCGTAGCAGCTGGAACACTATCTACACCTTGCGGAAGAAAACCACTTCTTCCAGATTTTGTTTCATGCTTTGCTCTTCCAGGAGTTAGAAGCAAACTGGAACCCTTCTCTGTGTGTAGTAATCGCAGGAGGTGTTCTGGTGAACTGAGGCTCATATGAAATGGAAAGCTCAAATGTATTGTGTCATGGTTTGGACACTAGTCAGCTATGAAGGTCACTATTGAAGAACCACCCACAGGTCATCCCTGCATTGTAAGTAAAAGGGTTCTTTTGCTCTGAGTGCTGGCAGCTAACCCCCAACAGGGAAAAATGCTTTAAACTACCTTGCAAAAGGCTAAGAATCTCAAAATTGTTTGCTCAACTAACAACATTCTAATACCTACATTTAAAAACTACCTAGAGACTCAAATCCATGTAACCGTTGATTTTGTTTTGGACTTGCTTCTCGTTCTTAATCCAGGTGTAAAGCGTGTGCACATTCTTTTAATGTAACTAGTAAACTCACACCCTTGCTAACCCGAGAAAGCGTGCTTGAATTGATTTCTTCTAAAACATAAATTCATTTGATGTGGGGAAAGGCATCCATGAGGAAAGGATCCTTTCTTAAATTAACCTTATTAAAACCAACTGAGGGAACCCTGTTGAATCAAGAAAAGTGAGCCACTACACCATCCTCACCCATTTTGGAACAATTTGGAAAATCCAACTGCAACAATGCTAGCCCAGCAAACGTCACCCATGGCCTGGTCACAATAATTTTCAGAGTTTGGAACAGTGGTAATGCAAGGTTGCTCACCAGAACTATAAAATAGATCTCACAGAGATCTAGCAAATTTTCCAGGATGGATTTCACCTCTGTCACGCACAGTGATTTTACAACTTCTTCTGTGCGTATTCCCGGAAAGTGATGTCCATCTCAAACCAAATAGCTCAATAAAGAGGTGCTTCAGACCTCAGAACTGGAAATTAAAGCACAAAAATTAAAGAAATTTTAAAAACATGTTGTTGGAGTGAATTACAGCTTATTACTTACATTTGGGTTGAAGGCAGAAGCTCAGACATTCTGAAAATTTACTTTTAAAGATACTGTGTTAAAATTTAGCTTAGGAATCTACTAATTGATCATTAACAGCACTGCATAATCATGGGTTATCTTTTTTGAATGAAGCCTATTATTTATTAAATACTAGAAATCCACATTACCACTAAAAACACAGTTCTATCTGAATGAACATCTTATTGGAGTTTCTGTAAGTGATGTGAGAGCAAGAATATTGAAATTCTCATGGGTATCAACGATCGCTGGCTCAAACTGGGAATTGACGGAGATCCCTATTGAAGCCAGTGTCAAAATATTGAGTGGCAGAGCACAAATGTAGGATTTACACACTAATCTGTCCATGCCTGACATCTTGTAGATATGGTCAGTTTAGGAGCGGTAAAGACTGACAGTCCTTTGTCAATCCCATTCTCCTGGGAAATTGGTGCAATGATTCGGGATTTAATTTATAAACTTGAAATGAAATACGCACTTAACGCTGCCTTTCATTTTGTTTTGCGAGAAAGAGAATGACGTAAAGGTCGATCATCGACGCAATTTAAGTAGTTCGGGACTGTTGCTGAGCAAGGTTGTGCAGTATAATTTGATCATACAGATTCCAGGGAGTAAAGGCTGTCTCTGTTGCTGTCTCCCTTCATCTTCCTACTTCTACTTTTGGTATTCATTCTGTTTCTCCTCTTGGTTCACTTCCTCACTCCTCCACTTCAGCTCCTCTGTTTCTCACTTGACAGATTTTATTGCCTGCAACGTATCATCACAAATCTCGACATTACTCAAGCTGAGCATTGGAGGGCTACGCCATTGCAGGACTTGATGGCCACAGAAGGTGTATTTGCAAAATGGCCTGAAAGGTTGATTATCAGCCTGTAGGTCTTTCCAATGTGTTTGATGGCAAGTGGTGAAAGCCTAACAGTTTTCTGGCGGGCCATAACTGCAAAAGGCACTGACAATCCACTAATTTGTCAAGAATATGCCAATGCTTGGACCAATCCAATTGATATCCATGGTCACCAACGCCCTCTTATGGCAGCTGTCACTCTTCTAGTTGGTTGTCCATGTGCACAATGTAAAAACTCTAAAAAGCCATGTAGCACCCAAGAGGTGGTGCTTCAGAGCAATTTCATCCCATTTTCATTTTTTGTTACAGTTGCAGCACAAAACTTAATTCCTTCTAAAAAAAGCCAACTTTTATTAAGTGCCTGCGAACAACAACATGAGACTCATCTTTAAAATCACATTTGCTTGGCGTTTCATTGCTCCACAGTAATAGAAATTGTCATAAAATGAATGTGTTACGTGCATCATATTCCATTGTCAAGGGGTAAGTGAACAGACTTTGGGTTTTGCCTTCAGAGCCATGAGATTCAGGAATTTACAAAGTGAAGCCTGGAGATCCAAATCCCAATTCAATCATATGTGCACAGCTCTATCTTGGTGTATTATGCCTCAGGTCAACGTAGACACTTACACAAATCTAAAAGGGTAGAAATTTGACAAATGTTGTTGAAACCTTAGTAATGAAACAAAAAAGTGCAAATTTACCCTTCCCTCTCTGCCAGAAGTCAACCTTTCTTTTACACCACTAAACTACTACAAACTTAACCCTTTCACTGGACTAATTACTGAAGGGACCACTTACAACATTTCAATTGCACTTTTGTCCCCTGCTACTGTTCCTCCATGACCCATAAGTTGAAACTAAATAAAAGTTTCTGTTTGTGAGCCCAGGCTTTGAAAAGTCTCTGGGAGAGGATGATTGCCTGCCCCCCTTGCAGGGACTTACGTGTGTCTGGGTGACCTTGAAGTGAAACTATTTTGTGTTAAACAATTCCCAACAACTTAGTTGTGACTGCTGGACCCTGCAGTACTTATGATGCTTTGTTGCTAATCAGGAAAAAGTTGGATCCTACACCATGTTTATGCAGCAAACATTTAATTTTAAGCAGCACCTTACTGATCTAGTAATAAACTGGCAAAAATTATATACCCGAAATACCGGATGATTACAGTATTATGACAGCCACCACAATGGGTGAGTAGTCAGTTGAGGGTGCGAATGAGAAGGCTCTTTGTAGTTATGCTTTATTTAAGGTGAAGTTGCATTATTATTTAAGTAATTTTAAAGTATAGCAGTGATGAGTACATCTCCTGTATTACGTTTTTATTACTTAGTCTGCGTTTTTCTTAGCGATTATGTGGACCTCTTGGCCAACTGGAATATTTGGCCAATTGGCACACTTTTGATCCCTTTGGTGAATGTTAATGAACAAATTGCTGTTTTTCTCTAATTCCTTCACCAGATGACAGTGCCACTATCTAGGCCAACATTTACTATCAATCCCCTAATTACCTAGAGGGCAGTTAAGGGTCAACCACATTGTTGTTTGTCTGGAGTCACATGTAGGTCAGACCAGATAAGGTTGGCAGTTTCCTTCGCAAAAGGATATTAGTGAGTCAGATAGTCCTTTACTTGCCCCTTGACAATCAGCATTGGCTTCATGGCCTCCATTGAGCTCTTAATTCCAGATCTTTTTCTGTATTATAAAATTCAAATTCTACCACAGCAGGTTCAAAACCCAAGCCCCCCAAATCATTCCCTTGGCCTCTAGATTAACATTCCAATGATATTTACAGTTGACCATTGCCTCCCCAATTTGTTTGAATTGGTTATATTGGGACCCACATTATTATAAATGGGGCTCGTATCATGAACTGAACTTTGTATTGGTGCTTTGAGAAGACTGTTGCATTCATCAAAGCAGACAACACCACTAGAAAGAAGGTCATGTGAGAAGCAAGCTCTTAACTCTGCAGTTGCACCAGCTAGGAATTGGAGGAAGCTTTATTGGTGGCTCAGCACTGATAAATGTTGTATACAAATTAACTGTAATACTGAAAATTGCACAGTTGAAAACCTAATTTGAATTTTAACCTCAAAGCTGGTCTACAAAAAGGCAATAAGTCCCTGCTTGAGAAATCCATTCTTAATGTTCATGATTTGACCCTGCTGGTCAGAATACTGATATAACCATGATTAATCTTTCAATTATGTTCTGCACCAGTTCCAAGGTAATCATGTATTTGTAACATTTCCAAGCACAAATGCCAGTTTGAAAGGTGGGCCTGGCTTGGATTCAGAACATAAAAACGTGCAAAATCTAAAGTCAAATCTGAATCCAGTCTGAATCAAGCTGACAATATATTCTAATGAAAGGAATCATTAAACTCTCCAAATTTCCCATAATAGAATTCTTAGATGCAATGTTGCCTTTCTTGGATAATGTAATGGTTGGGGAAGGAAGTACAAGGTTTCAGTAATTCTATTGCACCAGTCTCCTACTATATTTGCACAATATGATTTGTGCTGTGTACATTGGAATGCATTTATCATGTCAAAGGCCCATGTAAAGACTTTTCATTGCCTTCTTCCAGTAAGCTGGTGGTGTAGTAGGGGCTGGTCTACTCCATCTGCTTTTGTTTTTGTCTCTTTTCTTTCTTCTCCTTCTTATCTCAGTTTTTTTTTTCGCTTTTCTTTCACGTATCTCTTGTTGAAGAGAAGTGGATTTGTGCTTTATCATGGCCCAGGAAGAAGCACTTAATAAGAAGAACTGTAAAGTTGCACACATCTTCTTTACTTCTTTATTTTGCTGCCTTTATGTCTTCTGCTGTAGTTTATTTTTCTGTATTTTAAGATGGTGCCAGAGAGTGGCGACAGTAGTAAACACATTTCACACTATTTTGTAATAAAGTACACGTGACAAATCAAATCAAATCAATTAAACCAAAATCTTTGTTGGAGTCTTTCATGTCCCAGGCTAAGCAGTCATACATGTGTCATGCAAATGCTAACTACTCACATCACTGCTTCAGCAAGCCCAGAACTAGCAGCAACTGCCAAATGAAAAATTGGCAAATGAAGGACGCATCAAGGATGTGGTGGAGGGACAGGAGACTCCAACTCTATCACCTTTCAATGCCATTTCCTCTGTGTAAGAGAGATGCACAGTTACCACAGGTTTGAGGGTATCCTCGGACACTATCACAGAACATTGTCATCTGCTGGATCAGATCGTACAAATTCTCTTCCCTGCCCTGGTGGTTGTCAAGGTGACAGCGGCACTAAATCCTTATGTAACTGGCTGCTTCTAAGGATCCAGAGTTTGATCTCTATCTTCAACCGACAAATGTATCAAAGGTGGTGTTGGCGTAATTTTTGTCAGAGCCCACCACTTCATCTTATACGACCAACAAGTTTACAGATTCTATTAAATAGGTGGTAGGACAAGTGTTGAGAATGACATGAAAAATCTGCAGATGGTTATAGACAGATTAAGTGAGTGGGTGATGCAAGATGGAATATAATATGGGAAAATGTGAGGTTAATCACTGCGGCAAGCAAAATAGAGAGGCTGAACTTTATCTAAATCGGGAAAAACTGTAGAAAACTACACTACAGAGGGATATGTGAGTCACAAAAAGCTAGCTGCCAAGTTTAGTCAGGAATAGAGGCAGTAGATGGAATGTCGGCCTTTGTTTCAAAGGGAATAGAGTTTTAAAATAGGGAGGTTTGGTTAAAACTACATAAGGCAGACCACAGCTGGAATACTGTGAACAGCCTTGGGCCTCTTATTGAGGGAAAGATATACTGATATTGGAGACAGTGCAGAGAAGGTTCACTAGGCTTATCCTGGCTATGGAGGGACTGTTTTATGAGGTGAGGTTGAGTGGGTTGGGCTGTAACTTATTGGAATTTAGAAGAATGAAAGACAACTTTATTGAAAATATCAAAATTCTTAGGAACTGGACAGGGTAGATGTGGAAAGTTCATTTCCCGTCATGGGAGCATCTAGGATCAGAGGGCATAATCTGAGTAAGGAGAGACCCCCTTATTTCAGTGAGAAAGAGGAAACTCTTCTCACAGGGACAAATGAGGCTGTGGAATTCTTTACCACAGACTCCTGTTCAGTTTGGGTCATTAACTATTTTCAAGGTTGAAATGGATAGATTATGAATCAGAAAACAAATCAAGGATTATGGTGAAATGACAGGAAAGTAGATTTGAGGTTTATCGGATCAGTTTTGATCCCATTGAATGGTAGGACAGAGTTAATGGGTTGAATGCTTTATGGTTGTATGGTTTCCCTATGGTGAAGTCAGTGCTGTGATTTCAGCAGTAGGCTCTTGCAATATATCTGGCTTCCCCCAGGTACAGGATGTTTTCAACCATACCTACTTCACATTGAGAGCACCACATCAGAATGCATCACACTCCACCAATAGAAACAGGTTCCATTCAGTAAACATATAAATCTTCGAGGTCTGTGCTCTGTATCCTGGGAGTTGCAATGATGAGAATTCTTGAGAACTTTCAGACTCCATGTTTGTTTCTGGGATCAAATACCGGACAAACATGGATCCTGAGAGACGAGGGTTATTCTCTGCAACCACGCCTCTTGGCTCCATTACACAAATTCCTGACTGAGATTAAGTTTCGGCACAATGCAGAATACTCTTCATCCAGGACTTTCATGGAACAGACTATAGGCCTGCTGAAGATTAGGTTCTGATGCTTGAATTGATCTGGAGTTCCTTACAGCATAATTTTGACAGAGTTTGCCATATAAGCCTTCACTCAAAGCTCTGCTTAATTGAAGCAAAAATTGATGCAATGTAAAGACCCTGAAGAGTGGGAAAATATCAGCAATTTTCTGAGTTGGAAGATGAGGAAATTGAGCAAGAGGAATGTTATCTTCAACGTAACAGAGCAGAGCAACATCTGGTGCAACAAGCCAGATGGGACTTAGTTGACAAAATAAAAACTGATGCTATAAATCAGAAGCAAATACAGAAGTTGCTTGGAAAGGTCAGTAGGTCTGGCAGTATCTGTGAAGAGAAATCAGAGTTAATGTTTCAGGTCCAGTGACCCTTCCTCAGGACTTAATTGACACTTGCTTCCAACCGATGTGAACTGGGTGAAGTCATCATTTGTTGACTGTAAATTTGATATTGTTCTGACATTGTCATTTGAAACGTATGCACTTTTTTTGTGCATTTTGTTTTTATTCACTTTTCCTGGTGTTCAATGAAAATTAATGTGATAACTGTTTGAGGACTTTCCAACATGTGATGATCCTACTTGAACAATGACAATGGGTAGAGTAGCACTTCCTTAGCCAAGGTCTTAACATGAATCATACTAGGGACAGGTAGACTTTGGGGCTTCATTCTTACAGCTACAGTTACTGTAAGAATTGATCAGACCAGTGATGTAAAAAGACAATACATTTACAATTTTAAGATTCTACTTCCAAAGAGATGTCACTGTATCACCTATGTATTTTCAGAAACTTGTCTTTTTCTCTTTCGCTTTCACTACATGCGCTGTGAAGGGCTATTCCTGCTTGGTAGCATTTGATCTAGTGCACAGGGGGCTTTAATTACATTGCTGGAGTCAGAAATCCTGGAAGATCATGGCAATGATAAGTACTTCTGTTACTTTGTGAGCATATAATAGCATGAGTGCAGTATTCCCATATTTTCTCCTGATTCAAGTTGGGATAACAGGCTGCACACTCATTGATCATGCGCTTGTACCATTTTCACCCTTCTCTCCAATAATGAATCATTCTCATGTCATTAGATGTTGAGAGTATGAGAGCGAAGAACTGTGTGGATCTGTCCTCTAAACCTGAAAGCTGCTGGGGAGAGTAAGTAGTTCTGTCAGGAGTACTTACATAGCTATCTGAAAAGCTTGGCAAGTCACTTTATTTCTGACTATTCTGTCTTTTACAATACGAATAGTGCATTCTGTGAGACCATCTGACTGAGTGTAGTGAGCAGAAGAAGGACTGTTTCCTGGAGAGGCCTTGGAAAGGTGTGAGAATGTATTGTGGATTACTGTCAGTCACATTTTGTTGAGGAACACAGAACATGCTGATCTGTCAATATGTCAATGAATGTTGCGAACAAGGTATCTCTCATTTGTCTGACAAGAGAAAATTTGGTGAAGTAGTCAGTCATGATGTAATTATGTTCTTAAAGCTGTAAAATATCAGTGGCAATCTTGCAGTATGTCTCAAAAGGAATTTATGTGGGAAGAGAGGTTTTCTTGATGGTTGAGGTTAATGGAATTGACATATTTCTCATGAATTGAATAGTTAATCAATGTCCTTATTGATGCTGGGCCAATGTGAACTCACATACCAGTCTCTGTCTTCTGAACCCATGTGACCAATGTACATATAATCTAGCAAACGTAGACTTGTAGCTCACAGAATTACCACCTGTTTGCCTCTGAAGATTGCATTCCTAGAGAGTCCCAGTTCACCTCTGAATAACCATAAAGAACAAGCTTGCTCAGGGACCTGTTGGGTGCTGTTTGGCCACCCAGTAATGGTGATCTTTGTAAGCTGCTGTAACTGGCCATTTGATGTAGTTTGCTTCATTTGTTCTGCTGTGACCAAAATGAGTGATATTGGTGTTACGATTATTTTCTAACTCAGATTCAACAGTATTGGGCTAGTGGGTCTAAAAGAATATCTTTGCTTTTATTGGGTTTGAAAGTCAGTTAAGACTGCTGGAAACAGTCAATTGGGAATGTGGCTTGTTTTGTGCTTCTACATCAGATCCTGACCCTTCAAAAGTAGTTGCTGAAGTTGTGGAAGCACACTTATAATTGCAGGATCATTTCCAGAGTACGGTTGATATTAACTATGAATAATTGCTGACTAAATCCATATGAAACGTTGTGTTTGGAAACCAAAGTGCAAGTTTCTCCTTCGATGTTGGGGTATTTTGCTTGCGTGCCTTCAGCACCTTCAAACTAAACGCAATTGTGAACTGTTGGAAGTTTGTGTCTTGCTCATGTGTTATTTTTCCAAGGATTATAATGCCATCTGCATTACAAGGAGACCCTGGTGGATTCTCAATGAAGTCATTTATATGTTGCTGGATTCTAACCTGGCTGAAAGATTATACAAATAGCAATCTGAAAATCAATAACGAGCTGAAAGTTATCTTTAAAATTGACAGCTCCTGTGGCTCAATGGAAAGATGTATGAACTAATATCCAATATTGGCATCAGGTTTGGAAAAGCGCCTAAATTCTGAGAACTTACAATTGATCTCTTCCAGAGTAGGAATCTTGGGTATTGAAATATCATCTATTGCATTGTTCAATTGCCTTAAATGCTGACATTCACATAAAGTGCCACCTTTCTTCAAAACCTGTATGATGGAGCTGCACCAATCAGTAGGATGTCAAAATTTCCAAATGATGTTAATGAAATACCATGGAGTACAATTGCATTTTGGGATTTCCTTGAATAAGAATAGTACACTTATGACAACAGTCAATGCTGAGCTGGGCATCAATGTTCAGGTGTGGTACTACATTACTTTTAAAGGTGCTATTAGCATTGAAGCTGTCCAGATAAAGGTTAATCATGTCATGGTTCTATCTGCTGATGTATATGGGAACCTTTGGCGCTGGCACTGATTTGTTTAGCATGTCATGGATTATAATGATCCATAGATCCATGCACTCTAGTTGACCAACAACAGAAGGCCCTGCAGTAGCAAATGCTTTTGGTGTCAGCCCCAAGGAGGCATATTGGAATTCAAGATGAATAGAGCCAATGAAAGGGATGTCAAACTCTGTGCAAACTATTGGCTTCCTCTGTGTGAGCTATATCATATTATGCCAGTTTCCTGAGTACATCTCTTGAAAGATATATAAAGGGATAATATTTATATTTGCAGTGTTAACCTTGGTATTTAGTGCATGTGATTCATTCGTTTTGGGAAATGTCACTTGGATAGGGTAAATAGTGTCAGCTTCTCTGATATGTCAAATTGGCCTCATGTATTGTCTGACTGAGATCTGCAAGCTACTATGTACTGATATTATTTGAATTGGATGCTATGGATGGAATTTTGGAAACATCCTTGACATTGTTCTTTGCCTGGCTTTTCTTCACTTGCTGCTGTGAAGCACTGTATTGCACCTTGGATTTCTTGCACATTTTCGCCCAACATCCTCTTAAACACGATGGATTGCATACGTCCCTCAAAACACTAGACTCCATCTTATTTATTGCCCATGCGTGGTATCTATCCCTCCCATTCATGTGTCTATCAAATGGTATATTTTTTAATTTGTCTAGAATAACCTTTTTGACACATAATGGAATATGGAGGCGATGACGAGTTCCATGAACACACAATACAATTCAATTTCACACAGGAACAGGCCCTTCGGCCCACAAAGCCTGTGCCAAATCCTAGTCCTTATTTCGACCTGTTATTTATTGCCCATGCGTGGTATCTATCCCTCGCATTCATGTGTCTATCAAAATATGCCTTAAAAAATGCTAACCTGCTTGTTTCCACCATGTCTAGTGGCAGTCTGTTCCAGGCCCACACCACCTCTGTGTAAGAAAACCTTTCTCACACTTCTCCCTTAAGCTTACCCCTCTCACTTTGAATCAAGTTGACATTTCCACACTGGGAAAATATCTCTAACTTTTCAGATAATTTAGCTTCAGTAAAATCATATGTTTGTGTCAACATCCCAAAATGAATTGGTCAATTGTTGCTCCTGACTATTGTCAGTTTGACATGAACTCAACCCTGAAATTGCTTCAAACTTTATAATCTCTAAAGTATTTTAGGATTTTTATGGCTATCAGTCGAAATACCAAAATGTGTTTTTTTTTCCTAACTCTTATTTTCCCAAATCAATAAGAAATTTGGCTGCCAGTCTTTCATTATCAGATATTTCCTGATTTATTAATTAAAGATTTATTCTTTCTATGAATAACTGAAATTCTGACAGAATGTCAATACATTGCTGATCCTGATTAGATGTTTGCTTTCCATCTTTACTCTGCATCTTCATACTCTTTAAAAAAATCATCACAGCCCTTAGCACCAACTAGATGCCAATAACTTGCTGTCACCATTAGATTTTAGTGATCATTTGTTACATCATGCTATGGCCTATTGAGTCAAACACTGCCACCTGTATTTTATGGTCTAAGTGTTGCCCTATATGTTAGCTCATAGAATATAGACAACAAAGCCTGGGTTCTTGTTGAGACATATGTCTTGAAGTTTATTGAAAACATTACTTACACAGCTATAATATAGAGTGGCATGGTGGCTCAGTGGTTAGCACTGCAGCCTCACAGCGCCAGGGACCCAGGTTCAATTCCAGCCTCAGGCAACTGTCTGTGCAGAGTTTGCACATTCTCCCTGCGTCTGCATGGGTTTCCTTCGGGTGCTACGGTTTCCTCCCACAGTCCAAAAATATGCAGGTTATGTAGATTGGCTGTGCTAAATTTCCCGTAGTATTCAGGGGTGTGTGGGCTTTAGGGGGATGGGCCTGGGTGCGATATATCAGGGGGAGGTGAGGACTTGTTGGGCCGAAGGGCCTGTTTCCACACTGCAGGGAATCTAATGTAATCTAATCTAAAATCACTGCCTTCCACGTAGTCTGGGTCTTTGCTTGCTGCTGTTACTGTATGTTGGATGCATATAACTGACTAAATGAACTGTTGCACAAGCTCCACTGCAATGAAAGCCTGACTGAAAGTAAGACAAGTACCTTCATGCAAAAATGGTATGCCTGTGATGTCATGTAACTATGTTAATGGTACATTGCCAGTCCAAACAATAACATGAAATAATATATGGACTGCATTGTGCTGTTGGCTCACTGTATGAGTTGTGTCCCTGAAAACATACATGGTTAATACTCAAATAAGCTTTTATTATTAAATTATTTGATAGCAGTCAATTAAACACTTTATAAAATGGCCAAAATTGCTTCTATATTAACTTATGTGGATAAACGGAATTGATTTATTATATCACAACTTTCAGGACTGCGCACACTGAAAGTTTATAAGCATGATGCTTTACAATGTTCTGTCAAATGCCTTCAGGAAAGAAGTCTTGCATCTATTTCCTTGTTGGCTGAATATGGTAAAGACTTCATCTGTTAATAAGTACTGCAATATGCAACAGAAGCTGGAATTTTAAAAAAAGAAAAATGTTTTTGTCTTTTACCTTTTGTTGCAAAATTCTGAGTTGAATTGATATTAACCAAATTTATTTTTATTTTAGAGCTTGTATAAAATTACTATTCATCCACAAAATAAATCCTTCTGGATCATTCTGTACCCCACAAAATAAATCCCTCCAGATCTCTAGCTAATTTATTTACAACATAGTGCTGTACTGGTTTGAATCAGCACTGAAATAATTTGCTTCCATTTCTCTATTGTATCTCTCCATCCATCTGCAAATAGATATTTCACGTGGGCTCAGATGAGCTTTTAGATTGTTTCCATTCAGCCAACTATCTTACTTCGTTAAACAAGTGACTGAATTAATTTTGAAGCAATCAGTTATTCTTAAATTGGTAACAATGCCTTAATTCAATTCCCCAAAAGTAAACTGATCAGTCTGTAACATTTAGGATTATTCAGGTTAGTATTTAAATAGGTCTGCCAAAGTATACATATTTTTAGTTCAGATCAGAAACTCAAGAATGTAACTGGCCAATTACCACCCATCTGCCACACCAGTCTGACTCGCATGTTGTTCTTTTGCAAACATCCAACCTTGATTGTATTTTCAACTCATTTAAAACTCTAAAATACATTCCTTTGCTAGAAAATGGGCAAGCTCAGTCTGCAAGAAGGTAACAGCTTGGAACAGGCCCATTTCACAGACGTATTAACAGAAATTTAGTGCCATTAGAATCCCAAGGAGGCTCTTCCAACATGACTCACAGGTTCCCGTGGTAGGACATTCAAAAGAAAATGAACTGGCATCTTGAGAATCTGTAGATATGGGCCTGGGAGAAAGTATGGGAGCAACAGCGATCCATAATTATTAAGGAAGCAATAGCAGAATATTTGGCAAATGATGATCTAACCAAGCAGAGTCAGCATGGCTTCATTTAAAAGTAAATCATATCTCGCTAATTAGTTAAGGTTTTTGAAGAAGTCTCAACCAGCATGGTTAGAGGGGCACTTCCAGGTGTACGAATATCCTGAAGGCATTCAGCATGGTAGCTCACGAAAGGTTACATCATAAGAGCCCATGGTGCTGAAGGTGGTACATCGGCATTGATAGAGAACTAGCTAATGGGAAGGAAACAGTTAGTGGAGATAAGGAGTTGATTTTCAGGTTGGTGACCTGCGACTACAGGGGGTCTGCAGAAATCAGTGCTGAACTCTTTACAAAACATATTCGTAACTTGGAGGAAGGAAATAAAGGCACTGTTGCCAACTATTCAGCCGACACTAAAATAGGTGGTAAAGCAAGTTGTGAGAGGGACACAATTTAAAGAGCGATATTGCTAGAGCATAAGGTGGCAAAATGTTGGCAAATGGAGCATAAGGTGGGAAAAAGTGAAGTTGTTCATTTTGGAAGGGAGAACAAAAGAACAACATTATCAAGACGGAGAAAAACTGCAGAAAGCAGCCACACAAAACGGGGGACTTGTGCACGGAATATAGAACACTAACACAGACATGCAGTAGGTGATCAGGAAGGCCAATGGAATATTGGTCCTAATTTCAATGAGTTGATGTATGAGAGGGGGGAAATTTTACTAAAGTTATACAAGGTGCAGGTGAGAACTCACCTGAAGTACTGTGAGCAGTTTTGGCCCCTTTGCTTAAGGAAACATCTCATTTCATTGGAGGTAGTTAAGAGAGTATTCACTAAGGTATTTCCTGGTACTAAGTGATTGTCTCATGGGCAAAAGCTAAACAGGAATTTAGAAGAATAAGAGGTCATCTCATTGAAACATCTCAGATTCTTCAGAGGTTTGACAGGGTAAATGCTGAGAGGATGTTTCCCTGCATGGGAGAGTCTAGGACCAGAGGGCATAGACTCAGAATAAAGGGACACTTATTTACAACTGAGATGAGGAGAAATTTCTTCTCTGAGAGCGGAGTCTTTGGAATTCCTTCCAACAGAGAGTCGTGAGGACAGAGTTCCTTGTGTATAGCTAAGGCTAAGCTAGATAAATTTTTGAACAGTTGAGGGATCAGTATTTACAGGGAAAGGGCAGGAAAACTGACTTGAGGAATTTTGATTCAGCCATGATCCTATTGAAGGATGGAGCAGGCTCGAGGGACCAAATTGGCACATTTCTGTTCCGATTTCTTATAGTGTTATGGTCAGAGATGCTGTAAATCTGTCTTCCTGCACACACATTCAGGTTATGCTTCTAAGTAATTATTGTGGCCTTCTGTAGAGCTAGCTTTCCAAGTGCAGGGGATGTTTTTCTTACCTTTGGTGCTAAGGCTCAGGAGCTCTTTTGGCTTCCGTCAGGAAATCATATCTGGGTGTGCACAACGAAGTCCCTCATGATAGGCAGCAGGTTGAGAAAGATCCTGAGAGATCTCCTTTTGACACTTCAATGTTCAGTGTGCACTCAAGAATCGTCTGGGTCAGTGTTGAACCTGTGAGGGCCCGTGCTGTGTTCAGCTTTGTTCAGCAGACCGTTGCACTACAGGCGAGAATGGAGAGCTGAGTTGCTCATTGTACATCTCCAAGCCTTGATGGAAATGTACTCCCTTGAAAATTGAGCCTTTCCCAGCGCATATGTATGGAGTTATCACTAATCCAATACTCTCACTCACAAGCTGCGTGTAAGTGCGGAATACTGGGTGTCACTAACCCTGCACAATGCATTCAGCTTTAGTATTGTCCAAATTAAAATACAAAGCTTCGTCTGCAATCTCGAACATCACAATTCAAGCAGCATATCTGCAGGTATCTCAGGCAATCTGCAGCCCAGGAGCCAAGTGCTTGTGAGAGATCAGCAATGCATGGTCATTGTCAGAAAAGGTTGCTTATCTCTCACATGGGTGCAACTGCACCAGGTCGATGGAGACAACATGGAGGAGACATTTCAAAATTACAAATGAAGATATATTTACAAAATTGCCAATTAATTTACAATTATGTGACATGTGCCACTATCTCCCTCTCAATAGCCTAAGTCCTGTCATGATTTCTGCACTGCTAGATGGAGCTGGCTTTATATTTGTTTGGCATTCATCCTTGGTGTTTTCAGGCCAAGAGGTGCACAAGGGGCCTTGAAATCACTCCAGGTGCCCCTTCCTCTCATTATTAGTTTAGTCCGACACTGGTAGAGCGAAGTAGTGTTGGAAGGGTACCACAGTGACATCGGGGTGGGCCCAACGGTGAGAGTGCAACTCTGGCATTGGTGGGTCCTGCACAGTTGATGATGAGAATTGGCCCAGTGGTGAAAGATGGTGACTGAAGAATGGGAACTTTGTTGGTAGGGTCCAGTAAAGCAGCGAGGCAGTGGAGGATAGATGGCACTGAAGGCGTCATTGATGATGAGCTGACTCAGGATTGATGGACTCTCCTTAAGTTATAAATTTTTTTTTTCGTATTCTTAAAACTATTCAAAATGGTGCTGGAAATGCACCAGTGGAAAAACTTTTCAATGTATTTTACTGTTTTGCTCATTGAAAAATATGTATGATAATAAAATTATTCATTCATTTAAACTACCATGGTGGGTGGGGGGTGCTGGGAATGGTGGGTTCAATGGTTAGCACTGCAGCCTCACAGCACCAGGGATCCAGGTTCGATCCCATCCTCAGGCAAATGCCTGTGTGGAGTTTGCACATTCTCCCCATGTCTGTGTGGGGTTCCCCCAGGCGCTCTGATTTCCTTCCACTGTTCAACAATGTGCAGGTTAGGTGTGTTGGCCAAGCTAAATTGCCCATATTGTCTTGGGTGGGAAATGCGGGGACAGGGTAAGGGGTGGGTCTGGGTGGGATCCTCTTCAGACCTTTGCTGTGGAATCAATGGGCTGAATGACCTGCTTACACATGTAGCGATTCTATACCTCTCAGGACCATCTAAAGGTGCCCATCAACTCCAACTCCCCCACTACCTGTGGTCTCAAAGCCTGTAGAAGTTCAAGTTAAGGAAAGTGAGGCTGCACCTTGACAGGAGAGTCACAGCAGACCTGGGCTGTCCTTTGGATTCAAGTTGACTGTATCAGGTGGCACGGCTTCCTGTAGCAGTCAGCTGGATAAAGAAGGCCCAGCCGCTCTCCACCCTCCATGATCCTATTTACCAGCTCATCCAGGAATGCCAGCAGAAATTGCTGGAAAAAAATTCAGCAGGTCCAGCAGATTCTGTGGAGAGAAAGCAGACTTAACACTTCAGGCTCAGTTTTACTTCTCCAGAATTGATTGTAACTTGGAAATGGTTGGTATTATATGAAAGGTGGAAGGTGGGGGGCGTTTGCAGTGTTAAGAGTAAATAATAGTTGAGATGGAGCCCAGAGAGAGAGAGAGAGAGAGAGAGACAGTTGACCAGATAAAGAATGGGCAAAAGTCTACCTGGGAGAACAAATAACTGCTAATGGGGGCCATTAGTAGCTGACAATGGACTGAATGTTGTGGTAGCCCTTGCGATCACAAAGCCTGGTGTATGGGGGTTGGGGTAGGAACAAGGGAGACGTTGCTCAACCCCTAAAATTGTTGAACTCGATATTGAGTCGAGGAAGCAGCAGGGGTCTCCAAGCGGAAAATGAGGCGCTGATCCTCCAGCTTGAACTGAACATTGCTGGAGCTCGGCAGCAAGCCTAACAAAGCGAATTTGGCCAGGGAACACAGTGGTGGCGTTGAAGAGGCAGGCCACTGGAAGCTCAGGCTCATTTCTGCAGACAGAACATAGGTTTTCTGCAAAGTGGTCACCCAGTCAGTATTTCATCTCCCAGTTGAAGAGGAAACCACATTGTGAGCATCGTGTCCAGTAACGGGGGATTTGAGCTTTCCTACCAAGTCACGCATTCAGTTACAATGGCGAAACAGCACAGAGTGAGAGGTAGATGCAGGCTTGTAACATCTAGAGTGGTGAGGGGCTGGATTTTAAAAATGGCACCAGCGGTGGGAACACTGGATGATCCTGGCAATAGTGTTCCCTTCCACTTCTCTTGCCATGTGATTCACCAGGAAGGGCACCAAAGAGACTGGTGGTATAATTTTTGGGGTGAAAAACAGAAGATTCCAGATGACTGGGCTCTTTGAGTTGCACATGGCAATGCACTTTAAATGAAAATAAGGAATTTCCATCCACAATGTTTCATCCAGTGCGAGGGAAATGAAAAAGTAGAAGGTGATTAGGTCAGTGATAATGGGAACTGCAGATGCTGGAGAATCCAAGATAACAAAGTGTGAAGCTGGATGAACACAGCAGGCCAAGCAGCATCTCAGGAGCACAAAAGCTGACGTTTCGGGCCTAGACCCTTCATCAGAGAGGGGGATGGGGAGAGGGTTCTGGAATAAATACGGAGAGAGAGAGAGGCGGACCGAAGATGGAGAGAAAACAAGATAGGTAGAGAGGAGAGTATAGGTGAGGAGGTAGGGAGGGGATAGGTCAGTCCAGGGAAGATGGACAGGTCAAGGAGGCGGATGAGGTGGTAGGTAGGAAATGGAGATGCAGCTTGAGGTGGGAGGAAGGGATGGGTGAGAGGAAGAACAGGTTAGGGAGGCAGAGACAGGCTGGGCTGGTTTTGGGATGCAGTGGGGGGAGGGGACGAGCTGGGCTGGTTAAGTGATGCAGTGGGGGGAGGGGAAGAACTGGGCTGGTTTTGGGATGCAGTAGGCGAAGGGGAGATTTTGAAGCTTGTGAAGCCCACATTGATACCATTGGGCTGCAGGGGTCACACAGCATTTCCTGGGATGCTACCAGGTGATTCACTCGAGTACTCCCAGTGTAGCTACCTTGCAACTTCACGTTAGAACCACTTATACTGCCTGCCCCATGCAGCAATGTCACTCATATGAAGCAACCCAGCAGTCAACCAAGCCTCCCTTTCACAGAGCCCAAATATCACCGTCAATTTGTCTCTTCCCAGTTATCATCCCGCAAAGGGAAAGATCACTTGTCAATGAGTAATCCTGAAAGGCAAGGTAGAAAATAACAATATTTATGTTCACCAGGTGAATCACAAGCATTTAGCAAGACAAAATGTTTGAAAACAAATTTCCTAGCACCCTACATAAAGCAATCCCTGAAGCTTGAGCACAGGGTGAGATTTCTGCTGCTCAGATCCCTCTTTGACAGTTGAGTTTCTCTTGATCACCTTTCCCTGGGCTTTGGTGCCAAAAGACTATTGCACCACAATGGCACATTCTGGGTAGAACTGGTCATCAAGACACAAGGCAGCATTTAGGGTCCTGAGCGAAAGGCACCTGCCAGTGAGACATGGAAGAGCTTAGAGTGCAGTCAGTTTTTCCATCATCTCCCTTTCCTGTTCTAATGCCAAATAACCTGATGCTCATGCCTGAGTCCACCAACTGCTGGATACACTTTTGACATGCTAGCCAGTAGATCGAACACAAACTACCTGAGCTGGCACATGATCTGTGATAGTAGACCCTCAGAGTTTGTAATATCCTCTGTTCAGTCATTGTAAATAACTCCAACCAATCTGTAGATGTGTAAAGGCTCAGTGGGAGGTAAAAAAAACATGAATAGGTACCGTCAATGTAAGATTGTTTGACATTAGCAATGAGATCATGTTTCACACTATGCCAATATCAAGTCCATGTGTCTGAGTGCTGTATGTCTCTTGGCTGCCTGATGTGTAATTATGTGATCAGATTGCTGGGATAGGTCCTCTCGAGTTAACTGAGAGATGCTGCCTCTGTTTCTGTCCTACTTTCTGCTCTCTTAAGCTACCAGGAGAGTAAGAAGAGATCTATTAGTGCAGAGATCAATGATATACGTTCATCTAATAACTGGAGAAAGTCTACTGAGTGTGACAATGAGGGAGAGACAACGGGTTGCAAAAGGATGAGATGAGTATTTGTGATGGATTTACTGAAGATGTTATTAGGAGCTTATTAAACAGACAGGAATGAGTGTACATGCAAGGTTCGCTGGCACTAGGACTGATGTACTGGAGTTGGCTTGAACAGTCTGTGACTTTGGACAATATACACATTAGGCTGTGCAATGGCTCTCGCCTTTCCTGCCCTGCTTAGATTATTAAACTGCTTCTTGCATTGGTTCCAAGGGTGTGGGCTCAGTTCTGCTGCTGACGTTTTTCACCACCTCCAAATATGCCCTCTTGGCTTTCCTCAGCTGGTTTCTGTCTTCCATTGCTATAGAATTGCCCATTGTCCTCACAGCCTCTAACAGCACGTCCTTGGAGGGCCTAGTGACATGGGCTGCAGGATCTGACTGCTTGCCTTCTCCTACAACCCCTCCTTCTCCATTCTTAGCAGCTCCAATTATTTCCCCTCGTACATTTAGGCTTTTTGTGTAAATTTTGGGTTTGAGATCATGTCATGTCAGCATGCTAACTGATTCTAGTTAGGCAGAAAACACCAGAGATTGCAGCTTAATGAAGTGGCTGCATGATAAAAAAAATCACCGACAGACATGATTAGTCTATGTCAGTGTTCCTCCTACCACTTCTCACAATCAGTGTCAAAGTGAGGGAAGCAATCCTTGAATAAGATTTCTTACCACTGTTAATGAAAGAGGTAAAACAAATATGACCCAAAGTACTCATGTGACATGTTCTGCAAACAGAAAAGCTCTGCAATGCAGTACAGTCCGAAAACATTGGAGCATGCCCACAATGCATTGCCAATCATATGAGATTGCAGAGCCCCAATGAAAGCCATTGGCCAATGAAAAGGTCCTGGGAGTGGTGTCTGATTTAACTGGTGATGTTGAATCAGCAATCATCAGCGTTCAAAATACATACTGGATGAGACGTAAAACAGACCGGTCGATTTCTTTCACCCATTCCTTATGTTATATAATCATACTGCGCTCCTTCGTGAAAAGACAAACTAGTGAATTCTATGACGTCCAACATTGCCAAAATTCAGTTCACTTTTAACTCTCAGCACCACTTTCTATTCAGCCCTTTCAAATGACAGCTGTGTCCTGCAGCCTTCCTCCAGGAGTAACATGCACTTTTCAGATACATACAGGGAAATTTTTATTGGATAATGCTTGTCAGATTTAATACAAATTCAATGAAGGGGAGGCTGCAGTGAGTGAGATTTCTTGCCACGGTTCTGTAAATCAATACCAGTAAGATGTAAGACCAGAAATGGAACCAGGAGTGGAGGAGAAGTAGTAAAAATCTTGATCTGAAACTGAGAACGGAAGAGGTTTACAAAGTGCCAACCGAATATGAGGAAGCAGGGAGGGTGAAAAACATGTACAGGAACAGAGAGGGGAATGGATGCAACAACAAAAGGCACAAGGAAGATCTGAGAGGAAAGAGTTGGGACACTTCCAGCACAAGCTACACACTGATTGCAAAATATGTCAAGTACAAACTAATGGTTAACATTAAGGGAGTGCTGAATGGGCTGAGAGTCAAACCAAACTGAGGGAGTGATAAACACAGACTGAGTTAAATGCAAACTGAGGAAGTGCTAAACACTGACTGACAGCTGAACACAGACTGAGAGTTAGCTGAGAGCTGGACATCAATGAAACAGGCTGAAAGCTGATCACAGGCTGAGAAATAAACGTTGACTTAACGTAAAATATTGCAGACTAAAATGCCTCGATATACTAAACCCACAGAGGGAGAATCAGTTTAGGAGAGTTTTGCTGAAGTTGTTAACTTTCTGCAATGTTTCTGTGTTTGGATAGGTTCTTAACCCATGAAATTTCACTTGTGCTCAAGCAGTTGGCCAATTTGACAGTGCAATGAATTATTATAACATTAAGGCACAAAACGCACTGAGTGTAACGGAACTCCATTTGCTATGAGGTATCTGGCATTGAGGAGTAGTGGGCGGTGAGCTCCTTTATTTATGAGAGAAATGTGACTACTTATGGCTGACATTTTAAATAACCACATTTGAGCATGGTCTATTCATTGCAGTATATAGATTTATTAGTTTTTTGTTAATGGGTAGACTATATTATAAGCAATGTTTGATATCAGATCAAGTATGACTGGGACCTAATGAAAGAATGTTCCACTGAAGTCTAACTGAACCATTTTTCTCTCTAGAGTGTAAATAGTTAATTAATATTTGTAAGCTTGCATTTTTATAGTGACGTGCCCTTATTCACCTGAGGCTCTTAGATGTCATTTATGCTAGTTATAAGTTTTTAATACATTACTCTTTTCTCCTCTTTCACTTCTCAGCCCATCTTCTACCACGCTTTTCTGCTTCCAGCAACTTTTAGTCACTCAGCCTCCCCACTCACACATCACCTGTTTTTTCAGTCAACCACCCATTATTCCAGACATTCCTTGAAAACCAAAAATAACCTGTGGATTATTTTTCTCCAGTACAATTTCCTAAAACCTTTGCTTTTGTTCTGCCACCACAACCCTATTTGTTGTATATTAATTAATTGTGATTAATTGTACGCAGGTATTGGGTATTAACTAGACACTACAAGTAAACAGACTGGGATTATGTTCACTGGGTTAAGGCGTCCTTGCATGCCTGATGTATTGAATTAGGGTCTAGGCCCGAAACGTCAGCTTTAGTCTCCTAAGATGCTGCTTGACCTGCTGTGTCCATCCAGCTTCACTCTTTGTTCTCTTGTATTGAATTAGTACTTTGTATCTGTCTTTACCAAAGAGTTAGATATGATAGTGACAAAGGAGTAATTGTAGCCACTGAATGAGTTTAAAACTGATGAGGAGAAGTTATTGAATAACTGTTGGGACTTAAAGTTGACAAGCACCAGGAACAAATGACAAGCATCCAAAGATACTGTGAGAAATGAGAGTGGAAGTTGCCGAGATACCAACCACAACTTTTCAGTCATCCTTAAACTCAGGAGATGTGCCAGAGAGAGTAGGAACTGCAGATACCGGAGAATCTGAAATAACAAGATGTAGAGCTGGATGAACACAGCAGGCCAAGCAGCATCAGAGGAGCAGGAAAGCTGATGTTTCGGGCCTAGACCCTTCTTCAGAAATGGGGGAGGGGGAGGGTGTTCTGAAATGAATAGGGAGCAGTGGGTGGGGAGGCGGATAGAAGATGGATAGAGGAGAAGATAGGTGGAGATGTGCCAGAGGACTGGTACTTTGCAAATATTGTGCCCTTGTTCAAAATGTATGTAAGGATAAACCTAGTCAGACCAGTCAGTTTAACTTCAATGATAGGAAGACATTTAGAAATAACAATTCAGGATTAAATTAAATGTTCATTAATGAAGTAGAACTGCATAGATTTCTGAAGGAACAACCAATTTAACTAACGTGCTGGAGTTTTTTGAAAAGGCAACAAAGAAGGATGATCAAGGCAATGATGTTGATGTGATGCACATGGATTTAGAAAAGGCACTCGTTATAATGCCACATAACAAAATTATGAGCAAAGTTAGAAATCATGAAATAAAAGGGACTATAGCAATGTAAATACAATGTTGGCCAAGTGATACCAATAGTTATTGGGATTTTTGAGCTGAAGGAACCTCAACTGGAGTATCATGGACAATTCTAGGCATCACACTTCAGAAAGGGCATGAAGGCATTAGGGAAAGGTTAGAAGACATTTATGAGAATTGTTTCAGTTGTAAGAATCTTCAGTCATGAAAACAAGTTGGAGAACTAGGGTCTGTTTGCATTGGACAGGTGAATGCAAAGATGCAATTTCAAATTCATGAGGGACTCCAGCAGATTAGGTAGGGAGAAACTAAATACTTCTAAAAATGGGAGCAATCAATTAAAGTAACTTGCAAAAGAAGCAAATGCAAAGTGACAAAAATCTTTTCCACTCAGTGACCAGTCAGGGTGAGGAATGCACTGCTTCGAAGTGTGTTGGAGGCAGGTCAATCAAAGTATTCAAGTGGGCATTAAATGATTATTTGAAAAATAAAGGAAGTACAAGGTTAGAGGGAAAAGGTAGAAAAACGGCACAAAAGTCTTAATGCTTATTTGGGCAGGCAGTGCAGAAATGATTGGCCCAATGTCTTCATTCTGCACTATAACAATTCTTCATTGTCAACCCCTTTGGACTCATTAACACAGTTAATCACTACTTCCTCCTCCAATGATTTTCATCTGTTATGTTACTGAAAGCATTGTCTTCACTTTGCACCACTCTATCTGATCATTTGTTTTTAATAATTTCCCTTCTGCTTCCATGAACCTTACTTCCAAAATTTCCTAAGGATCCTTCTATGCTTCCCACTTCTTCCTCATTCCAGTGATCCCTTTTCACTCCACTACGTCCATGTTATCAATCTGCTTGTCTGCTCTCCAGACAGAGACGATAGTAACCTATAGTTTATTCCAATAACACTGGGAAGGTTGAAGCCATTATTTCTGTCCCTGCCACAATCCAGCTGTCTTAAAGAGCCTCAGCACGTCTCTGCCACTTCTCGACTTGGTTATTCAAATGTTCTGTTGGCTGACATTCTTCCTTACCATAAACTAATCTAAAACTCTGCACCCATTTCTTTTCATAAATCAGGTGCTTTGCTGACTTATATTGGCCCCTGTTCCTCCAATGAGACATGATTCCCCTCAGACGAAACCGTGCTGACTACCTGAATCATTCTTTACCTCTCCGAATATCCTTCACTCCTATAATTTACTCTTCCAAATCCTTTTTGTGCTCTGATGCTATCTTTTATTTAATCCTTCTTCAGCCCAACATGTTACCCTTGGTGGTCATCCCTTCAGTTTCATGGCCCCACCTTTTGCAATGTTCTCTAAAAATCCCTCTGACAACTCATATCCCATTCTTTCATTAAGGTCAGCTGACCGTGCCTCTCTCTTTTCTGGTGACAAAGAATGTCCCTGGAAGAGACCCCTGCAATGTCAAGGGGTTGAAATATACGAGCCATTTGGATCCTAGATGGTGCTTGTGCTCCTACTTCTACAGAGTGAATAAAGGAGAAAATTCATGAATGGAATAACCTATCTGGACAAGCACAATTGTAAAAGGGTAGGAAATTTCACTGATACTTTTGCTTTTATGAAAAAGGCAATGCTTTTATAAAAGATGAAAGGTGGCACTGAATGGGTTGAGGTGGGAAAATGATGAACTAAAATAAAAATCATTTCTGCAATTAGATAGAATAAGCTACTAGGAACAGTGGTGAGGAGATAGCAAATCTAAGGCAATGGTCATAAAACCAACATGGTAATTTTTGTCACAATAATCTGCAAACAATATTCAAACTTGCCTCCATTAATACATTAACTAGCCAGCATTATGCAGCAAGATTTCACCCCAGCAGATTCAGTTCGAAGGGAAATTGCAAAAAAAAAGGAATTTTAATGTGTCAGGCCACACGATAGAAACAACTTTGAGCAAAAGTCACGAAGCAAGCACACAATAGGCTGCTAAAGCACAGGTAATTGACTGTCATGCTGAATCCAAAATGCTGGGAAATGAACAAAATAAAATCATAAATGTAATGGTTTCAGCAGGAAGTATATCACATCATCACACCATCACATGAAATTAATCTTGTGAGGTTTTAAAGTTTATGAGAACTGCTTGGTATGACTTGTCTTGAAAAATATTGCATAGATCACATTTCATAATATGCTGATGCCTCTTTCTTGACTCCTTTAGCTTGCTGCTGCCTCCTGCCAGACCTGATAATATTCATTGATAAACTTGTTCTTTCCCTTTATGATTATTTTTCATTTTTTCCCTAGTGCAGCCCTTTCCAAAATACTGCGGCAGTACTGGCAGTTCATTCAGAAGCTCCACTGTCCGCCGATGGATGATGTCCTCCTGGTTGAACAGCAGTCAAAGTTTTTTCAGAGACGGTAGGAACTGCCGATGCTTGAGAATCCGAGATAACAAGGTGTAGAGCTGGATGAACACAGCAGGCCAAGCAGCATCAGAGGAGCCAGAAGGCTGACATTTCGGGCCTGCATCCTCCTTCAGAAATTTTATAAACTTTGACTGTTATCTTAACTGGCTAAACTCCTACAGCATCTGTGAGAACACTTGGCCAGTGGTTAATACAGAGCCCCTAGAGTCCCCTACTTAGGTAGATAGTGTATATCACTAAACAATAACCAAAGAAACAGCACAGCCACAGAGTGTACACCAATAACAGGACACTGCTCATTGTGTGGTAGTAAAACAGGAGGGAAGGGAACGGTGATGTTGTGCAGCTCAAATGAGGCATATATAGTGCACAGTGTCAACTAATGAGGTCAGCTTTCTCAATATATTTGAACAGCTGTGTCTCAGGAGACCACTGGGTGGTAATCTAATGCTCCCTCCTTTAGTGAGTGTGGACTGGTATCCTGCACCTCGCTGTCATTCAACTTTACCATCAACCCTTTTGTACTGGCTGTGGCTAATTTTTTTTTATTTGATGAGCCTAGAACTGTCCTCACTACTACCAGGCCCATAACAAGTCACTCACTAAGAAAATTTTAACGAATGGCACCCATACTTTCTATCTTTTAAGCACTTCAATCTCTGCACACATGTATCAACCTGCTTCCAGGTGGAAACTATTGCATTCACCTCTCCTGCAAGCACCTGATATCCAGGAGAATGTGAATTTCTCTTTCTGGATTTTTAAATCAGTCAGGGCTCACTGCTCCTTTGCACTCAAACTCCTATCTTAGTTAACAGTCTTGTCTGACCAGACATTGACCACCATCTGCTAATTCACACAAAGTTCGGCTAATTACCCAAGCTGTTCCCTTTGAGTCTCTTTAATTTAGCCCCAGCTGCTCATACTCCCAATGCAGAACTCTGTCCATGTCATTGGTAATCACATGGATCATGACAACTGGATTCTTACCCTCTCACAGCAAGCCCCAAACAGTGGAGAACTGTGTTTATCCCTCTGACGACACTATCTATCGCTAACACACATTCCTACATCCTCCCCCATTACAATCGTGTCCTATGAAACGATGCAGTCAGGTCTTCTCATCTATCTTGCAGTCCCTGGTCTCATTGACACAAGTTGCAAAAGCATCAGGCCTGTTGGACAACTGGAAAGACTGAGGCTCCCACACTTTGGCCATCTCAAGTTTCTTAATGTTCCCACTTGCTGTCACATTCTCCTGTCCCCAACTATGGAGAAACATAGCTGACCCCAGCCAAAGGAGTGTGATTACCTTCTGGAACAAAGTGTTCAGTTGACCTAACCCCCCCTGGTGTGTCTACAGCATGCCTTCGAACCTACTGATTCTGAGCCAAAGCTCACTGAACAACACCATGTGCCAGGAATAGTTCAAAACCACAGAGGGAGGCACAAAAGGAAGGAGGCCTACTTATTGCCATTAGTAACGCCTGTCTGCTCAAAACAAAAGCTCTCTCTGATCAATAATGAAATATGTGGCAAAAAAATAATTTCAAGTATATTGCTAGCTCCATCACTTAGCACAACGTTTAGGGACTTTGAGTGCAGGTCGACTCACACCTGTCAGAATGTACAAACATCAATTCTTTATGAAAGAGATTCAGTCAGACAGACAGTCCTCCACAAGAATTATGACTTGGGCAACAGCATATGATTTATTTTCAGCTTCCCTTTGTGTTTCACCTGTGAACTATTGTTGCTTCATCTCAACATTCTGACCAAGATTTATGTGCCTTGCTCATACCACCATTTTAATGTTTAAAATTCTCTTTGTTATATTGTGCATTTGTGCCATCAATTGATTTAAAAATGTCACACTCCACAAAACCTCAGGAGTTGTATACTGTCCTGAAGTCTGGTACTTCAGGAGCAACCTGTAAATGCCAAATGTTGGCAAATCTCTGCCTGAGATTTTTAAATGGCTATTCAGTCGAGAGAAAGGAAAACCTAGTGAAAGAGTCAGAAGAATAAATACATTTGTACATTTGTTCTAGAAAACATATCCCCACTTTGTTAGTCTCTGTTACCTAGGAAATTCCAGGAGATTATTTTTTCAAGTTCTATTTATTTTCTTTAGTTAACATGGATTGAGCTCTCAATGCCATGTGGTATTTAATTAAATCTTCCATTAGATTCCAAATTAAGTATGGAACTAGTTGTTGAAAATCGGAAATTGGGAATGGATGAGAACAAATTTCCCAGCTGGTGTTATTTTGAACTATAATTAATAGCTGGAAGGAGCTGCACTTGAGATGCAAACATAAGGTCAGCCGATTGATGAGGTCATGTATGTTTCCTGTGAAAGCTGACCTACGATTATAAAGCACTTATATAACAACCATTGGAGTGACACACTGAGAATTAATGGCGAAGGAATATGACTGCGACTTTCCTCAAGTGTGAAAATGGGCATCCAGGTAATCTGGCAGGTAAAGTCCAGGCACCCATAGTGTGCTTGAAGGATGTGACCCACCATACTGAATTCGATTGATTAGATCGGCTCCAGAAATATTTAAATTGCTGATTAAAATACTTGATAATACTTGAGTTATTATCCCCTTTTACTGGGTTGCAATGTGTCTGACCTGACACTTGATAGGGTGAAAGGGCTAACAGACAGGAAAGACCCTTCAGCAGGGATTCAATTATCATGTGAAGGATACTTACAGGTTTATCAATGGTGCTGGCCACTTTTGGGCCCTTAATTGACGCAGTTAACAATCTCCCACCCAGAACCCCAATACGTGTGCGCATGTACTCTGTGTCCTCTTTTAGTACTGATATTGAGAGAATGCGGTTTTGGAAAATTCAGTCCTTTAACTCTTTTACTCTCTCTGTGGATGCTGCCTGATCCAATTCAGTATATATAATGTTCTGTTTTGTGTTCTCCAGATTTTCACCATCCACAGTTTTTTTGCTTCTGTATGCTTGATTTCCGTTTATTGCATTCAGAATAATCAGGTTAAATCACAAGTTGACATTTTATAGGCCCAGTGAGGAGGCAAGTTGGCAAGCAAGAGGGGAGCCAGAGAACAGAGTGCCATGTGATGTTGCCAACATACCTGCCCCTGCCAGTTTTGCCACAGCCGGGAGATTTTGGGATAACTGCTTACCCACGCAATGGCCACATAGTAGCCCCTTCGACTACTACTGGGATTTTACCTACCTACAACAACATGCAAGTCCTGCACCCATTGTAGGCTCACGGCCAAGGTTCCATCACCCTGTGTTTCTCTTCCTCCCCTGGCCTGATCATTACAGCATCAATTCCCCACCCCCCATGGATACAAAGTGTCAACCTATCCCTAGCCAGACTTCCCCCACTTAACCTTGCACTCGACTGTATCGATGATCACAGATAAGTACTGCCAGCGGTGCTGACAGTCACCACTATGCTCATTAGCACTGCTGGGGCAAGAGACACTCCAACTATTTGATTGGCTAGCAGTTCTTGGAGGTCACTCTTCCTCCTTCCAATGGGGTTTGAAGGCTATTAAATGCTTGTGGGTATTACTGGCAAAGCAAGAGCAAGCCTATCTGTAAATTTGTACAGTGCTGGTGCAGGGAAGCCCCGCTCCACATCGTACAAATCATGAAATATACAAGGAGGCCATTCAACTCATTATTTCTATGGCAGCCGTCTGCAAAATCAACCAGTCCTGGTGAAGGGCCCCAACCCAAAAACGTCAACTTTCCCGTTCCTCTGATGCTGCCTCACCTGCTGTGTTCATCCAGCTCTAAACTGTATTGAGATAACAAGGTGTAGAGCTGGATGAACACAGCAGGCTAAGCAGCATCAGAGGAGCAGGAAGGCTGATGTGTTGGGCCCAGACACTTCTTCGCCTTGTTATCTCAGATTCCCCAGCATCTGCAGTTCCTACCGTCCCCATGCTGTATTGACTCAGTTATTCCAACTTCCTTTCTCTTTCTCCACAGCCCTGTATTTCTTTACTTCATTTACTAACCCAATTTCATTTTGAAAGTCATTTACTTTCATCGTATCTACATTTTAGAAAGTCATTCCAGACCTAAGCATGTACTATATTAAAAATTTTATACTATTTTCATATTTCCTTTGGTTCTTTCATCAATCATCTTCAAATGATACCTGTTGTTCCTTAGCATATTAGCCAATCACTGCAATTTCTCCGAACTACTCTTGTCAAAGTCCGTTGAGAATCAAACTCCGCTTTAACTTCTGTTCTCTCGAGAGAACTGTCCCAATTTTTTCCATTCCATCCATGTGGCTGATATTCTTCATCCCTGGAACAATTCTGATGGATATTTTCAGCAACCTTTCTAATGACTTTGCATCCTTCTTGGAACATGGTGTCCAGTTTGGGAATAATAGTCCAGTGAGGCTGAGGCAGCCCTTTTAAAGACTCAGCATAAATCCTTTACTTCTTCTATCTAAAACATCTATCTATGAAGCCCAGGATCCTGAGATTCCTCTGTTACAACTCAATGGGGCAGCTCTGGTCGACCCATTGTCTCAGCCTGTCCCTGCCCCACCGAACTCATCTCCACCTATCTGGACTCCATTTTCTCCCCTTTGGTCTAGGAACTCCCTGCCTACGTCCGTGACACCACCCATGCCCTCCACCTCCTCCAGAACTTCCAATTCCCTGGCCCCCAACACCTCATTTTCACCATGGACGTCCAGTCCCTATACACCTGCATTCCGCATGCAGATGGCCTCAAGGCCCTCCGCTTCTTCCTGTGCCGCAGGCCCAACCAGTCCCCCTCCACTGACACCCTCATCCGCATAGCCGAACTCGTCCTCACCCTCAACAACGTCTCTTTAGATTCGTCCAACTTCCTACAGACAAAGGGGGTGGCCATGGGCACCCGCATGGGCCCCAGCTATGCCTGCCTCTTTGTAGGTTACATGGAAGAGTCCCTCTTCCGCACCTACACAGGACCCAAACCCCACCTCTTCCTCCGTTACATTGATGACTGTATCGGCACCGCCACTTGCTCCCCAGAGGAGCTCAAACAGTTCATCCACTTCACCAACACCTTCCACCCCAACCTTCAGTTCACCTGGGCCACCTCCGGCACATCCCTCACCTTCCTGGACCTCTCAGTCTCCATCTCAGGCAACCAGCTTGTAACTGATGTCCATTTCAAGCCCACCAACTCCCACAGCTACCTAGAATACACATCCTCCCACCCACCCTCCTGCAAAAATTCCATCCCCTATTCCCAATTACTCCGCCTCCGCCGCATCTGCTCCCACGATGAGGCATTCCACTCCCGCACATCCCAGATGTCCAAGTTCTTCAAGGACCGCAACTTTCCCCCCACTGTGGTCGAGAATGCCCTTGACCGCATCTCCCGTATTTCCCGCAACACATCCCTCACACCCCACCCCTGCCGCAACCGCCCAAAGAGGATCCCCCTCGTTCTCACACACCACCCCACCAACCTCCGGATACAATGCATCATCCTCCGACACTTCCGCCATCTACAATCCGACCCCACCACCCAAGACATTTTTCCATCCCTACCCTTGTCTGATTTCAGGAGAGACCACTCTCTCCGTGACTCCCTTGTTCGCTCCACACTGCCCTGCAACCCCACCACACCCGGCACCTTCCCCTGCAACAGCAGGAAATGCTACACTTGCCCCCACACCTCCTCCCTCACCCCCATCCCAGACCCCAAGATGACTTTCCATATTAAGCAGAGGTTCACCTTCACATCTGCCAATGTGGTATGCTGCATCCATTGTACCCGATGTGGCTTCCTCTACATTGGAGAAACCAAGTGGATGCTTGGGGACCACTTTGCAGAACACCTCCGCTTGGTTCGCAATAAACTACTGCACCTCCCAGTTGCAAACCATTTCCACTCCCCCTCCCATGCTTTAGATGACATGTCCATCATGGGCCTCCTGCAGTGCCACAATGATGCCACCCGTAGGTTGCAGGAACAGCAACTCATATTCCGCTTGGGAACCCTGCAGCCCAATGGTATCAATGTGGACTTCACCAGCTTCAAAATCTCCCCTTACCCACTGCATCCCAAAACCAGCCCAGCTCATCCCCTTCCCCCTACTGCATCACACAACCAGCCCAGCGCTTCCCCTCCACCCACTGCATCCCAAAACCAGTCCAACCTGTCTCTGCCTCCCTAACCTGTTCTTCCTCTCACCCATCCCTTCCTCCCACCCAAGCCGCACCGCCACCTCCTACCTACTAACCTCATCCCACCTCCTTGACCTGTCCGTCTTCCCTGGACTGACCTATCCCCGCCCTACCTCCCCACCTATACTCTCCCCTCCACCTATCTTCTTTTCGCTCCATCTTCGGTCCGCCTCCCCCTCTCTCCCTATTTATTCCAGTTCCCTCACCCCGTCCCCCTCTCTAATGAAGGGTCTAGGCCCGAAATGTCAGCTTTTGTGCTCCTGAGGTGCTGCTGGGCCTGCTGTGTTCATCCAGCCTCACATTTTATTATCACTGGGAATCAAGTCCTGCCACTACTGGAGTCATCACAAAAACTAAAGATGTTTTTAAAAATATGCAAAGTTCCCCTATTTGTTTGACCTTCAGGTTTGGGCTGACGGAATGATTGGACCAAGTCTGTGCATTGAACAAGGCTTAGTATGTGTTGCAAGTCGTTGGACTCTAGCTAAAGGTAGACAGTTATAAACCATTGGCATATAAACAATTGGACTGAAAATTGTTGGTAAAAGGCAGTACTTATGCTGATATTGGGGTTGGGGTCTTGAGGGTGAGGAGTGAATAGAGCACATGGAGACAGTCCCCCGAGAGAGGGGAAAAGAAAAAATGACATAGGTGAACAAACGGATTGCTGACGATAAGCTAAAGAATGATAAAGACTGGATAGGATGCTAACAAGAGTCATGAGTGTTTGAAAATGGGTTGGCTCTATTGGAAGCAGCCCATAAAAAATGGGACCTGGGAAATTGTGGGGTAGTGGGGGGAGGGGTAATGAACATGGATGAGGTTATTTAGATTCTGAAACTGTTAAACTCAACTTTAGTCAATGTCAGGGAAAATAGGTATTAGGTAAAGGGAAATTTTTTTAAAAATTAGAAAGACGATTCTTTATTCGCAGGTTCTGGGGCTGAGGTGATCTTTCTACTGGCCAGCACATTGTGTCAGTTATTTTTCTCCAGATGCTTCCATTCACTGGTGAAAAAACATACAGTATTTGGTACATTTATAGAATGTCTCTGACTTATCAGTAAAAGTCATAGCTTACCACAACTATCGCAGGAAAGATGGACCTGTTTTCTTCAAGGCCGAAGTTAGCTTTCACTGCAGAGAACAGAGTGACGTCTTTAGTCAAGATGGTCCTGAGCGGGGGCCAGAATTGAACACATCTCTTTTTATAACTTGTTGCCAGGTCTGAGTTGTTCAGAAACAAAAACTGAAGTTGCTGGAAAGCTCAGGATGTCTGGAAGCATCTGTGAAGAGAAATCAAAGTAAACCTTTCAGGTCTAGTGGCCCTTCCTCAGAACTGATGATAGCTGGGAAAATGTTGGTTTATATGCAGAGGATAGTGTGGAGGAAGGGGGTGAGGAGTAAATGATATGTGAGGATAGAGCCCAAAGAGAAAGCAGAGTAGTTGGACAGACAAAGGAGTAGATAACGATCTGGCTAGGAGGGTGAATAGCTGATACTGGAAACTGTCGGTGGCTAACAAAGTTGTTCAGTTTTTTTTCGTTATTCATTCACGGGATGGGGGCATCGCTGGCTAGGCAGCATTTATTAATTGCTTAGAGGGCAGTTTAGAGTCAACCACACCACTGTGGGTCTGGAGTCACATGTAGGCCAGACCTGGTAAGGATGGCAGTTTCTTTCCCTAAAGGACATTAGTGAACCAGATGGGTTTTTCTAACAATCGACAATGGATTCATGGTCATCATTTTTTTCTAATTGAATTCAAATACCATCATTTGGTTTGATGAATTTAGATAACACAGTTTTTTTAAATTACATATTGAACCTGTTATAAGCAGGTACCTTGTCACAAACATGCAGTAGAGAGGAACTAGGTACAAGGCATGAAATTTAGCTGTCCATAATAATACCAAGGAATCAGTCATCTTAAAGATTGTGTCCCTGCTCAAAACGCTAAGCTTACAGATTGGCACCTCGCAGTGTACAATTATAAATAGTGTTTGAAGTCGGGGTCTCCTCTTGTATATATCATTTGAGGCTCTTTGTCGTATTTTAGAAGTTATATAGCCAGGGTCAGGGGCTTCTGCTGTTCGATGTATGTAGGTGTACGATAAAGTCTGTATGCTTGGCCAGTGTCAGAGATCAGGTGAAATCTGCCCCCCCAAGGAATACGCAAGGGATATTCACATATCTCTTAAGCACGATATTCCCCAACAATGCTGACACTGCTGAAGGTGAGGCTTTAGGCTCCAGCCTGCAACAGGAATTCACCTCTATTGAAAGCTTGGATTGAGAAAGCTTTGAAGCAGGATATCTAAAATGCCATTCAAAGGCAGCAGCTCTTGTTGATTGGTAGAGTCAGGCTCATGCTTTGATTATGCACATAGTTGGATTTAAAAAATCATTAGCCGTGACTGAAGAGTCACCAAACACTCAAGCGTGCAATCAATGACACCCCAAAAGTTTTGACACTTAAAACTGTGATGAAGCCAAGTGACGCAGATGACATTCAGTAGAAAAGAAGAGGCAAGATCTGGGCCCAATTGTACATTACATGAATCGCTTTGTTTTGGTCATTAATTGCTTCTTTTTGGATATAGAAGGAAGCTGGCAAAAAATGGGTTGATGGATCTTAATTGTTTGGGGCGTTGACTTAATATACTGGAGGTTGGCTGTAGGTATCTGAATGGCAGACGGCACAGTTCTGCATCACGTTCTGTGATAAACTTGAGCTTGTGGCTCAGTGGTGAGCACTGCTGCCTCACAGCACCAGGGACCTGTGTTCAATTCTAGACTCGGCTGACTGTCTGTGTGGAGTTTGCACATTCTCCCTATGTCTGCATTGGTTTCGTTTGGGTGCTCCAGTTTCCTCCCACGTTCCAAAGGTGTGCAGGTTATGTGAATTGGCCATTGCTAAATTGCCCTCAGTGTCCAGGGATGTGCAGATCAGATGTATTAACCATGGTAAATGCAGCATTACGCGGATAGGCTAGAGGGTGGGATGGTCTTCAGAGGGCTGATGTGGACTCAATGGTTCAAATAACTTGTTTCAACACTGTGGGATACTAGGAGCTGTCTACAGTTGGTGCCAAGTAGAAGTATCAGTGCACTGCTGATGTGAATTGAAGCTCAATGCTAAGACCAAGTGGTTTAGTGTCAATTGATCTTACGAGCATAAAAATTGCCATAGAGAAAAGTGCACAAAAGCTTTCAGACTTATTACTTAGGGATGAAATGAAGAGCTAGCGTCAATGATAAAGCAAATTATACATGAAGTGTCCTCAATGTGAGATTAATGGATTCGATGACTGCTACAACTCAGTAAGGAGGGATGGACAGATTCCTTGTCCCACTTCTCCCATGGTCACAATTAAATTTAAATTTT